>NC_063188.1:7331495-7642524 GCF_023159225.1 Perognathus longimembris pacificus | reverse complement strand
GGCATGGGGGGGGGGGGGTGCCCATGACCCGTTTGCTACAGGCAGAGTGACCCCGTGGCTCCAGGGCCTGGAGGGGCGGCCCAGGTTACTTTTGCTCGGCCCCTCTCACCCCAGGCTAGTTTCCCATGGCTGTTCCCCCAACGCAGAAATCCATTGCAGATTTCAGCACCTGGCAAAGTGGCGCTGCTTGCCTTGGCCCCGCTTGGCAGGGCTTTGCGAGTTACCCCGTGGCTCAGCTCCTCCTTTCCCAGGCTCTGTCTTGCCGGAGTGCTGGCGATCTCCGATCAGCCCGCCCGCCACGGCCCGGAGCCCCCACATCGAAATCCACGCGCAGTGCCTGCCAGCAGGGCGCCCCCCACAAACCCCAGCCCAGCCCAGCGGCCTCAGCAGCCCGAGACACCAGCCGCCAACATACTTTCCCTCCAGCCCCGGCGGCCCGAGGGACCACGATGCTGAGGACACTTGGATGGTGTGGGTCCTCAGGAACATGCCACCCTGCCGTTGGCCGGCCAAGGAGAGCAGTGGATAACGGATGGCGGGGCCGTTTAACCATCACGTCCACTTCCACTACTTCTCTGACCACAGATGAACAGGAATGACACTGAAGATCAGAAGCTACCTGTCTCCCTAGGGGCGCGCGCGCACACACTCTCAGTGCTGAGCCCCAGGAGAGCCAGGATGAGGCAGCGCGCGTGGCCCCCACTGGAAATGCACCCACCTCTGGACCCCCGCGTCTTGTGCGGTGCCAGCCCGTAGCACGACTCGCGCTGCAGTGGCCGCGATGGTCTCTACGTGATCTGGGAGCCAGCTTCTCCGCGCCCACTCGCCGGTCCAAAAGCACCAAGCAGTTGGGAGCAGGCGAGCAGGCGGCGGACAGCGGCGCGCGCGCGCACCCGGCCAGACACCGAGCGCGCACCCCGCGCCTCGCACACGGGCTGCACCTTTACATACACGCGCCGAATCCCCGCCCCCGCCCCCGCCCCCTGGCACACACTCACCCGTCCCTCAAGATACCAAACCCGCTCGACCCCGTCATTCCCCCAATCCCCTAGCCCTCACCGGGACACCCCCGCATGATCCCTGCGCTACCCACACACAGGGAAAGCGCGCTTTCCTCCTGCCACCCGCCCCCTCCTTTGCTTAAAACACCCCCTGGGGAGGGGCGGCCCCTATCCTCAGGCACAGAGACCCCCACTTCCCAAAGGCCCGCTCACTTGTCTCCATCACCCCCCCCCGCACGACCACCACACACACACACTTGAGTCCTTTCTCCACCCCAGCCCCCTAAGATTGAAGGAACACACACACACGCACATACACACACAGACCCACACACAGCCAGACACGCGCGCGCGCGCACCCGTTCCTTTGAGAGAGCACCCAAGAATCCCGGAAAAGACGAAGAAACGTGGAGAGCCGGGGGGCTGAGGGGGGGGGGGATCAAGACAGACAGGGTCGTCGAATCAACGCAGAAAACTGAACAATTCCACGACGGAGGGGGGTGAGTCAACAAGAATGACATTCACATGCAACAATCGCACTTGGCTTGGGGAACAGGGGTACGGTACCTTTGGCTAATTGTTATCCCACACGCGAGAGGGCTCCCGAAATACTTCTCTTGGTAATGGGGTGATCCTGGATGGAGCCTTCTTTCGGCCAGTTTCCTGGTATCCAGTGGTATACGCACTCCCCCTACCTGTCTGAACGCAAGAGGCCTGGGGCTTTAAGGCAAAAGTGGAAAGATTGAGCCCAAAGTGTGATTATTTTGCGAGATTAGGAGGAGATGGGTTAATTCTCTGCATTTTTTGCAACTCTATAGTCTTTCAGGGCAAAATGGGTTAAGTGCTGGGAGGAGGGACTGGGGCAATGGGTAGAGGAAAGAGAGGTGTAAAACTGGGAGAGATGCTGCACTTGCCAACCAAAAAGGGGTAAAAAAAAAATCTGATTTGGCTACTGAGCATGCCCAGTTCCTAGCTCAAGCTCTATAAGGGAGGCATTGTGTGCATTCCACTTTTCCAGGCTTTAGTGGTGACCAGGAAGAGACGTGTGTGTGTGTGTGTGTGTGTGTGTGTGTGTGTGTGATGGATCCCCAGACTTTAGGAAAGCAAGGGTGGGGGGGGGGGGAAGACTAAGTTTGAAGCATTGGGATTGTGCAGAAGAGACATAAGAAGAAATAATACTTCCTGTAGACTGAGGGCATTGAAATAGACTTGGAAAAGTAATTGACTGTCAAATATCCCAAGGCTGAAGATCCCAACCTATGGATCTAGGCCTCTCTCAGCCATTCCTTTGTGTTTCCACAGGGGTTAACAATGTCTTGAGAAAGAGCTAATGTTCAAACCAGTTTCGGTGCAGATTGGTAATTGTGTTAATAAGCTTAAAGAAAGCAAATGAATCTGGGGGAGAATGGAGGAGGAGGTTTGCTGTCATAAACACCTCTCAAACACTTGACTTTCTAAACAAGAAAAGAAAAAACTAAACGTTCATATTGTTCCCTTCCACCACTCTTGCTGCTTTTGTAGGTGACTGGTTAAAAACAAAGACAAAAACAAAGCAAAAAGCCACCTTCCTTTGCTATGTGAATATGAGGAGAAAAACTGGCTTTAGGCAAAATAGGGAGGAGTTATAAATTGGAAATATTACTTAGGAGTTCTTTGCAACATTCCAACTACAGCTGCCAGGCCCATACCTTTAAAATCCATGTTCTGCCCATTTCACGTATTCAAATTTTGGTGGCTCTAGCCACAATGGGATCTAGGCAAAACCCAGGAAAGCTTTTGCTTAAAAACGAAAAAGTCCTTAAGCTAAAAGTAGCAATAGCTTTGAAACCAGAATTTGGCTGTCTGCCTGAACTCCTACAGTTAAACATTTACCATAACTGGTTGATGTTTAAAGGTTCCAAATCCAAGCAGAAAGTCTGATGCCCACAGGATTTGTTACATTATTTGTCAATAATTACCTACCTTCTACATTATCTATAGTATGTCTATCTTCATATATATTTCATCATTTTTTCATGTTTGTTATTTTATGAGGCTGCCTATATGTTCTATTCATGCAAATGTTGGTTGAGCCTAGCATGTATACAGAAGTGTGCATAAAATATTTAAATGAATATTTAAACACGAGTGCATATATAGACAAATTTCCTTATGACCTTGGTAAATAGTGTACGCCATCCTTCATAATGAACCCCTCCTCCATCCTACTCCCCACTGCCTTGAAAATTTTCATCTTTTTTTTTCTTTAAAAAAAAAGCAACCTAGAGGCAGAAATTGAGTGGGCAGCAATGATCAAATTTGCTAAATTCAATGTGAAATCCATTATGAACTGGCATTCTTTAAGGAAGCACTTGAGAGTTCATCCATAACAACATATGTACTTGTGTAGCTCCTCTGAGTAAGGTGAAATGTTGCTTCCATAGGTAACAGCTGCAGTATGTTGAAAAAGATCCCTTTACTGTTGTACATTTGAACAAAACAGATCTTCTAATTAAGAACTCACATTTGCATTATATTGCATAATGCAATTTGGAAGTGGTAATGGATACCAAAACAACTTGGCATTTATTCTAGATGCAAAAGATTTAGGAAGCTACAATGTATTTTATTAGGGTTACGTGAATTATTTGTCCTTTACTATAAATGTTAAGAAGATTCAATAGAATGAACAAAAAATACTTGAAAATATAATGCACAGTACAGGGTAGCAAGATAGCTGTAAAGGCCAGATTTGGACAGTAAATATCAGATGATTTAAATGCCTATCTTTATTCAACCTTAGAAACTGTTCTGAGGCTTGGCTATATTTAACTGCAATAACGATGGAATGCTCATTTTTTTTCACATGATATGGAGGTAGAAATCTGAAAGCAAGTGGAACCATAACACTAATGAATTGCAATTAATAATACTGCTAAAAATGTACTAGTGCTGGGCCGGGTGGCTCAGGCCTGTAATCCTAGCTACTCAGGAGGCTGAGATCTGATTATCATAGTTGGAAGCCAGGCCAGGCAAGAAAGTTAATGATACTCTTACCTCCAATTAACTACTAGAAAACAGGAAGTGCCATTGTGGCTCCAAGTTTTAGAGGGCTAGCCTTGAGGGGAAAACAGGTTCAGTGCCCCAGGCCCTAAGTTCAAGCACCATGACCAAGAAAAATAAATAAATAAATAAAATAAAGTAACATAAGCAAAAATGTATTAGTGATCAAGTCAGAAATAGTGATATATGCCTGTATTACTAGCACTGGGGAGACTGAAGCAAGAGAATCTCATGTCTGTGGCAAGCAAGCCTGGGTTATATAGGAGAGAGAGAGAGAGAGAGAGAGAGAGAGAGAGAGAGAGAGAGAGAGAGACAGAGACAGAGACAGAGAGAGAGACAGAGACAGAGACAGAGACAGAGAGACAGAGAGACAGAGGGGCAGAGACGGAGACAGAGAGACAGGAGAATATAAATCAGTGATTATTGTACATGAATACTTTAAAATATTTTCATCTTTGCAAAGATTAAGTGAGCAAGTAAAATGAAATAGGATTAAGAACCTCACAATTTATAACCTCGTTTTACTCGTATTTGCTTACAAAGCTTTAGAAACCCAAATCTTTGAGTCTACCTCCTAGACCCACATGTGACAAGTTATAGAATAATAGCAAACGTATGGAAATTGCTACCTCTACAAAGGGAGTAAATTTATAAATAGAAGTGTTAAAAAAAATCCAGCACTATTTGGCATAACTGAACAAAAATCCTGGTTGATATTCTTCCTAAAATACATGAATGCAAATCTGCACTGTTGTTATAACCTCACAGTCTTTTTTCCAAATCTTGACTTTGCAAAAGGAAGCCTGGAATCACAGGGCCCAAGTGATAGTCAATGTCTTTCTCCTTCAGGCAAATAAGCAATTATAACAATTGTACCAGGAGTTTCAAGAAGACCATGTACATTCTTAATTCTAGAGGCAGTTTTAGTTATTAAACAACCCTAAATTATGGCACTAGTCAGTGGTCTTTTATTTTCAGTGTATTTCTCATTTATTCTGCCTTATTTTGTTACTGCTTAGACTTAATTTGGCAATAGCTCACTCAGGTTAACACTGAAAAGTCACTTATCATCTTGCATGTTAACAATTACGAATTTGGCATTTATGTAAATAAAACACAAAAGTATCATTCCTAGGTTACTAATTCATTGAGGAAAAGAAGTTTTCTTGATTATCTAAGCTTAAAATGTCCTTGGTTCCAGACAGCTAAACATATTTTTAGCTAAACATTTTTAAAAGTTTAGATTTCTCTGAAACAAGCTATAATGAATTCTTCTTTAAATTTTATTTAATTGTAAAGGTGATGTAGAGTTACAGCTGCATAAGTAAGATAATGAGTACATTTCTTGTCTAGCATTGTTACCCCCTCCCACATTTTTCTCTCACGAAAATGAATTCTTATTTATTGAGGGCAAAGGGATGCAACAATCTTATTTTTCAGTGGAACTTATCTTTGCACACCATTAAACGTTGTACTCATTTTTTACTTTCGCAAATTTTATGGCATTTAGCAGCTGAGTTTCCATAATCTACCTCATACAATGCTAATAACTACCTATTAAATGTATTTTCTTATCTATTGTACATAAAGATATCACAGTACTTAGTTCAATGCACAGGAAAATATTATATTTAAAATATGTTACATGGGGAAAGATGGGGGAGATGTTGGAGGAATACATTGGTCAAGATGAATTGTACACATATCCTGACCTCTGGGATTGAAACCTCTTTGTACAATTACTCAATAAAAATAAATATTATAAAGTGTGTTGAAGGAGCCTAATAATTTCCTTTAACTAACATAGTGATTGACAGACAAGATCTGACTCTATGTCTCTGAGATTTTTCTGCTATTCCACAATCCTTTCTCCATAAAGGGAATCAGGGCACTTTTAACTTTAAAAATAGAATGGATCTGAAAGCACAATAGATTTTCCAAAGTCAGGGTAAGAATTTAAATACTTAGCTTGATAATAAACCAGTAAAGGATATGATATAACAGTTGACACCAATTATATATAGTAGAATATCTAAATAATGTTGTTTTACCCATTACCAGTAGTAGCCTTGTTTTATCCATATGAAAATGTCTCATTCTTGAGTTTTTAAAATGTAAATCGTTTAAGTAGCTGTATAAAGAAGCTGCCACTTAACAGAGCAATTTATGAATATAGTGCAGCTTCATCTATGGCATGTCACCCCTTTTCAATATTCTCATCCAGCCCTCTCAGTTCACCTCGTTCTTCACTTTTGAGTTGGTTGTCAATCTGTACTGATGTCTAAATTGTCTCTTTTAACAGGAGCAATTGCTTTCCCTACTGAGAAATGAAGGCTTTAGTCATTGTTTTATTTATTTATTTTTTCATACTTTCAGTGCTCCAACTTTTATCTTATTAAATTTTATTGTAAAGATGATTTACACAGAGGTTACAGTTACATAAGTCAGTTAATGAGTACATTTCCTTTTGCACAGTGTCACTTCTTCCCTCATTTTCTCCCAGTTCTTCCCCTTCTGTCTCCCCCACCAAGTTGGATGTGTCATTGTGTCTAGTGAGTATCACTGCTGAATTGATTCACCCTTTTTTTCCCCACCATTTCTCTATTTTCCCTCTCCCCCACAAATTAGATAGTTATATGCAAGACAAAGTATACAGAAATCAAATGAAGTTTTGTAAAATAATGTTCATCCGGAAACTTCTTCTAAAATTAACACTAGAGAATTATCAAATAAGACCCTAAGTGAATTGAAAAGTGTAAACTATGTTTATTATTTGATTAGATTATAAGTAACTTGATGTACTCTTTTTCTAGACTTTCTTATAAAATAGCTAGTAATCATTTTTTTTTCACAAAGTAAGTAATCAGTTGTTAATAATCCTGTCTTGGCCATTCTTTTCATGTATTTCATTCACCATTTTTTATTCTGGAAAAATAATAAGTACCTGTTAATGTTGAAATATCTTTGTTTTTTTGGTTCATATGATTTACTACTACCATTTACATTCTTAAACCACTAATGCTAACATCATAGCAAATGTTTTGTTAACCCATTTTCTTCTGTGTACCATCAAATGGAGAAATTTTATTTTCCTCATTTACTGCTAAAAATGAGGACCCAGAAACAAGCTCAACTGCTCTCAGACAACTTTAAGATAATAAAGATCATGAAATAAAAATATATGAAGTTAATTGCTTAAAAATCACTGTGAGAATTACTCCCATGGGCTGTACAAGTTCCGTAACACCAAGCAAAGCTTTGTCAGAAAGACAAAATGTTTATGAGAATCATTTCATTTTTAGCATGTTCCACTCTATCTGAGGAAAGAGTGTATGATTCCCAGGCAGCAAATCATGATTTAAAAAATGTTGAGGGAGTCTGGGAATGTGGCTTAATGGTAGAGTGCTTGCCTACTATGCATGAAGGCCTGGGTTCGATTCCTCAGCACCACATAAACAGAAAAAGCCAGAAGTGGTGCTATGGCTCAAGAGGTAGAGTGCTAGCCTTGAGGAAAAGAAGCCAGGGACACTGCCCAGGCCCTGAATACGGACTCCAGGAGTGGCAAAAAAGAAAAAAAAACAACAGGAAAAATGTTGAGAATCTTCCCCTGTCCTCCCAAAACTTCTGTGAGAATATTATTTTTCCATAGAAATATAAAATTGATCTTGTTGCCAGTCCCTCCTCTTGTATTTTAGAGATTATTTTCTGATATTTCAAAGCTTATGTTGAAATCAGGGTCATAAAACAAGGCAGAAAAAGCATAATATAAAGACATGACTGTATCCTAATTATGATATCAAAAATAAAATGTATCCCTTTCCTAGCTTCAAAGAGTGAGTCAGAGGAAAGAAGAACATCTGTGTAAAGCTAGTGTCATGTATCTGTGATCGACTACCTTCTTTTCTAGTTCAAAATTGGAGTTTCTAATCCCCTCCCTGACACACCCCGAGTCAAATTGAATAGTATCTACTCACATAAGGTCATCATGAGAAAAATACCCTTATGTTTCATAGCAAAGGATCATGGTATAGGAAAGAATGGCCACCCAGAAAACTTTTGTTACCGTTTGTACATATGAAGCATTCTTGTTAATTGGGATTTTAGGGTTAAAAAGGACCTTAAAGCTCTATTTTTTACCATCCACAATCAAATGTGAAATCCTCATGAGTGAAACACTCAATGCATGAATCAACCCAATGATGGAGGCTCCACCACTAAGCGTGAATCTCTCTGAAAATTAATTACATGAGTTTTGAAATTTTTGGTGTTTTGTTTATCTGAAATGAATCTATTGAGATAAAAGGAGTATGAAATTTTACTCTAAATGAACTCAGAGGGAGATTCTTGTGTTATTATTTCTTAACTATGATTTAACTTAGAACTCTGAGCTTTCATTGTCTCATTTTTGGAATGGAAATAAACTCTTCCTGAATTTTTCAAGGAGTAACTAATATAAGGTCTGAGAAACATCTACCATGTGCCTTTTTATCAGAGGACAAAATGTCCCATGTACAAATGGCAGACATTATTTACTTGGCAGTATCTAAGAAGGATTATGAGTACAAGAAGATGTAGAATTAGTTGTGGAGTTTATTTTTTGCACTTTAAAAGTTACTTCAAATGCTAGAACTGTTATTTTAAAATAAATCTATGGTTTCCAGGCATCAGTGGCTCACACCTGTAATCCTAGTTACTTTTGAGTCTGAAACCTGTATAATCCAGGTTTGAGACCAGTCAATTCGTACAAGTCTGGGAAACTATCAAACTGCTAGTGTGGCTCAAGTGGTAGAGAACCAGCCATAAGAAGCAAGCCCAGCAAGAGCACTGGGCTCTGAGTTTAAGATCCATTCCAACACAGAAAATACAAAATAATCTATGTTATCTAGTGTGATTCGTTTTTATTTCTCCATATTCATTTAATACTTGTGCATTCCTTCAGAATTAATTTCAAAACTACTGCATAAGAGCTAGGCATTACCAACTACATAATTATTTCATTGATGATAGTCTTACTTGCTAGACTCTAATCTAGAATCTACATTGAAATCCCCAAAGAAGTAAGCATTATATTACCATCATTTCAACAAGGTTTTTAATAATGGCCCTGGAGAGAGTACAATAAATGAGTTTTCAGAATCTTATCACTCATGATCTTTTCTTTTTTAAAGAAAGGAGAAATAAAGAGAGTAAAAAAGAAACCCATATTACACCAATTTTAGGGTTTGAAACATGCAAAAATGTTCCTGCAATTTGGGGGCACTACTTTCATAAATTTATCCATAGAAAAAATATATTTTTAGTAACTTAATGACTTAAGTAACATTCTTCTGAGATTATTGTGTCATAAGCATGGCAAGTGCTGTTTTTAGAAAAAGAAAAGGCAGAACTGACAAGATGTGGTGCAATTATACCTAAGATCACATTAGTGTGATAAATTATATGTAAATTAATTCAATCCCAGTCATTCAATAAGAATTCAGACAGATATAGTGTCTACTATATCTACAGTTAATTGACTTTTCGTAGAATTATTTCTTGTTGGAAATGTTGAACTCTAGCTTATATTATCTGAATGCTATTTGTACTGCTTTATAGTAAAAATATTGTAAGGTAAAAAATGTTCAAGAATGACCTCTAGCCAGTTATTTTCTTTCTCACAGCATTAAAATTGTTGGGCATTTTACTTCCATTTATAGCTGAAGCTATTTTGCAAAATTTCATTTTTATTATCTTTATGGATGAAAGCATATTCAGAATGCCAAAACTATAGGATCCAAATACTCAGGGCAATGAGAGAAAATTACAAATGGACCATATAATGATGACTCCTTTCATTTTTCTGCTTGTGTTTCAAGAGCTGTGAGAATTCCTGAGCCTTGAAGGGAAAAGAATTCTGCTAGTCATTCTGATTTTCCTCTTGACAATCTGTCCTACTTGATATGGAATTACATTTCTGTATGGGACCATGGTTCTTGGAATCTGATCTTACATTCATAAGCCCCTTTAAAACATTCTGGATTTGGTAGAGAATGCCATTCTCCAGTTGAAAGTTTGGTGATGGCTGCACTTGTGTTTGGCAATTTGCCAGTTCTGCCTTGTAAGCAATGACAAATTGAACGGTTCTAAGTTATGTCTAACACTTAAACACAGTATAAAATACACTGAAAAGAATTTTTCCTTAGCTGAAAGTATAAAAGATTGTCCTTTATTTTTATGGTGCTGAAGTTTGAACTCAGAGCCTTACTCTTAATAGACACCTCAAACTTGAGCTATAGCCATAGCCCTTTTTGCTTTAGTTCTTTTCTTTGGATAGGTTTTCATGGTCTTCTGGACTGTGAGGAACATAGGCACATAACACCATTCCTGGAATATTTGGTGAGATGAGAACTTACTCTTTGCCATGGCTCAAACAGTAATCACTGTGGTCTCTACCTTCTAAGTGTTGGGTTTCAGTCATGAGACACTCTCCAGAAGTTGCCTGTCAACATTTAGAAAATAAAAATGTATAGAGATGTATGTCCTGTAAAAAAAATTGAATTTGGCAAAGAGAATGAGATTCTCTAAATAATGTAAGACATTATTTTTATAGTAGAAAAGAATGGGTAAGAGCTGATAGCTATATGGTTTTTAGCTCAAAAGGTGTTTAGGATTCTTTTCGAGCTCATTATTAAATATTAGTATATAAAGCATTTTCAATTAGATTCTCTTTTTATTACTTATTAAGGCTTGGAACAATAACAGACTAACCTAGAGGGGAAGAATGGATAAAGATGAAGAGAAGATGTTTTTAGCATATTTATGCATGCACTTTATGTTACCTAATACACTTAAGTAAATTTTGTCTTCAAACAAATTATCTTCATCTAGTAATTTTTATTAACCCAACACTTTCTCTCTTGAAAACTCAATGCATCCTGTATGTTAAACCATTTGTACTTACATCTTTTCTAGAAGCTAAATTTCATCTTCAGGAGTTCTAGTGAACCACAATGCACCATAAATCACATATACATAAAGTCTGTACATCTGAAACAACTCCTACCAGTCACCCTTCCCGTTCCAACCTCAGTAGTGATAACTGATAACCATGAATGGAGAAATTCAGAATACATGCTGACAAGTGGCTAGCATTTTCTCCTTGATCTAGCCTAGCTGAAAAAAATGCCTTTGCTTTTGGACTCTAAGAACTTCAAGAATACATGAACTTTAGAGAAGATGTCAGGTTGAAAAATCATCTACTCAACCAAAACTTCAGTTCATTAAATCTTTGCCAAATGCTTATTAAACATGAAGTTTTGCATAGCAAGGTGAAAACAACTGCCTCTCTCCTTAAGAATCTCTGAGTTTGATAATAATATCATGGGCTCTGTTATAAAAATGTTATTAAATGAAAATGCCCTTGAACTATTGACTTCTCATCTCTAAACACTAGCAAATTTCTCACTTTTATTAAATGTTGTGAAATACTATAGTTGAAGGCAGTTATGGTAGGGTGCCATGGCACATGTTCAAAGAAATTAAGAAAATCAGAACACTGCCTTCCATCAAATGGCAAGGTCACCAACTTGTATGTCCTTCTGAAGATGACACAGTCTAAAACTTTGAAATTCCTCCAGAAAACGGAGTCAAAATTCATTGTGTGCCAGGCATATTTGGAAGGGACATTAACAGGAAATGTTCTATAAAATAAGAAATTAAATTATTTGGAAGGGCCAAAAATGGAAATAACCCACATAAGCAAATGAAAGAAATGAAAAAAGACAAAAAACACAAAGTATCATTTCAAATTTGATGTCTGAATTAAGAAAACTTCAAAATGACTTACACTAGAAGGGAATTCATGTTCTTTTGGGGAGTATGCACATAATGTAGTTACTAGGAATTCAGCTTTCCAAATCCCTAACACCTACATAGTGGTGGTAGTGGTGTGTGTGTTTGTGTGTGTATGTGTGTGTGTGTGTGTGTGTGTGTGAATGTGTGTGGGGTCATGCATGAATGGTGTGTGTGCACTTGTATATGCATATGTATGCATATATCTAGTGAATTTGTGTAAATGTGTGTGTGTGTGTGTGTGTGTTGCATAGTATTCGTTGAACTAGTGATGAGGGTACAAGAACAAACCACGGCCAGAGAACCTCAACTTCTCAGCAAATAAGCCCAGCTGGCCATAGTCTCTTACTGTCAGGTCTGCTTTTTTCTTTCTTCCCTTTTTTATTGTAAAGTTGATGTACAGAGGGGTTACAGTTACATAAGTAAGTTAATGGAGACATTTCTTTTTCAACCTTGTTAGCCCCTCCCTCGTTTTCTCCCACTTTTCTTTCTCTCAAGTTCCCTCCCCTGTAAGCTGTAAAGGTCATTTGAGTATTGCTGTTGCATTGACCCTTTAGTAAATGATCTATACAAATATACTATAGTATTTAAACGGGCTATTTGAAAAAGATTTCAACAGAAAGAGGACTGTTACACTGAAATTATTTTACCAACATTGCAGAGTGGTTTCCTTTATTTGTCTGCTTTTTGGGGTGAAATCAGACTGTAATATTTGCTTCTTACAGCCTTTTAGCCTTGGGATTCTTCTCTCCTCCTGACAGTGATGCCTTCTAATTGTTATGGATGCCACGAGATTTTACACTTATTTTTTTTTCAGTTTGTAGTGATTCTTTTTGTAATATGTCACTTAATTTGTACATTTCCTTAGCCCATCACCAATAACTCATATTGTTTCAAGGTTTCATTTGAGAACTTGAGTTTGAGGAAAGATTCCATGAAAAAAGTCAGGATTTATTACCGTAGTTCTTAGTTGCATTGCTTTGCTGCATTAAAAATACCCCTCCATTCCACCCCTCATTTCACCTTTTTCCAGAAAAGAAGAAAGGATCCTTCGAAGGAAAGGCAAAAAGTAACTGCACATATTTTGTTTGGGGTATCTCGTGCTGAAATTTCCTGTTGCCAATAAATTGACTTGAAGTTTAATTTTTCCTTAAATAATTTATTTGGAAAGAAAGAACATATTTCCCTGCTGTTACTGCTATACTATTATTTGACTGATTTTTAGTTCGTAAGTCATTCATCTGGATTGTTGCCTGTATGTTTTCCAAAAGGCTAAATATGGAAAATTATTTCTTTTTGTCAAATTGAATGTTAGCTCCAAATGATCTTATTTCTCCTCCTTTAAAAAGCTTCACAGATATGTTCTTCTAAGTATTTATGGAATTCTTGTAGATTACAAAAATACATCATCACAATGCTGTTTCTAGTATAAGGATTAATATTATTCTATTCAGTGCATTAGGAATTGGTAAAATAGAAAAATAACAAATAATCTGAAAAAAAACGGGATCTTCTAGGTCTCACTATGTTGTGCTAAATTATTTCGTTCTGATGGGTAAAATTATTTGGTTCTAAGTGATAGGTAACCAAAATATAGCCATCACATATCAACAGAAAAGGACTGGGGAAAGAAACTGGAGATTTTAACCAACTATTACTATGAAAGCAAAGGGCAACCATGAAGTTACAGCTGACAGAATTTACAAGTCATCAGGAAAGGATCAGATCCTTTGTTTTCTTTCCAACTATTCAGCCTCTCTTTAGCACCTCCTTTGGCAAAACCTAACAGTCACCTGAAAGTAAGGTGTTATGTGAAGAGCCCTAAGGCCTCAGTAAAGAAGCAGTTTATACAAGTGCTTCTTGGAAAAGAGAAAACACAGCATAATGGCCTGAATGGCCTGGCCCTGGCTGCTTATTATCTGTATTCATCCTTCTGTACACTCTTACCTTTAAATAACATCTCCATATGCTTTTACTCCTTTCTCCAAAAGAAGATGCCTTCCTTTTGATCCAATGCATGGTCTTGACAATTGTGATGGTGCTCTATAGATGATATTAAGCAATTCTTTGGATTCCACAAAAATATTATGTGACCCGGACACTTCATTGTGAAGCAAAATGCCAGCCAAATATTTTTGTAAAATAAAAGAAAGAAAAGAGAAAAAATAATGTGTGTTTATGAATGTGTGTATTCACACTCCTACACTTACCCCTATACTGCATGCATGTATATATAATAGTACATCACACACACCACCACCACCACCACCATCACTACCACCAGCATACAAGGAAACCAATAGCAGAACTGCTATAATATTAATTTTTATGAAGCTTTACATGAAATTCCTAACTATGTTTATGTCAAGGCTTTCATAGTTTTTTTTGTTTGTTTTAAGGAGAAACTCACCTGGGGGTATCCCTTCCCCATTACTGTGACATTCTCAAGAATTATATTTTTATTATTGTAGGACTAAAGATGGAATCTAGGCCCTGTGGGAGCTAAGGAAGTCCTCTTCCACAGAGCTAAATTTCCCACTCTTCTCCTGCTCTGCATCTTCTTGTAGTATTAAATTTAAGTTGAAAAAAGCAATAGGTAGATGATATTGGTAGGCATTTTTAAATAATATTCATTACTAAATTATGACTACTATTGGTGCTAGCTTTCCAAAGCCCTTGGCTTGTCTTGGCGATAGGATACAGCCTGGAAATGACTGTGGGCATTAGCACAGGTTGGGCTGGATAAGTGGTAGGAAAGAAATACATTAAAGTCAAGGGATTTATTTTTATTAGACTTAAAAAATTAAAATTTAAACAAGTAAATTTATATTTCATTGGCAGAAATAAGAAACTAAGATTGTTTAGTGTCTTATATAATTGTTATATTTCAAAAATTCAATAATGAATATATTTAAAGCAACTAGACTGTCCTTTTAATAGTTCAGTCTCTTGGGTGCTGACAAGCTCTCTCATGTTTCCTTATTTCTTCCTTACATGGGCTTTACACATAACTCAATATTTTGCTTGTGTTTATCATAAGGTATCATAAAGGTCAAGTGAAAGAAGAAAAAATATGTAACTAAAAGTCTACAACAAAAACAGGAGCTGGTTTAGCCTTTTACACCTAAACCGATCACACCTATAATCAGTGGTGTATTTCTCTTCACTTGAATGTGTCAGTGGCTGGTGACCTTCCAGCAGTTTTTCTCTTGTTCCTCTTGCCAATCTGGGAATAATTACAGCTTTCCATGTACCTAAATTAAGGCACCTCACAAAGTAGGTTAAAGCATTGTTTCCTGGATAACTTCTGATAGTTTATCAGTGAATTACATTAACTGCATCTGAATTTTAAATGATTTATATTGTCCCACCAAATAAATCCTATTGTAAATCCATGCAAATCACTGTAAGTTTTTGGCACTAAATTCATTGTATTTTAATCAGCTTTTCTTAAAATAATTTTTAATCAGCCAACGTTATTCAATCTCCTATGCAATTAAGATGGCATAGTGGTTTGGCAAATCTTTATATTTTGACATTTCTTTTAATATATTTTTGGCTTATCAATTTTTTTTGTTTTCATCTTAGTGCTTTTATTGTAGCATCTATTTCAGCCTTATAGAAGTCATAGGTTCATGCCCTTATGAACACATAAGATGATGTTAAGTGAAATAAACTCCATGTTATGGAAACGACTGTTATAGCACTGTTGTAATTACTTTCAACATGCCATGTGAAACGGTAGCTTCTACTGTTGATGATCCTCTTTTATCACCTTCCTGTGGTTGTACCCGCGCTATCACTGTATCTTATCTGAGTACCCTGGAAACTGTATATATTGGTATTAGAACTAGGGAAGGAAAAAGGAATATAAAAATCGAGAGACAAAGGATAAAAAGACAAACAACTCCAAAAGTAATACTTACAAAACCATTTGGTGTAAACCAACTGAACAACTCATGCAGGAAAGGGGGTAGGAGGGAGGGGAAAATGAGGGAGGAGGTAACAAACAGTACAAGAAATGTACCCACTGCCTTACGTATGAAACCGTAACCCCTCTGTACATCACTTTGACAACAAATTAGTAATTATTCAGAAAAAAAGAAGTCATAGGTTTACACCACTTGAAAAGATTACTAAATGTTGTAGGTAGGATAACAAAGTCAAGATCACATATTATTTTTATTTGTTCACTTGTACTTGCCTTTATAATGGATTTTAAACTTCTATCTCAATATAGCAAGGCATATCCTGCAAACATTAGTCCTATCAAAAACAAATTACATTATTTTATATTTCCAACAAATCACATTCCACACTACTCTCTGTCTTCCCCTTAGTTTCTTTTACATTGGCTGTTTTGGGCTATTCCTGATTACCCCTGAAGTCATAAAGATTTCCCATGTTGCTTAGAAAAAAGCCAGCCTTTTGCTTCTGCCTTTCCCATTTGCCAATGCAACTTCCTCCCACGTTTTACAATTTACCTAATTATGCTTTCTTTTAAAGTGTTCTTTCTTTGTGCTTGCACTCTATATATGACTTCATCTTATGCCTTAGCTCTCTTTTGTATATTTTGGATTCTCTTTTCATTATTTGATATAGGCTGCTAGGATACAAGAAGTAATATATGTGATTCATATTGTATAAAGTCAAAGAAAATTAGGTGCCTCATAATTTTAAGTGATGAATATGTCCCTTTAGAAGAAAAAACAATACAAATACTTCCTTTAATTGATCATCTTTTGCTAAACAAAACAGTTTTCCTTCACCAGGTGAAAATGGATTTGACTGAACTAGTATTTGTCCCATGATATGGTTGGTTGCTATGCTTTTTTTATTTTATATCTTGACAGTTGTTTTAGACTCACAGAAAAAAAACTGTGTGTTGAAGATTCAGGTATTTCCCTATTCCATCTTCCTTGTAGCATGAATAACCTATGCGTCCATCAACATTCCCCAACAGAGCAGTACAGTTGCTATAATTGATAGATTATTACTATGCACAGTCTGTTTTTGATGTTGTTCATTATGAATTAGAAATATGAATAATGATATGTTATTCATGTTAACGATAGGGAAGGGAAAGAAAAACGAGGGTGTAAGATATCACAAGAAATGTACTCACTGCCCTATTATGTAACTGTAACCCTTTTGCACAACACCTTGTCAACAAAATTTAATTAATAAAAAAAGGAATACAAATAACGATATTTATTATCACTACAGCTTAAATATAATTTCCCTAGAAATTCCCTGTGTTCTGCCACGTGCATTAGAAATAAATGGTGGGAAGAAAAAAAAGGATAATTATAACAGAAATGAAAATCCTCTTTAGAATTTTTGTATTGCTTATTTTCACAGTGGTCTAAATATTAGGCTTGCAATTTTTTTCTTTTATTTATTTTTCAGTTTAAATTTTATTGTAAACATGATAGAGTGGTTACAGTTACATGTCATGTCGTTATCACATTTCTGTTTGAATGCTTGCAATTTTAATGATATAGATAGATGTATTCTCAATGCTATAATGCATTAAAAACTTACCTTACAGTTCCACATAACTGAAACTAAAGTGTGGTCAAAGGATACACATGTATTCACAAATACCTACACATATGCCCATCATAACTATATTGCACACACAAACACCCAAATATATACTTTGTACAAATAAGCATGTAAAAAATTTGAACATATGATAACTTGAAATAACTGTGTCCATAAGTTAGATAACATTGTATTCAAGATGAATGAAAATATGTATGCTAATGCCATGACCACTCACCTGGTATTTTCAATGAATATTATCAGAAAGTTGCACACTTAGGAAGAATTGTGTTATCTAAGTTTCAAGTATACATAGATTGCTAAATTAGCCCCAACACCTCAATTTCAGTGTGTTTTGATAATCCATGCCAAGAAGGAATACAAAGTTTATAAAAAGTTCTGTTTCACGTGTTCTGTTTGAAATCTGCTGGCACCTTCAATTTTGACTAACTATTTAAGTACAGCTTCCTCCATCACAGCTGGTTGCCTGTGAATGAGAAATATTTAAATGCACTGCTAAATTTTCTAAATGGAATTTTTAGAAATTCCACATTATGCATCTGCATATGCAATTTCAGCTAAATCATAATACAGCATAGTAGTAATACATTTCTTACTTTGCTAATTACTTTATTAGCTAATTAGTATTAAAACAGATTGCCAGAATACCTAATATGATTTCTTAACTGCAGCTTGGTGTTAAAGAGTAAAACTGCTACCATTGGTAATGCACTGAGAAAATTTAAAACGTTCTTGTTATAGCAATGATAATAGTAAATGAGTTGAAGTTAGATCGCTATATTCCTGTGGTATGATGGGGATGCAAGTCTATAGGCTTTATGAGAATAAGTGACTATAATATTTAACTTCCAGGACAAGTTACCTGTGATGTAGTTGGTGAGCATACAAAACCTTCAGGAAGACCAGTGGGTCAAACAGCATAAATAAAAGAAGATTTATTGTAAGTTTGCTTTTCTTTTTGTGATTGTACTGGGGCTTGAACTCAGGGTCTCCCAATCCTGTGCAGCTTCTTCTGTCATGATTGGCACTCTACCAACTTTCTTTGTATGTTCTTGTTACAATTTACAATTCATTGCACATAGCCAGTAGTGAGGTAGGAGTGAATGAGTGAATAGAAGTTTAGGACACATGCTATATCTAGAGTGGGATGGGGCACAGGAACTCAGAGTGCTTCTCTTTTTCTCTAGCTTCTTGGGAAATAAGTTTTCCATGACTTGAATAGATTTCTCTACAACCCATTGTAAATAGAGGATGACTTTTGTCTTGAAAAAGCTCTATATATTTTCTGAACTGTCAATAGCATTGTCAAAATTCATTTACATTTATCAATACATTAATACATTCATTTATACATCTATTTATTTAAGTTACTTGAACATGATAGAACAACCAAAGAATCGCCACTTAAGTAACTTTGTAAATGAACTAAATGAAATTTCTATTTCTTATAGATTGTTCTTATAAGCTTTAGAAAATATCTTGATTACATTTGATAGCCATTGCATAATCTTTAGTGGTAAATGCCCACTCTCATGTAAACCTTAAGTCTACTATTATGTACAACAGAAGATTGAGAGACTCAATCAGCCTTGGGGCACTGCTGCAGACAGATGTACCCACAAAGACTTCATTGAGTCTTGAGAAAGGTGCTGAGGTTTTCTCACTTCAGTTAGACCATATAGTTGAATATCATAGCGTATCCTAAAGAAATACTCCCAGTCACTATACTTGTTAGTGCCTACTATTTGACACTTTCAGTAAGGAGTCTTTGTTTCCTGGAGCCAGGGCCAGAATGATAAGGCATAATACCAATTAATGTGTATTTGTCTGATTACTACTTATTTAGACAGGGAAAGGTTAGTGACTGATTAGCAGCATAGAAAATAATGCACAAAGCTGGCTCAAGGAAGAACAAACAGCTGTCTAATTAGCATAAAAGGAAAAATTAGAACATAAAATGGAATAATAGTTCTGATATATAAGCCACAAAAGGGGAATTCCATGACTGAAAATGAAGTAGCTGTACTTGACCTGACAAGTTTTCTTTCAAAGATGACTAGTAGACATGATTTGGCAATGAGAGTTAAAGGATAAATGCTGTTATGTGAGAAAGGGAAGTTGTATTCATACATCAAGAGTTTCCTTTGCTAGCATGAAACACAATATTCAAATTAATAATAAACATCAAAAGCTAGATTTTTTCTCATGAAATTGTTCTAGGCACCCAGAAGAAGCAACTGCATTTGTATTAGAGTATCTTCAGAAATAAGCCTGAAGTTGGACACCTTACAATTCCTGATTTCAAGGAATATTTCAAACGTGCATTATGAGACTGGTATAAAGATAGACTTACAGACCAATGAAACAGAATAGAAATTACAGAGAAAACCCTAATGTATATGGTCAAATTCTCTTACACCAAGGTGATAATCTCATACAAGAGGAATATGACAGTCATTTCAAAAACTGTTGCTAGAAATCTTGATACACACATTCAAAAGAGGAACATTAGACTTATCTTATAGATTATATGCAAATTTAACTCAAAAGGGATGATGTAGTTGAATATAAGACCTAAAAGTACATAACAAAGACAGAAAGAAGTTACATTTGATGATGGCTTCTCAGATATCACACCCAAAGTATGGGCATCAAAAGCAAAAATACACTAATGGAATTACCGCACCATAAACGGGCTTCACATTAAAAGAGACTTTCAGTAGACTGAATAAACAGACTGCAGAAGGAAAATCTTGTATCTGGTAAGGGGAGTTAATACATAGAACATATAAAGAACTGCTACAACTCACAGAAGGATACAAAAATCCAGCAAACAAAAATAGGCAACGAACACATAAGTGCACATTTTCCAAAACATATAGAAATGGAACAAGTATAAGAAATGCAAAGGCTGGGGATATGGCCTAGTGGCAAGAGTGCCTGCTTCATATACATGAGGCCCTGGGTTCAATTCCCCAGCACCACATATACAGAAAACGGCCAGAAGTGGCGCTGTGGCTCAAGTGGCAGAGTGCTAGCCTTGAGCAAAAAGAAGCCAGGGACAGTGCTCAGGCCCTAAGTCCAAGCCCCAGGACTGGCCAAAAAAAAAAAGAAAGAAATGCAAACCAAAGTGACAATGGGATCTCATGCACGCCCATTAGGGTAGCCTAGAACACACAAACAGAAAATAATGAGTACTGTTAAGTATGTGGTACAGTTGGAACTCTTCTTAACCACTGTTAGGATGAAAAATGGTATAGTCATGGTGAAAGACAGTGTGAAGTTTGGTTAAAAAACAAAACAAAACAGAAAACAAAAGCACCTAAATATATTGCCTTATTTTCCAGAAATTTTATTCCTGGCTATATATTTGAAACAATTGAGAAAACCGTCTATCTATCTGTCTGTCTGTCTGTCTGTCTGTCTGTCTATCTATCTATCTATCTATCTATCTATCTATCTATCTATCTATCTATCTGTTGATCGATCTATTGATCTAAGCATCCATATTCCTTATTCATTTCTCACAATATTCAAGACTTGAAAATAATCTAAATGTCTACTGTAAGAAATAGATAGGCATGGTGTATGTGCATGATGAATTACCCTTCTGTCTTTCAAGAGAAGGAAATCATATCACATGTTAAAGCAAAGATGAATCATAAGGACATTGGGTTAAGGGAAATAAGCCACTCACAAATTATGTTTCTGCTTATACAGGTACCAATGATAGTCAAAATCCTGGAAAGTGACAACAGAAATAAGGTTAGCCAAGGACAGGGGGAGAAGAAATAGGCATTGTTCAATGAGTGTATAGTTTCATTATTTCAGGACAAAAGGGTTTATAGAGAATGGTTATACCCTTAAAATGCTTAAGAGAATAAATTTTGTATTGTGTGCTTTTAGTATATACTGGTAGTTACAGAAAACAAATTAACCTCCATAAACCCTTAAAATATATCTGTCATATGTGACACATTTGTATATCAAGTGACTTAGTATTTGCCAAAGGTCACAGACTGCTAGATGGAAGATAGACTTCTGCTTTTAATACAAAAGTGTTTCCATTATACTTTATTCTCTACCCCCAACTTCTGATAGTATGGCATGTGACACATAGGTAATACCCAAGTAAAATACTGGAGGAGAGGAAGCCTTCTCACATTGTCAGTCACTGCTTTCTTTTTGGTGGTTTAAGAAACAGGATGTTTTCTCCGCTTTTTAGGTGTGCGCTAGAAGAAGCAATTGAGAACACAAGTATTTTGGCACTTTCTTAGCAAAATGTACATGGCATCATAGTGCTGAGGTAGTAAAAATATAAGACAATTCTGGAAAGCAATAAAATGAATCAAAATTCAGTGCTGTCATAATAATCACCATTTGACAAAACCTTCACGAAATATCTAGTTTTGAACATGTAACATTTCCCATTGAGTTAATTGTACTTTGTTGCCAAAATATGCATACGCTATGGATTTAGAAATTCACTCAAAGAAATAGCAGATGATCACAATAGCTCAATAGCTAAGCGTACGAACACATAAGATGATCCTAAGCGAAATGAATTTCAAGGTATAAAATCAAGTGGTATGTCACTGTTGTAGTTACTTTCAACTGTGAAACTGTGCCCTTCTTTTTTTTTGGGGGGGGTTGTTGTTGTTGTTGTTCTTCTTTTTCCATATTCCCTTCCCGTGGTTTTACCCCTGATAGCACTGTAACTGATTTTAATACCCTGGATATTGTATATATGTGTATTGGAATTGGAAAGGGAAAGAGAATACCAAAATCTAGAGACAAAGGAAAAAAACGACAAACCAATGCAACAGCAATACTTACAAACTTTATGGTGTAAACCAACTGTACAACTCATGGGTGGGGAGGGAAAGAAGAGGGGGAGGTGGGGGAAAATGAGGGAGGAGGTAACAAGTCGAACAAGAAATGTTCTCACTGCCTTACATATGAAACTGTAACCCCTCTGTACTTCACTTTGCAATAAAATAAAAAAATTTAAAAATATTGTCAAACATTCAGTTCTACATATTTTCAAAATCTAACAGGTTATATATTTCTTTTAGCCACCAGGTGGCATGTGTTTTACTGCTAAAATATACAATGAAACCGTATAATACATCTGTATCGTAAAGAGATAAATTATAACTAATTTTACATATATAACAGAAAGATAATGGTAGTGGATTTCATCATTAGCTCAATCAATGAATTGATGCATGTTAATAGACTTTATAACTATGATTATGTCACTTAAATATAGGAGCTTTAAGATTGAAATTTATCCTAGCAAAGAGCTTATAAATAAATTTCATTTAAAGCAGTTGAAAAGAAGTACCTAAATTTATACTTTCTGAAATTAGGATATTAATTTCATTAGGGAGATACTCTTATAAAATGCAAGCCAAAAAATCTATTTTCTCAATTCTGCTGTAATTTAATACTCTTAACAGTGGTAAATCCTAGCACTATAGTGAAAAACATCAGACCAGTATTAAGTAAAGATGACCTTTATCAAAGCATTCTCAGGCATTCAAAATTATCAAGACTATGGAAGGGAAAGGGAATATCAAAATTGACAGACAAAGGGTAAAAGACAAACCAATGCAATAGCTATACTTACAAAACTATATGCTGTAAACCAACTGTACAACTCATGGGGGGACATAGGGATGGGAGGGGGATGAGGGAGGAGGTTACAAGCTGAATAAGAAATGTAAGCACTGCCTTACATATGAAACTGTAACCCCTCTGTATATCACTCTGACAATAAAGAAATAAATAATTTTTGAAAAATTATCAAGTATTCTGGACACTGGTGGCTCACACCTAGCAACTCAGGAGGCTGAGATCTGAGGATTGTAGTTCAAAGCCAGCCTGGGCAGGAAAGTCTGTGAGATTCTTACCTCCAATTAACCACCAGAAAACCGGAAGTGGAGTTTGGCTCGAAGAGGTAGAGTGCTAGCCTTGAGCACAAAAGCTCAGGGATAGGGCCTAGGCCCTAAACAAACAAAAAAGCACATATTTATTTATTTTGTCAAAATAAACCGTCTCTTGAAAGTTTCACAGTTGTGTTGCTCAAAAGAGTGGGTTTATCTGTGTATTTAACCTTTCATCTGCTATATCACCACAAAAGAAAAAAAGTGCAACCAGGTGCTCTCTGGGGCTGTGGAAGTCTTTGGACAAATGGACAAGATTTTATTAACAATTTCTCCCCCATTCAGTATTATACTTTTCCACTTCCAACCTCAGATTGAAAGAGGTCGGCTCCTTAAGAGATTCATGTAACAAGAAAATATATAGTAGAGAGATTTTGTAGCTAGGGTTTGAATAAAATTATACATTTTGGAGAATGGATATTATTTATAATGTATCTTCTATTAAACCCCAAATAATATATCCTCTTTTTTACATTAATTTTAATTGATTAGAGAATTTATATATTAATTATGGTGTGCATGTTTTAAATGTATATACAATGTGAAATGGCACAGTTCAGCTTATTTTTTATTTTTATTTTTTTGCCAGTCCTGGGCCTTGAACTCAGAGCCTGAGCACTGTCCCTGGCTTCTTTTTGCTCAAGGCTAGCGCTCTGCCACTTGAGCCACAGCGCCACTTCTGGCCATTTTCTATATATGTGGTGCTGGGGAATTGAACCCAGGGCTTCATGTATACCAGGCAAGCACTTTTGCCACTAGGCCATATTCCCAGCCCCACAGTTCACCTTATTAACGTGCATTAAATTATATACATATAGGGTTTTGTGTGTAGTAAAAACACTATCTTATGAATTTTCAAGAATAAAATATGTTAAGCTATAGTCAGCATGTTGTAGTTTTTTTACACATTTCACTTGCAGATAAATTCTCCCAGTGTGTATAATGTTTGTATTGATTCTGTTCATTATTTTCTTAGTTTGTTTTGCATTCCTACTGCAAAAATCATTATTTTGACTACCATCATGGAGATTTCTCTAATATTTTCTTTTAGAAGGTTTATAACTTAAGGCCTTACATTTGATTTTAAATCCATTTTTGGTAGATTTTTTATAGGATGTGAGAAAAGGTCTTCATCATGTGAATATACAGTTATCTACTTTTCTCAATACCATTTAATAAACAGACCTTATTTTCTTATTTACAAAGACAAAAATGATACCAATAATATACCATGTAAATAAAGAGGTTGATATAAATAGGTATATGGATAGATGATATATAATAGACGAAGAGACAGACAGATAGACAGGTATATAAGAGGCATTAAAATGCTGATAATGTGGTTTATTTTAGTCTAAAAGCTACTGAAAATTGTGAATGGGTAATTGTAATGCTAGTCCAAGTCAAAGTCTTGAGAACCACAAGTTAGGAGATAGAGCCTGATTGAAGAATAATACAAAAAAAGATCGGAGTGTTCTTCCACTAGGAGGGAGAGTGGATAAAGCCATGTTCTCTTATTTTTGTTTTATTTAGGCCTTTAGGTGCTCCTTTACGTTGAGGACAGATTGTCACCACTAAATTTTCTACTGAATTATGTGCGAATATGCCTTGGAAGCACCCTCGCAGCCACACTGAGAAGTAATGCCTTACTAATTCACTAGATGTTTCTTAATCCAGTCACAGTGAATTAAAAATAACCATTACAAGTGTCTTTATGGACAAATACCACAAAGGATGACATGTTTCTTCTAATAATCTGTTGATCAGATGTAGGCTCTGTTTCAGAACTGAGATGAAACTTTGTGAGAAAAGGAGACACACCCAACTGAAATTGTGTTGAATCACTGAACACATAATTAAGGTTGTATATTTTCCTTGCATAAGCGAGTATATGCAACAAGATTATGGTGCTTCAGAAATCTGATGCAAATTTATTTTCAGAACTTATTTCCTTGAGCTAATTTTCCTTTTACTCTTCTGTAGTATTTGATAAAATTCTCTATCAAAATATTGACCATTGTAAATTCTCCAGTAAGGTACTAAAGGAAAATATATTAAAGGGAGGCCAGAACCAGGTACTTTGAGGCCTCATTCATCATTGATGATGTTAAGACTGTTGTTCTAAGGGAAAACATAAAGATGGACATATTCTAACCTACTGATACTCTAGTTTACCACTTCACCTCACTTAGCTTTAGGCATGACTATGTCTGATGACTATGTAAGACAACAACACTTTTCTCAGACATAAAATACATTCTAAAGGGAGAACATGTTTAACTCTTGGAACAGAATCTGAGAAGTGTTGGAAAGAACTTAGCACAGAATATATCACTGGAGCATATGAAGGAACGTGGAGAGTGAGAATCTCGTGCTTTAATATAAGTAATTATGTATAATCACCTCCACAGGGGCTGTTGAGGCCTCTGGTTATCAGTCTCCAGCATAGTTAGAATACTTTTCATCATTTTTGAATGAATTCTTCTTTCCCATGAGGCCTGGTTTTTTCCCATGGAATCACACATATTTCATTTGAGCTGTTTTAATTAGTGATTTTGGAGAGCTACTGACACATGCATACAAACCCCATGGATAATTACATAATACCATTGCTCTCTGCACCTCTAACCTAAGCACCATAGTTTTGCTTTCTACTTTATGTGCAATGTGGAATGGGTATGAAGGGTTGTTTAAGAAACTGAACACTATGCATCAGAATATCTTTTAGGAATACCGTGTGCTCATTCTTTTAATACACATCATCCACTATATAACGTTATATTATAAGCAAAGATTCCTTTAACTGCAATTGAAACAAAATAGATGCCAGGTTTTTATTTTCTGTCATGTTATTTTATTACAGTTAAGAAAATTATATACTTCTGCAGGACTTGACTATGTGTTCACTTCATGCCCTAAATTATTAGAATAATTTCAGTTTTAGACATTTCTGCAGATGTCAGAACATGTTTCATAAAGAACATCATACATGAACTTTGACACAAAAGGTCAGTAGTAGTAGCTTGATGTTAGAGGTGGGGTAGACAATAGCCCAGTAGAGGGAGCAGTATGTATAAAGAAAGGTTCCTAGAACGAGAATGCACTGTATAATTTAGTAATGAGAGAAGTTTGGTCCATTACAATGGATTTGTTGCAAAGGCAAAGGACTTAAAGCAAGCATTGTTAGTGCCTGATGATCCTAATGAGCCTAGGTGGCTGACTAGTCTCTATCTTCAGCTTCAGTACTATATTACTTGGCAAAAAAATTTCTCAAACATATTAAAAATCAAATTTTCCAGTGAAAAACACTGAATTCAAAGGCTAGAAATGATAATGGAAATAAAAAGTTTAGTGTATCATCCAAATAGAAATTTTCCACAAAATAAAGTCATAATATATTGAATTTAGTGGAAATTTAAATTTCTTGCAGGCACAGGCCCACTAAATGCTGAATATAGTAAGAAGGAAAATTAATTTACAAAGCTGTTTACTTGAATCCAATTTCTTACCCTATTATGTCTCACAAAATATCTCTGATGTTATTTTCCAAGGTTTTTACATCATTCTTACATATCGTACTTATGATAAATGATGAATATATTGTACCAATACAATTGTAGCAATGCAGTGAACAATTGTTTGCCAAAGTATTTATGACTTTTATGTCCATAATAACTATGGTGATCATAGACATTTTAATTAAACAAGCTTACACTTTTCTTCATTAGTTGACAAATTTTCTTCTGTAAAATAATTGAGTCAAAGGGCACAATTATTGTATTTGTTCTGATACTTGTTACCAACAGATTCCCATGGAAATGTGGTACTTATTGTAAATAAGCATATCTCTTCTTAGAGCCTTTCCCTTACATCATTTTATTTAATCTTACTTCTTTGTTATATACAGATTTACATCTCATTTTTGATAAATTTTTATTTCCTTAACATCTTAACTAACTGGAGCTTATTTTCAGACTTTTTTTACTATATACATTTCTTATAAGATGTGAATTTTAGGTCAACTGATAATTTATTGTCTATAATTTTTATGTAATTCCTTACATCTCTTTATCCATATGGTTTTCATGTAGGTAGTTACCACAGCTATCTATTTTGTTTTGTCCTAACAGATAGTTTTAATGAGTAACAAAGTAACTACTGCTTATTTTACTAATTCTTGAAATGGAAAAGTAAATAGAAGGGCAGAGGCAAATACAATAAGTTCTCAAAATATTTTGTTAAGGAAGTTAATAAGTTATGATCTATAGTCTCTAGCTTTGAGGGCTGAAAGTAATATGGCAAGTGTCACAGTTTACTTTCCAGGTGGACTCCTGAGATCCAGTTTCTATAAAAATATAATTATTCAACTACTTGGTTGGATTTCAGCTTAGATGAATAATTTCTTGAATAATGTCAAAGCATGTTCTCTTTTAAGTAGTCTCAGTGTCATCTAGATATAACTGAAAACGGGAATGATTCGAAACATTTTGTAAACAGACTTTCTAAGCTATTTTTAGTTGGAATCAGTGGAAATTGCCAATAATGTTAATACTCAGAGACTACACTTTTGTTCTGTTTTATGAAATGTGTAACACTTGAGATATATGGAATATTGTATACTCTTACTAATTATAATAACTTAAAGTTATTATACACTGTGAACTAAAATACTTTAACTACAAATGCCACATTTGTTACAATTTTATAATAACGAAAAGTTGAGACACCTAAATATAATATTGAGTATTTTGACCACTATTTGTCTGCTAGTTAAATATGTCAGTTATGTGAAAATGTTTTATGTGTTATGCATATATGTATTATTTATTCAAAATTCACAAGAATGCATGTAGGTAATATTAGTAACCCCGCTTTGTTGCTGAAGAAACTGGGATGCATAAAACTTAAACCTAAAAAGGAAAAATACAACACATAATATTTACCTAATAAAGATGAACGTGATCTAGTCCTCCCTATTTTGATCTTCTTCTTATCTATTTTTATAATGAACATGCATTCCTTTTTGATACAGATAATTTTTTAAATAAACTATTTTACATTATTTATACTGGCAGGGACACACATTTAGCATCACAAGTGCTCAAAAAACAGACAATTGCCCATTTCAGTCATCCAGATGGGCTTCAGTAGTTTCTGGATAGTTTTCCTCACAGGACACAAAGGCACAATAGCCAATGTGAAAAAAAACACCCTTCCTTTCCATTGAAATAATAAAGAATAAAGACAGATGTAAGACACGATCAATCTCACACGAGGGATGTGCAAACAAACAGTCTCCTGGTGAAACCAACAAGACAATTGTGGTTAGGTAGGGCTATTTCTTACAGCAACTGAAAACAATAGTTGGCTGCAAATCCCAGCTGAAAATATAGGATGTCACAAGATTTCTTTAGACCTTATGATGATGTCAAGCACAATGAAAATACGCCCCCTTCCGTTCCCAGAAGGGAAGGCACTGAATTCAGAGTCTTTCTTATATCACAGTTAAATTTAGCAAAAGAAAAGGTGGCTACTTAAAATGACACCTAAATAATGCTGATTATAAGCACTTTGGTTCTATTCAGCCTGACAAGCAATTATTGAATGCGTAACATGTACAAGGATGCCAGAAAGCTAGGCACTCAAAAGATAAAGATAAATAAAACATTGCCCATGCTTCATTAGGGCTTTATACCTAGTGTGGATAGATACAAGTATATAACACTTCATTTTATTAAAATATGATACAAGAGATAATTTTGGGAATTCAGGGCAGTCAAGATAAACAAACCCTCAAGGAACTGGTGATGTTACTAGGTATAGATTGGTCTAGTCTGAAAACTCTTTCAAAAAAAAAAAGGACTGTTTACATCAATCTTCACGATTTAACCATTTCCTACCATGCTACCTGCCCTTCAGAGATTATAGACAACTACAAATGGATATTTACTATGCTTTAGACTCTTAGCTAATAAAGGCTGAAATATTTATACTCCAGTCAATTACAGTAACATTTAAGTCACCCCTACGTTAGAACTTCAAAGAAGAGACCATGAGCCAGGTGTGGAAAGCTCTTGCATCTGTCTCCCCTGGCTTTCCCAACTCCAACTCTCCCTTCAATTTCCTTTGTTTTATAGGCTGTGCATTGACTATTATGACTGCATTCTCACTTACCCTTTTCTCTTCATTGTCTATCTCTCACACACACACACACACACACACTTTTCAAGTATCAACTTCCTAGTATTCATTTTGTGTACACAGTGACTTACTTTAAGGAGTGACACTACTTGAATTCTTCCTTCATATACCATACTTCATTTAATACATTTGTGGGTTTGTGTAAAACTTTGTATATATTTACTTATATATTTATAAACTTAGATGTAACTTTCACATGTGAGAAAAAAACATACATCTTCTGTTTCTCTGGGCCTGACTTAATTCACTCAACATATTCTTTCCAGTTCTACCCCTTAATTTCTTTGCAAATGGTATAACTTTCTTCCTAAAGGACAAGTGTAATTCCATTGTGTATTATAACATGTTTTCTTGATCCTTTCATCCGTTGAAGCCATAGCATGGGTATGGTGCATATTGCAACAATGATAGCAGATGCTGGTGTGGGGGTACAAGAGAGTAACCTTAATAAATGATAGGTGGGAATAAAAACTGGTGCAACCTCACTGGAAAGCAGTTTGGAGATAATCAGAAAACAAAACGTAAAACTCCTTTGTGATCCAGCAATACCACACTTGTGTATTTATTCCAAAACTAACAAATCACAAATCAGAGAGGATGCACTACTCACCATAGCCATTAAACCAAATATCCATGGAAGTAACGTGGTCAACTGACTTTTTTTCTATCTTTTTCTGACACATTTAATACAAACTGCTTTTATCCGCCTGGTTTCTGTTTTCTTAGGGTTTCTTCATGGGCTGAAATATTTTTTTACTGCATCCAACAAAGATAATTTTTAAGTTAACAGAAATAGAATACATCACCTATACTTTAGATACTATTGAGATGCTACAAAGGCAGGATCTAGATGTGATAAAAGTATCGATTATTATTTTGTCAATTATTAATTGATAAAATGAAAATGTGCTCCTTATATTTAAATTCATAAAAGTTACATGCAAAGATCACAGATGAAATTACCTGTGACTGATCTAGATGGCCAGACTCCAGCTTTGTCTTCCCATCCACCTTTACTTCCATTCTTTACAGAGGGAAAGTTTTGGCAGACAAGGCATACCTTGAGTTTTTTGCATTTAACACACACAACCACACACAATTTTTTAATTTTTTGGGTAAACAGTAAAAATATGAAAAAGCATAGTTTGCAATGGTTTTCAATTTACTTTACCCCAGTGTATAATGTTAATAGTCCCCATTATTGTGCATTTACATAAAATTCAATAGTATATATGTGCAATAATTAGTTTCATTACTTAATTGATTTCACAAGAAAGTATCATGCCATAAAATTTAAGTATTTCTTTCATTTTCTCATGACTAGCTATGTATTTTTTTCATTTTCCTTTTATTCCTTAAATCACATAAGAACTTCAGATAGACTTTCTATTCAGTATCAGTTATCCTGGAGTACCTCATGTATCTGTGAGATCAAGATTTGCTCTCTCCCAAGCATATTTTAACATGTTTTGATACTGAATATAATATTTTGATTATTTCTCAAAGAATTCTAGGATTTTGATATATATTCTGACCAATTATCTGATGATACTTTTAATTTGAAATTGTTGGTCTTCTATTATTTCTGTTTTTATGGGTTAAGTGAGCCACACATGGAAGCAGAAGTATGTTTAATTGTGAAACTACTTTTATACAGGGCACATTACTTGAACAGCTAGGTGGGAAGGAAAAATCCTCTGTCCCCAATGGAGAGAGATAGTTCAGACAGTAATACAATAAAGGCAGTAATGGACAGCATGGATTAGTGCTGTGAGAGTGCAGATGAGAATATACTAACTCTTCTTGAGGGGAATTAAGAAATGCTTCTCACAGGAGGTGACATTTTTGCTGAGCCTTCAACAAAGAGCATACATATGATGGAGATGAGTAAATGCCCCATTAGTATCATATATAAAATCATGCTTAAGAATAATTTTGTAAAGGAGTGATTTTCCTATTATCTTTAACATTGTTTCATGTTATATATTATAGTATATATTACGGTGACATCTTACATTGAGTAAGTGGCTACAACATGCCAGGCACCATCCAGAGTATATTATGTGCTTTCTTTCCATTTCACTGTAATCTTGTCAAGCAGATCTTATTACTGTCTTCTCAAATTTACAAATGGAGACACTACAGTAGTGGCAAAGTATTGAAAGCAGACATTCTGTTGAAAGCAGCTGTCTTCTTTTTTTAAAAAAATACAATTTTATTTTTATTATTAAGTTGTTTACAGAAAACTTACAATTCCATAAGTGAGATAATGAGTACAATTATGTTTGGACGATGTTATCCCTTCCTTCAGTTTCCTTCAGGTTTCTACTCCCATTTCCACCCAAAAGTTGTATAGTTCATTTCCACATAGTATATACTGAATTCCATTGACTACATTGTTCACCCTTTTTTCCTCCATTACTGTGTACTCCTTAGCCCCAACTAAAAAGACAACAAACAAAAACAACCCCCCACACCAATAACAACAAAAACTATTTCCATTTGGTGAAATTTGTTTCAATAAGTAGCGTTTTAGATATTCAGAGGAGTTATGTTTTTTGTGTTACTCGCTAAGAGTATCTTCTTTTGGTCTGACTGGGTGTAAATGCCTATACAATCCTCTATAAATGACCATGTCCAGATTTAGCTTCCACATATGAGAGAAAACATGTGTCATTTGTGTCTCTGAGTTTGCTTACCTCACTTAGCGCAATTTGTTCGAGATTCAATTATTTCCCTGAAAATGTCATGATATTATTCTTTCTAATGGCTGTGTTAAATCCCATTGTGTTTGTTACCACATTTTTAAAATCCACTTATCTATTGTAGGGCATTTGGACTGTTACTCTAACTTGGCTATTGTGAGTAGTGCAGCAATGAACATGGATGCCGGGTGTCTTTATAATATTCTGAGTAGATGTCCAATTTTTCCAACACCAACTATTGAAAAGGCTATCTTTTCTTCTACTATATATTTTTGCCCCCTTATCAAACATTAGATAACTGTAAATATATGGCTTTATTTCTGGACCTTCTAGTCTGTTCCATTGATCTTTAGTCCTGTTTTTGTGCCAAACCAAGCTGTTTTGGTTATTATAACTCTGTAATAGAGCTCAAAATCTGGTATTGTGTTACCACCAACATTGCTTTCACTTGTCTAGAATTGGTTTGGTTAGTCAAAGTATTTTGTTATTCCATATGAATTTTCAGATCATTTATCTTGGTGAAGAAAGTCATTGGGATTTGATGGAGATTGTGTAGAAATTTAGATTACCTTTGGTAATGTAAACATCTTCATGATATTAATTCTTTCTATCCATGGCAATGGGAGGTCCTTGTATTTCCTGATGTTGTCTTTAATTTATTTTTTCAGGTTTTTTTATAGCTTTTAAGATAGAAATCCTTTTCTTCCTTGGTTATGCTTATTCTTAATAATTTGTTTTTCAGGCTATTGCAGATGGAATTTTTTTCTGATTTCCTTCTCTGTATGTACATTGTTTGTATATAGAATTGCTACTGACTTTTGTGGGTTGATTTTGTATCCTATTACTTGGTCAACATTATTGATCAGTTCTAGAAGTTTGGTGATGGCATCGATCTTATATAAGATCATATTATCTGTAAATAGGGATAATTTGATTTCTTCTTCTCCCATGTTAGTGCTTTTTATGTCTTTCTCTTGCATTATTGTTCTGGCTAAGAGTTTAGAACTATATTAAAAAGGAGTGGAGAGAATGGACATTTTAGCTTTGTTCCTGAGTTTAAGCGATTCTCTTCTTAACATCCAGAACAGACTGCTCAGACTGATAGAAATAAAGATATCATATTATTGTTCCTCTAATGTACCTACTATAGTCAAGATTACTCATATGGGCTTCCATTTCTTTTCTTTAGATGATGATTTGATGTAAGGTGTTTGTATTCCCACAATTTTTTTTTTGCTTCTGTTTTTTTTTTTCCCAGTCCTAGGGCTTGAACTCATGGCCTGAGCACTGTCCTTGGCTTTTTTGCTCAAGTCTAGCACTCTACCACTTGAGCCACAGCACTACTTCTGGCTTTTTCTATATATGTGGTGCTGAGGAATTGAACCCAGGGCTTCGTGTATACAAGGCAAGCACTCTACCACTAGGCCATATTCCCAGCCCATATTCCCACAAATTTTCAAGCTGAAATAAATCTAAAATGCGCTTAGAAAGTTCATCCACTGACTACTTTAAAAGCTGGCAAACGTATGTCCTTTTAAATTTCAGTAGCTAAATTAAACATTTACCATTTATCTTTTCTTCCTTCCTCCTTTGTATTTAAATTCCCTTACCAGTCTTCTGCTATGTAGCCTTTGGTTACACACAAATTCTTTGCAATAACACTTGTTAAGATTTTTCTACAGCCCAAGAGCTATGGAAAACGCTCTGAAAATGTGTGTGCAAATTTATAAATTTATATATTAAGCAATTCAGATATTATTATGGCAAAGAGACCTTTGGTTTTCATGCATGATGTGGTACAGAAACGGTATCAGAAGAATGTCATTCAATGTTAATCTGTACATTTCATTTTTATCATAATTGTGTGCATATTAAAAGGGTCTGTGGACATTCCAAAGGGCTTTTCACTATTCATTAACCACACATAAATGTATGGGCTGTAGTTTGCCCTAGAAATTGCCTTGAAGGTGACTTGAATGTATAGCTTTTGGTTTAAGGGCAGACTTTTCCTCCTGGCTTCATCAATTCTTTGACTCTCTGTAATTAGAATTGCTAATAATTGTAGGATTTATTACCAGCTGTGATGGAATTTAGATCATTGTCTGTACAACCAGGGTCAAAATAAAAAGACTATAACCATGTTATTTGATGCATATGACATCAAACTTTAAGTGTTATAACCCTAGTCCTCCAGAGAACAGATTGCATAGACTTCAGATTCGTTATCATAAATGTATCCTTTGCTCTAGTTAAATGAACTCCCTAAAAGTTCTCAAATGTCTTGGATTTTTATTTGTTTATTTTCCTCTATTTCTTGGATACCTTATTTTATTTTGAAATGCCTACTTTTCCTCCAATTTGTGCAAACCTTTTGGATTATTGTAAAATATTTTAAAATCAACGTTGACATTTAAAGGCAAATAGGACTTTTGAGAAACTTCACAGTAATGCATTTAAACAATACAGAAATACACATAAGCAACTGTTAGAGGACATCTTTATCACTGCTAATATATACCATTCATATGTTGTCTTGATGGCTTTCATTCTCTTATTGTAAATATAGATCACTTTTAGAACACTATAGAACCATTAAACTATATGTATGCTATTTCTCTTTGTGGCCTATGTTTACATTCATATATTAGCTTAGTTTTGACAGTTCATACACTTTAGTTAAATGAAATAGTGTTTTCTGTGTCTTACTTTTTTCACCCTCTATTTGCTTTGTGAAATGATTCATTAACTTTGATGTGTAGGTCTAGTTTAGGCAATATTCCACTGAGTGCTCATAGGAAAAGAAAGAGAAGTGAAGGGAAAGGAAGAAAGATAATTTTTGAATATTGATTTTCCTTCACAACATTCCAGTATTCTTATTAATTTTAATGATTCATCTGCAGATTTGTTGGGATTCTTTAATCACAATGCTGTAAGATATTAGAGGTTTTCCACATTCTTCAACGCTCAGCTCATTTTAATTGCTTGCTCTAGGGAATAAAATGCTGAATATAGGTTGCAATATCAAGCATGTCTCTTAGTCCTGTTCTCAAAGAGAAGACAGTTCAACTTTTCACCAAAAACTAAAGAGATTTTTCTTATATTCCTCACTTGATGAAGGATTTTTTATTTAAAAAATGAACGTAGGCCAAATTTTTCAAATTATTTTGTCATAATCCGCTGGAATGAGCGTAATTAGTATATTTGATGATCAGTTATGACACTGAATTACATCATATAATTCTCTGATCATTGAACAACCATGCATTTCTCAGCTAAATGTGATTTAATTGTAATATATATTCTTTTGTATGTATTGTTTTATTCATTTTCAATAGAAATATTAGACAATATATCACATTGTCAAATTTGTATGATTCTTATATTGCATTTTAGGCTAAACACATACATTTTTTCTTTCCTCTTCTCTTATAAGGATTTGAAATAAACACATAAAAACTGGTGGGATCTGATGCTTTCAATTCTTTCATTCTTTGAATGACCTTTTGGAATCTGGAATTTATTTCTTTCATCATGATGATTAGATATCCTAAAATTTTCAGGCCTATTTAGGGCTTCTGTTTTTAAAAGATTTATTATACTTGTGTTTTTCTAAGTTTTTTTTTATTTTGTCTACTTTAAAAAATATCTTCATTCTCTTTTCTCTTTTAACTGAAAGTTTTTTTTTGTTTTGTTTTGTTTTGTTTTGTTTTGTTTTGTTTTGGGGGGTCCAGATGTCTGCAGCTCAAGATTGTAACTCAAGACTGCAGCCATGTTTATTCTTAACTTCCAGCTTATATGCAGTTTAGGAACCAGGGAATAGCATAGGATTAACTAAGGTTTAAGAAAACAGGAAGGCCCTGAAGTTGGTAAATGACAAGAGGCAGTAAAACAAGATAAGGTTGAACTGTTTACATAAAAACAGACTCTTGTGGACATAATAAAACATCTGGGGTTTAGTACTATCCTTCAAGTAAACCATGTCCTTGCATGTCCTTGAGATAACAACATAGCCAGAGGTTAGGATGAACTTTGTTGTTGCCTCCCTAAGCCATGACCTTTCACGCCCTTGAGCTAACATAGCCAGAGGTTAGGATGAACTTCGCTGTTGGTTCCCTATATCGATTTAAGCCATGTCCTTGCACGTTCTTGAGAGTATAGCCAGAAGTCAGGATGAACTTCGCTGTTGGCTCCTTACATCTCCCCCGTCTTTGTTTAAAGAAGTGAACCCGCCTGTCTTAGGTTGGGTGGGTCGCCCTGTCTGCCTTACCGGTCATAGGGAACTTCTTCATAGCAAAGCTGTTGGTCTTCAACAATAATCATAGCTTAGAAATCAAAGTTAATTTTTTATTTAACATTTAACTACTTTTTTTTTTTTGCCTGTCTTGGGGTTTGGGACTCAGGGCCTGAGCACTGTCCCTGGCTTCTTTTTGCTCAAGGTTAGCACTCTACCACTTGAGCTTGAGCCATGGCACCACTTCTGGCTTTTTCTATATATGTGGTGCTGGGGAATCGAACTCAGGGCTTCATGTATGCGAGGCAAGCACTCTACCACTAGGCCATATTTCCAGCCCTGACATTTAACTTCTTTTGTTATTGAATGTTCTAGTAAATATTCAGAATGTCTTACTTGGCAGTAAAAGTTATAAAAAATTTCAAAAAAATAAAAATATTGAGACAAAAATCAGGGAAATTTCTTTCGTAAGTAACTACAGAATCTTCCCAGTTCTCATTATTGATAATTGTTATAAATTATTTCTTCATTTTAATCAGACTCAGCAGAAGTAATCCTAACATTTGGTTTAAGGAAAACTTTTGCATTGATCCTTTACAAACCATTTTTTAATTTTCACTTGCTTTAATAATATTATAGCCTTATATCTACCTTGTTTCAGTTTATTTTGATATTCTTTTTCTACATACTATTTTTCAAAGTAATTGTACCATTATGCATTTTCATTAGTGATACACGGGTTTATAATTTCTCCTCAGCCTCATCAAACTTTAATAATAGCTGTCTTTGTGGTTATAGACATGCTAGTAGATAGGATGTGCTGTGTTTTTACCCTGTATTAACTATGTCAAATAATATTGAGAATATTTTCATGTACTTGTTTGTATTTTATCTTTGAAGACATGTCTATTCATTTTTTTTGCCATTTTTTAAACCAGGCTCTAAGGGCTCATGCCTATAATCCTAGGTAATCATGAGCCTCTGTTCTGAGGATCAAGATTCCGTAAGTCAGGTAATAAGTACAATGTTTATTGGACAACATCACCCCTTCCTTTTCTTTTGTCCATTTACCACCTATTATTTCTAGTCATAAATTTCATAGTTCATTATTTAAATAGTGTAAATTGAATACCATAACTGCATCTTTTCTCCCACCATTCATGGGCCTCTTTTTTGTCCCCCAAGACAACAGAAACAAAATATGAAAAACAAAAAACAATACCAAACAATAACACCAACAATAATAGCAAAACCATGTTTCCATTTCCTGGAATTTCTTTTGATAAATAGTCATTGTGTTCACAGGATTTATAACTCCCTTAAGTATAATCTCCTTTTAGACTGCTTGTTTGTGTGTAAATGCATAGAACTCTGTTACCACATCCACTTGTGTTTTATATCTAGCTTTGTGATCTTTTCCCCTTTCTTTATGGTGTCCTTTAAAGCAGAAAAGCCTTCAGTTTTGATGTTTCATTTATGCATTTGCTCTTTGATTGTGTATGCTTTATAATTGTCATATCTAGGAAACTACTGTCAAATATAGGGTCAGTGATATGTACTATTTGCTTGTTCCTAAAATTTTTATGGTTTTAGCTATCATTTTTTGGTCTTTGGTACATATTAAATTAATTTTTATATGGTATAGTGTAAGGGACCAAGTTCATTGTTCAGCTTTTTTTTAAAGCAATTAAAAATATGCTCATATTTGAAGAGTAGGAACAGCGGTCTTTAAATTAAATAAGGTCTACTTTACATTATGGAAGTACATAAAAAAGCACCAGTGGCTCACACCTGTAATCCTAGCTACTCAGGAGGCCGATATCTGAGAATCACAGTTTGAAGCTGGCCTGAGCAGAAAAGTCCTTGTGAGACTCTTATGTTCAATTAAATCAGAGAAAAAGCTAGAAGTGTTTTTGTGGCTCATGTAGTAAAGTGCTAGCCTTGAACAACTGGAGCTCAGAAACAGTGCTCAGGCTCAGAGTTCAAACCTCAGGACTGGCAAAGAAAAAAATACATACAAGAAAATATTTTATATCGGTTCTGTCTCTACAAGATACCATCTAGCATACATAATACCACTGAATGGCCATGGAGCTTACCCGTGAATTATAACTATAATAAAATTGTATAAAAGATTATTCTGTAAAAGTTATATAATTGTAATAAAAACATAATAGTAAGTTCCTTTGTCTAAAATTTTGGAATACTTAAATATGAGTTACAAGGCAAGAGACAATTTGATGAACATTGCTAGTAAAGAAATGCATCTACTCTTTGTTTCTACATTCATATCTTTCCAGGTACGCCATTAAGTCAGTAAATGGCATTCACATTTTGTAGGTCAAATTTGTTTAATTCATACATTCTACTCTGAAGTTCCTAAAGTGTCATATCAAAGATCATAGTTTTAGTTAATATAAGCAGCTAAGAAATGAATTCTGCACAGTTTATTTTAGTTATTATGCAGTGTTGTTTCCAGCTATAGAATAGTTTGAAGAGTGTTGTAATTCTTGAATTTTTTACTGTGTACTCATTTGAATGATTTATACTTATTTTATTCTTATTAGCTAATAAAACGACATGACAATAGCAAATAGAACGTGTTGATGTATGAGTCTTATAAATTTAATGTATGTGAGATAAAAGAAAAATGGTAGACTCTCAAAAGCTATAAACTTTTACTTCACTCAGACATCAGCTCATTAACTGTGTATCTAAATCTGAAATAAAATAACTAAATTAAGGAAATACATGAAGTGATAAAGGTTCATTGCAGTCAATTTATTTTGGATTCTGAACTCAGTGAGACATAAACATGAATTTTTTCTGGTAACTGACTTAACATACTTATTCAGTCTCCCACTTCTGTCCTTTAATCAAATCTTGGACAGATTCTAGAGTTGTCTTTTTGTCACTGGCAATTAAAAGTCAGGTAAGTTTACTTATTAATCTCCATCTGTACTTGCACTTCCCTTTTCCCTCAGCATTGACACTGGGACATTGTTTCCAGGGTACATGTCAGTATCTCACAAAACTACTTCTATACTTCTATCTCAAGGTTTAATATTTCTAGTGTGTTGAGGAGGGTAGGAGGTAAAGGAAAATGAACATGTAAGGATATTTTCTTACACTTGGTAGTCATTGTTGCCATGATATTTTTGGTGATGGTGAATGTAGTATAGCTGTTTCTCTATGAACTTTTGCTGATAACCAAGATTCTCTGTAAGGAAGATATAAATTGTTGCCTTCACTGTAGATGCATATTCTAATTTTCCAGGAGCTCAGTGAATTTATCTGGTTCCATAATGTCCCAATGTTTGAGAAGTGGAATAGGTTCTCAGCCTCTGTGGCCCCTCTCTACATGAAAGGACCTTTTGAAAATGTCTAAGAATTACTGATTTTTTTTCAAGTGAGTGAGATATTTATTGTCTAGGTATACTAAAATTTCTGCAATATGTATAGTCTCAGAAGAATAGAAATATCACAACGCAAACATCAACATCTTAATGGGAAATAGTACTGAAGTACTAAAATATTTCTTAATTTTTTGGCAAATAGTCACTATGTTGACAACTTATTCACCCACCCCTACCAGCACCAGTGCTGCTCAGTAACATCTAACTAAACTCTTTGATCCCTATGATCCTGCAAATATAGTGGTCATGTCTGGGACAGAAAGTGGTCCCCTTATTTACCATAGCCAAGATATTGAATCAGGTCAGATGCCTCTCAGGGGATGAATGGATCAAGAAAGTGTATATATACACAATGGAATTTTAATCATGCAGCAGAAAGAATAATTATGTACTATCCATAAAGAAATGAAAAGACTGGAAAAATTATATTAGGTGAAGTAAGCCAAACCCAGAGAAACATACATTGCATGATTTCTCCCATATGTGGCACTTAAAATGTACCTATACATCTACAAGAAAATGGGTGGTAAACATTGGGTTAAAATGAATGAACAGAGGTATAATGGACTCTATAGAGAGAGCAAACAGTGTTTAAAATTGTTTAAAAAGACCAAGTCAAAGTAAAAAAAAAATAAGTACCAAAAAATGGGTACTTCAAAGAGTAGAGGTTGGGGCCAGGGGAGAAGGGCACAAGAATGAAGCCAGGAATGGGGGAGAACACAGTTAATAATTCTTTGTACCACAGAATTGAGAAATATATGGGAATACGTGTGTCAAAGAGGGGCAAAGAATTTGAAGTGGTGGCACAGATCAAAACACATTGTACACATACACTGGTTTTTTAAATTGCAAAAAAAATTCAATACAGGGGTCTGAAGATATTCAGTGAGTAAATAAAAGCAAGATTAAAAAATTCAATACACACCTAAAATTAAGTGAGGGAAGGGTTGGTTTGGGTTTAGGAGAGTTGGATGAGAATGTTAAAAGGAATGAACATTTATCCAGATGCACTGTACAGTATGCAAAAACTGGTTTGTACAACTCCTTAAAAGTCATATATATGTACATATACATATACACATGCACATACACACATACAACCACATATATATACATAGATATATATACATATATATACTTTTGTTTAAAAAATAAAAGAATGTGGTCCCTAGTACCTTAATTCAACACCAAGGCCAGATCTGATTCTCATTGGATGATGGCCTACACACAGACTAATGTCTTACCCAGGAACTGGCTTGACTGGTTCCTTTGCTTTACTTTTTCTATTTCTCTTAAACATTTTGGGAAGGTAGGGAAAGAAAAGATTTAAAGATAATAGGCATTGGTACCAGAGGATACACTAGTATATAATAATTTTACTCAGTCCTTAGAGAGTTATGCGGCCACTACTGTTGACAGGTGTTTTCAGAATATAGAGTCCTCAGTGTCTAGTTTTTTCTTCTGTTGTAGAATCCAGGTGGTCCTAAGGAAATGGAAAAATTCTTAATCAATATTCCATAATATTAAAGCAAAGAATCAAATTTGAAATAGAGAGCTAATTATTAACTGTAAATATTTTAGAATTTGCTCTTTAGGAATAGTGCCATTTCCATAAATGAATGGCAATGTTACCTAGTGAAAATGGGTTGTTAGAGGAGAAGTCTAAGAGAAGATAATAAGTTCAGTTTTGAACATGCTGACGTTGAAGTATTCACAGAGGTGTTTAGGAGCAACAAGGAGACTTGTTCTTGTGTAGGAAAGAAATGCTTTATATAGATCATGTATGTGGAGGTTATGCATGGATTTTGAAATCATAGAAAAAGATGGAAGATTCTAAGATTTCAAAGCAAAAGAAGAACATGGATCTGGGTAATGAGAAATTTTAGCATTTCATCCTTAGGCAGAAAAAAATTATGCAGTGCAAGAACAGCAGGACATCTGAGAGGAAAAACTGGTAGAAGGGAAGGTTAGTTTAGTTATTTTTACACACTCTTCTTTTTCTCACAGGTATTGTTGTGTTAACTGACATGCTGATCTATCTTCTTGCTTAGATTTAATAACACAAAGCTTGTCCTCTGCTTTAGATGGATATTTGTACACTTATCGCTGTCCTTTTCATTTGAAGTTTTCTTACTTGATGGACCTGTATTTATTCTCAAAAAGATGCTTCCTAAAATATGTGGTGCAATTGGCTTTCTTTAGAAATAAAGATCCTTGTCCATAGTAGAAACCTAGTCTTTCATGCAACACAAGAGAAAGCATTGCTGCCATTTTTAGATGTATTATTATATCCTTTTAGTTCTTTGATTATTATACTGTCCCAGAAAACAAGAATAAACTATTACATTAAGCTTATGAAGATGGCAACTTTTATTTTATTCAAATTAATGAACATTTAGGGCAACGTAAAATATAAAGACCTTTAACATTAACATAGAGTATGCAATGAGCACCATCATTATTTGACAAGTTTTTAAATTTTATTATGTTTTTAGCTTTTTATCTTTTAAAAATTATCTTTGAGTAGTTTTAAAACAGACTTTCCATTCAACAAAGCAGTTTCTGAAGACAATGAACCTTGATAAATGCCACCCCTCTCAACCTTCTGACCAATTTATTTTACATCTGTGAGTACACATAATCATAATTAATCTTCCAGAATCATGAATGATATATTAATGTTGACGGTAGTAGGTGGATTTTGTCCTCTAGGAGTATATGTCTGTCTGTCTGTCTCCCTCCCTCCCTTTCTTTCCCTCCCCCCTCTCTCTTTCCTCTCTCCTCTTCCCACCACACATATAGACACACATATATGTTTGTTCTCTTTTTTAAGAGGTGATCATATTCTTGATTGTTTAGAAAGTGAAAATATCCTATAAAAAGGTAAAACCGAAATTCTCAATAGCCTATTAAGTGACAACAAATTAGTATTATTTGTGATGAATGTAGTTATTTTCATTTCTCATCTCATTCTGTAATTCACAGTAGCTTTGTCTGGTTCCTTATACTGAGTGTGAGAGCCAAAGTATCAAACTGGACAATTTGTTGAGTTTCAGATGCTGTAATTTCAGTTAGCCCTGTAAAATCACACATTTAAACATTCCCAGAGACTTTACTAGCTAAATACTATATAAATTAATACCATAGTCATAGTCAAACACAGAGAAAAACATGCTTGAGCACTTAAGCCCCAATGTGGCACATCAGTAAGAGTGGTAATTTAAGAACAACAACTCAGGAAGTCTTGTATGCTCCTACAGAAGTAGAAAAATATTCCTGTTCCAAGTTTTAGGAAATATCTAAGAAATTGTAAAGAAATAATTTTGATGACTACTCCTGAGAATGAAACTTTAGCCCAAAATCTTATTAAGTGATTCTGACCAAGTCAAGCTACTCATAATGATACTTTCCATAGCAAACAGTTATAGGCTGAGAGTACATGCTATCCCTCATTTCTGCCATACATCCATCTTTATTTGGATATTGTTAAGTTGTAGAAATACTTGTGAGGAAGAAAATGATCCATTACTCTTTAATATGATATTTTATTTGCAAGAGTGTTCAAGTTAAAGACTTTCCCTTTTGGGCTTCAAGGAGGTAAGCAATAATAAGAAAACAAAATATTAGAGAAACATAAATCTAAGAGGAAATCACAGAAAATATATTTAATGATGCCCCAAATCCAATAAATTTATGTCTGTCTTTCTCTTAAGGATTGTACAATATTCCTTCTCGATATCTTTGATGATTTGGAATTAATTTTTGCAGAGGAAATGGGACAGGGTCTTAACTTCATCATTAATTTGCATTGGACATCTACTTTTTCCAGAATGATTTGTGGAAAATTTTACTTTTACTTTACTGAAGTCTTTTTGGCATCTTTGTTGTGAGTCTATAGAGGAAGTATATAGATTAGTGGCTGACAGGTGCTGGGGAAGGAGATTTAGGAGAATGAGGCTTGATGGCTGAGGGAAGGGTGAAAAGTTTCTTATAGAAGCTGTGAAAATATTCTATAAATTGACTGTAGTGCTGGTTGTACAATTCTATGAATATACTGAAAACGAATTAATTACATCCTCTCAATGGGCGAATATTACCCTGTGAAAATAAAATCTCAATAAAGTGCATATACATATATTTATATATGTACATGTATATATATATATATATATATGTATGTACGGCTGTTTCTTCAGAGATTTGATGTAAGAATTCAGTGAGCTGAGTTCATTTTAACCATGCATCATTCCGTAAATAATTTAACTTCTCAGGTAATGGCAGACAGATTTTCCAAGTTTGAGCAAAATGCCTTCCTAGTGGGAGAGTAGTAGCGGATAGATGCCCTGTCAATATTTTTTTTAAATATTGGAAAGATAATAGGCAAATCTTGCATGCAGGGACATATTTTTCTATTCACTATGATGTATACATTAAGCATGTATTTATATTGAATTAATAGTTCAAGTTACCCGAGTCAGTTGCAATGAACATTCAACTCTTTATACATAGAAAGGGCAACCAAAGCTCAGAAACCTGCTGGAAATTGCCCTAGGTCACAGCCAGCAAAGAAAGGAAGAGTTATTCAGAACTAGAATGTCTTACACTTAGAGGTTGAACTTTTAACCACTACACTACAACGTCTCTCCCTAAAAGTGAAATTTCCTAGCGCTAATATATATTTTACACCCTCCTCTCTTAGTATCAAGGGTTGAATACATTTACCAAAAGAAAAGTGATGTTACTGAAATAAGAGGAACTTGAAGAACGTAAATGAGGGATTCATAATCTCTTACTGCATGGTAGACATTTCCACAACATGGCCTATCTCCAATGGTATCCATGAACCCTGTAGATTACACTTTGTTTCTTTATTTGGTTTGGATTACTCTAACCTCTCTATTTTGAAATAAATTGGTACATTTGCCATTTGCTTTCCACTACATCGTGTAAATAAGAGACAAGACATTACCTAGACCTGACTAATCATAGTTATTCAGAAAGATGCAACCTGAAAAACAAAGGTTCAAAGGTAGCCTGAAAGAAAAGTCTGAGACTCCAGCCCTAATTACCCAGTAAATGCCAGATTGGAGGCTGACTCAAGTGGTATAGAGTGCCAGTCATGAGCAAAATGCTGTCTCAGCACAAAGACTTGAGTTCAAGCCCTAGTACTGTCTCAACATAAAAAGAATCTGACAAGATTAAAGGAAGAGAGAAAGGGCAGACACTTTATTCACAGCAGTTTTCTTTTCCACGTGGTCATCAAACTGGTGATATCCATCCACTGACATTTCCACATCCTCTCAGTCAGCCTTATACTATCCACACTGACAGATTTTCTGTTTGGATTCCTGTAATTCCTTCTCTTTGATAATTCAGACCTGGCAGGGATAAAGGCTCTTTACAAAGAAATCTTACTGGTTTTCCTGAAATATGGCCATATGTTACAAGTGGTATCTTTAGTGAAACTCTCCAATCATTACGTTTGATGGTTAGTCATGTTAGGAGTCTGAATGATGCACAGAATAATCCTACAAGGATTATAATATTATTTATTATTATTAATTATATTCATTTGTTATAACATTATACTATGATGATGGTGTCAATAACATTTTAATTTTGTTGCTGAAGTATTGAGACTAGGATCACTGAGTAACTTGTCCATGATTTTAATAATCAAATAACAGAGATAGACAACTTCCATGCCATTGGCACTTTGTTCTACTAGAAGCTGATTCCGTAAGCAATGATCTGCTAACTATATCCACTGTAAAAACTAGAAACTTGACTAAGGAGGAGATACATTTCACTAGAGCTTTATATGATCATTACTCATTTAAAAATTCAATCAAATCTCCCTTCAGATGTGCCATTGCTGTAGCAGAAGGTCTCAGATCTGGCATGGTGAATTGGAATATGAAATCTAAAGTTCTGCATGGTTCACTATGTCCTTACTACTGTGGACCTTCAGATACGTTACTTACCTTATCCTCCACATGAGTTTACTCAATTAAAAATTATCTTCCTAATGGAAACAATGTCATAGAATCATGAAAAAGATCCCAGGAACTAATATAAACAAACACCTTACAACTGTGTGTGGCTTATAAGAGATGAGTGAATTTTAGTTATGATTATTACAGATTTCAAAGCAACTACTGCTTTAAAACCAATGGTACCAATTCTCTCAGAAACAATTATCTGACTCTCTGGTGTGTGATAAGCAGTTTTCCTGGAGGATTCTTTATTTTGAGAGAACAAAAGCCACCATTTGAAAAAGTATTTGTGTACCATCCTTAAGTAGTTGTTAAAGGGTGCTTTAGTTCAGTATGTCACTTCATGGACACAATATATCTGGAACAATGTCATCCTTTTCATTATTCTCTTCCAATTTCTCCAACCATTTTGGGCATCTACTTGCATTCTGTATTTGGTCTTCCTGAGTGATTCCAGTTAATATTTTCTATATAATACAACTGTAGTGTAAGAAGAGATAGGACTCAATGAATGTATGTATCTGGTTGTTGTTTGGAATTTCTTACCCCTGGTGATCAGAATTTTTGGCAGAGGGAAGCTCAAGGACTATGTAGAAATCAAGCTTTTCTTGGTCTTATTAGACTCCTGTTGAGTTACACTGAATTATAATGAGATAAATAGGAAGTGTACTAGATTAGGAATTAGGAGACCTAGGTGACCTTATCACCTAGGCTAAAATGCTAACCAAACTCAGATGTAAGCACTACATATTTCAAAAGAAATCAGAGTAAGTAAATGATAAGGCAAATTTTTATTTTCACAACTAATATGGTATGAGTTAGAGAATTAATGCTTATATTCACGTGTATGTTCTATGGCAAAATAGAAGAGATCACAGATTGAATCTTCAAATTCATATGCCTTTAACATGAACTTATCCTAATTAATATAACATATCCTTGATTTCCACATCTATCATGGTCAGATATTTCAAACCATTACTGTAGGTGATTCATGCCCATTTCTTAGAATAATGATATTTATTCCCGGAAGTATACAGGCCATTTCTTTTGAAAGACTGTTAGTGTGTGATATTGAATCAAATTAATCAGCAGTTGAGCAGGATTTAGGTTTCCTTGTTGCTAAGTTACCTTTATTGAGCACATATGTCTAATGAATTGACGTATCTCCTTGGTGATGGTTTGCAACCTTTTATTTAGTGTTGAATATGCTTGAAGTGTATTCACGGTACATCCTTAGTTTTCTTTTTTCTCTCTCTTTTTCTACGGGTCTTGGAGCTTGAAGTTGAGACCTGGGCGCTGTCCCTGAGTTCTTTCCCTCAAGGGGAATTACCACTTTGAACCACAGCTCCACTTTTGGTTTTGTGGTGATTAATTGGAGATAAAAGTCTAAGACTTTGCTGCCTAGGCTGCCTTCAAACCGAAATTCTCAGATCTCAGCTTCCTGAGCAGTTAGGATGGTAGGTGTGAGCCGCCAGTGTCCAGAGGGGCCTGTTCCCATAAGGTCTCGGGCCATTTCAGTGCTAGGTCTTTGTCAAGAATTATTTGCTATGAGAATTCCCACGATTTAACTTTTTTTTTTCCAGTCCTGGGGCTTGAACTGAGGTCCTGGGCAGTGTCCCTGGGCTTCTTTAACTCAAGGCTAGCATTCTATCACTTGAATCACAGCATTACATCGGGCTTTTACTGGGTATACAGTACAGAGGAATCGAACCTAGGGCTTTGTGCGTGCTAGGCAAGCACTCTACCATTAACCCAAACTTTTATGTGTTGAGAAGGAAAATTTTCTGGAAAAAAAAAACCCCAAAACACTTGGCTTATTTATCAGATTACCATCTAAATGTAGCAAGTAACCTGCTAAATGTCATTATGTTTTAGCAGTGAGCTTCATGAATAAATGAGTTTCCTACAAGTACCATTTTGTGATTTCCACTACCATAAACACCTACTCTGAGTAAATCATTCTCCAATCAAGTAAATATATCCTTATGAGATTATAAGGCCCAGTCCTATGTTTTTTATTAACAAAGATTTCTCTAGAAAAGCTGACTTCAGCCTGTATTGAATAAAGCTACCTGAGATTCAGGTGCAAGAGAAGGGTACAGAAGAAAATGTATGATTGTGTCATTTTAATTGCTGAATTTGAGCATGTCCTCAACCTAGATGCAGGTGAACTGTCTAGAGGTAAACAGAGCCTATGTAGAAAACTATCTTGGAAGTAAGGGAATAATGATCCAGTCTTTACTGTGGATAGGAAAGTATGTATTCACCCCATTGCTCTAAAAGTAACTTAAGGGAAATTTTTGATGTAATAGGATAAACATGTCCTTTTTGTTTTCCATATCCCAAATTACCCACCTGAAAACTAATGCCATTTCATTTGAGGTTTATTAAGGTACTTTATGTATGTGTGACGTTTTTAACTTGTGGAAATAATAATTTATTTTAAAAATTTAAAATTATCACTATGGATAGATAGATTGTGCCAATATTTTAGCTTGTTTTCCTAGTTTTGTGTTTGGCAGTTAGACAAACTATGTATTATAGGCATTGTTTTGGTATTTTAGTGCTGTTCCATCATTGACTGTTGTCTATATTCCAAGAAAAATCCATTAAAAACTGAACCAACGATCTTGGAAGTGAAATGACAGCTATTTGTAATCCTCTATGAAAAAGATGGGTTTTATTTCACACCTAGTGTCACATCACCCTTTTTAGCATGTGCTTTAAGGCACTATGGGAAAAGAAATATCTCAGATTCTGCATGCAACCTTCTTGCCAAGAATAAGAACATGGTACAGATATACTTCTGTGACATATATATATATATATATATGTATATATATGCATGAATCCATTGTAAAAGTAATGCATAAGTATGTAAGTATGTTAGGCATAATTGTAAGGGCACTGCACCTATTCAACATTCTATTCACTGGTTATTCAGTTAAATGCTAGGGCTGGGAATATGGCCTAGTGGTAGAGGGCTTGCCTTGTGTACTTGAAGCCTTGGGTTCGATTCCTCAGCAACACATATATAGACAAAGCAAGAAATAGTGCTGTGGGTCAAGTGGTAGAGCAAAAAGAAGCCAGGGACAGTGCTTGAGTTCAGGCCCCAGGACTGGCAAAAAAAAAAGAAAAAGAATAAAAGAGGAACTGCTAATCAAGGTAATAATCTGCAGACACTTTGTGTATATAAATTCTCCAGAAAATTGACCTTGTTTTGTGGAAATGATTAGGAGTGATGAGCTACAATCACATGAACCATTTAAGCTTCCCATGTGGTGAGTAGAAGTGAAAAGCAAAGATTTGGTGCATGATGGAAGGTCAATGGAAAAAAATCTTCTTCAGCTCATTGTGATGTGGAAAGAAAACTAGAAGAAAGCCCAATAGAAGGCCTCTGTCAAGGAACTGTGAGAAGCTTGTAGGGGACGAGACAACTTACAGCTAGGAAATGCTTCAATCCCACAACCATAGCAAACAAATGTATTGTAAGTCAAGTCTGAGATGAAATTTTAAATACAATTTTGTGGTTCATATTCAGCTCATAATTCCTGCCTTTTCTATTTGGCACAAGGATGGAAATGATTAACACAGACATGGTTCCTTCAGTGAATGTTTCAATATCATAAGATCTATTGAATTGAGTCAATCAAGAGATGAGCGTTTTGTTGTTGGAAAAGGGAGGAAAGAGAAAGCACAAGGAGCCACCTCAGCTGCCTCTAGGATCCCTAGTCTTGTTCCAACAATCTATCAAAACATGCTATGCAATTCTGGGCATTCAGATACATGCCTCATCCAAGAATATTAACAAGGCATATTGGAAGCTGGCACTTACTGATAAAAAATCCTGAGAAGAACGAGGAAATAGAAAATCCAGAGAAATAGCCAAGAAGTATGAGCTGTTATCATATGCTAAAATATCAAGATGTATATGACAAATCTGATTAAATTGTGGTGGAGGAGGTGAAAGCATTTTGACAGCTGTTAGAGTTTTGCCTTACACACTGGAGCCCAAATGAATGATATCTTCAGAGAGGTTTTTTTCATATAAGGAACCCCTTTTTATTCAGCTTCTATTTGAAGATATTTTGAAAAACATGGGGGCCCCCAAAGGAGTAGAAGCTATTGAATGGGTTGAGTTTTGTCTGTGTCTAGTGGATTTTAATCATTTGGAAGTGGATTTTCTTCTTTTGATAAAGGATTTACTTCATTCAGGTCATGAGCTTTTGAAGAGCTTTATCATTTTCTTTTTCATCACTTGGCAGTAGTGGAATAGGCCACTTCAATTCTATATCAACTTCTACAAAAAGGTATTGGCAGAAAAACTACTAAGAAGAGAATTGTTGAATGCTGACTAGAGTAGTTGAACAACTTAGTTGGCTAAATTGCCAATGCAGTTGCTTCACCTGAATAAGTAATTTATTCTATGCATCTAACAAAAGTGTTAAAATATAACAAATATTCCTTGATGATTAACAGTCATATTAATTTGACTTTCAGTATCTAAAGCATTTATAAGTATTTCATCAGATACCCTATGTTTCATAAACTTTTAGTTTATTGTCGGGATCCAATGACAGTTCCAGTTTCTCTTTTTAAAACTGTTGTACATGTCTGTACCAATTTGTTTTCTATGAAGTGGAATCCAAAGTGAGCCGTGGCATTTGAGCAGTACTAGGAGAGATTATACAGGAACATGAACATGGATCTGCTTTCTGTTGTGTTGGAAATCTGAGCCAAGTAGTGTCATTCTGCCATGAAGTGAGCACTGCCAGGACAGATCTTCTACCAAAAGCATTGCCATACTTTATAATAAAAATATTAATGCATTAATGAGAATACAGTTCTAGAGTAATTCAAGTGAAGGATGTTTACTGATTGTGCAAGAATACTGGCAAGGAAGTTTTGATACTTATTATGATAACATTTGTGTAAAGAAAGAAGAAATATGTATACAATTTTCACTTCATTATATGCTTCAGTTTTCTATAAGGGATGCGAAGTAAAATTACTAAAAGATAACATGCATGGTAATGTCATGGGAAGCTGTAAGTGTGAGCACAAATCATGTCATGTCCTTTGTTAGGATAAAAGAAGTAAAGCTATGTAAAATTATAATAGCCATAACTGGTCTGCAACCACCAATACATAACTTAAAAATCAGTGCAAGACAATATGAATGACACATACAACACACACAGACATAGTTTTTAATCTTGATTTTTCGTTTAATATTTTTATGCTGTTAGGTATCAGAACATAATTACATAATCACAAACTTAATACAATACAAATTCATCATATCATACTTTGTGTGGAAAAGTAATTTGATTACAGCTTAACTGGATATTGTTTCAGTGTCTCAGAAAAGTTACAGTTAAGATGTTAGCCAGTGGTGTGGTCTTATCTTGGGTTCAACTAGGGAGGAATTTACTTTCAAGCTCCAGTGGATGTTGGCAGCATTCATTTTCTTGCAAGCTGTCAGACTGAGGGCCAGATTTTTTCCCTGGCCATCTGCTGGAGAACCCCTTAACTTCCTTGCCATGTGGCCAACTCCATAGGGAAATCACACAAGATGCCAAATTCCTTCATCAAATCCAGTGTATTTCCCAGCAAGACTAGTTCTGTACACTATGACACATTCAGGCACATCCCATTACCTGTGCTATAATTGGTTAGTTGGATCTGCCCAACACAAGCAGGGAGGAATATACAAACACATGTACATAAGGATGGCGGGATCCTGAATGTCCCCCATTTTAGGAGTCTGTCTATCACACATACAATTCTTTAAAAAAATTAATTAATTAATTTTTTATTGTCAAAGTAATGTACATATGTAAGGCAGTGAGTACTTCAATTTTCTTTTCTCTTCTTTTCTTTTCCTTTTTGCTAGTCCTGGAGCTTGGACTCAGGGCCTGAGCACTGTCCCTGGCTTCTTTTTGCTCAAGGCTAGCACTCTACCACTTGAGCCACAGCGCCACTTCTGGCCGTTTTCTATATATGTGGTGCTGGGGAATCGAACCCTGGGCTTCATGCATGCGAGGCAAGCACTCTACTGCTAGGCCACATTCCCAGCCCTTGAGTACATTTCTTATCAAACTTGTTACCTTTTCCTTTGTTTTTCTTCCACCTTCCCACTCCTGGGCTCCCTCTGCACCCTCCCACAAGCTGTACAGTTGCCTTATAGCATTTTAGTGTTCCCCTCCCCTAGTCCCAATAAACATACATACATTACTCAGTGTATCCCGAACTCAGTTACAGTGACATCAGGGATAAAACCATGGGGAAGAAAGACAAAGAAAAAGGCATAATTTTACAGGGTACATTGGAAATAACAACTACAAAGATAAACCAGTTATTTCCAAATCTTGTAGTACATTTCTCTTAGGATCATCTTACACACATAGAATAATTTAGGTTGCTAAGCAGTCTCTAGAAGAGATGTTTTCTGTATCTATTAAGATGCATATATATATAGTTCCTCTTCTTTGTGATATTATGTTTTCATAGATATTATATATGTTCATATATATTAATGTTTGTATACTACCTCATGTAACTGAATAATAACTTAGTCATTGTATGGTTTTAGTAACTATACGGTTTACTACTTTTACTGTCAAAACTATCTTGATGAATATAATGTACACATAGTGAGTTACTGGTGATAACTCTTGACTGTAATCTTAGATACTCAGGAGGCTGAGATCTGAAAATTGTGGTTCAAAGCCAGCCCAGCCAGGAAAGTCTGTGAGTCTTTAATCTCCAATTAACCTCTGAAACACCAGAAGAGGAGCTGTGCCTGAAGTAGTAGAGCACTAGCCTTAAGCAAAAAATCTCAAGACAGAGCCCAGACCCTGATTCAAGCCCCAGGACTGACACTAAAACTATACTGCACATACATTTCATGATATATTTCACCATCTCTATATCACTTAATATTTACTGACTCATTGTATGTGACTATTTTAATGGCTTTATAATGGTCTTAAGGACATGTATAACAATTGGCAATTCATATGTCTGTCACAAAATGATTTAATTCCTTTTCTCTAAATTATATTGTAAAGGTGATGTACAGAGCGGTTACATTTACATAAGAAAGGTAATGAGTATATTTCTTTGTATACAGTCTTACCCATTCTTTTTCTCCTACATTCCCCCCTCCTCTCCTCCTCTTCTCAAGTTCATTTCCAACATAGTGTCTAGTATCACTGTTGCATTGGATTACGCTTTCTCTCACCATTTCTGTGATTCTCCTTGATCAAAATCAGATATACATAAATACAAATCATACAGAAATAAAAAATACAGTGACACCAGGAAATAAACCAAAGGAGGAGAAAAATAATAAAGAATAAAAGAAAAAAAGAAAAAAAGAACCACAAACAGTACAATAAAGAAAACCTCTTGCTTCAATTTCTTAGAGTTTATTTTAATAAGTGTCATTTTATATGGTCAAATTCACAATGTTATTGAGCCATCATGATCCTATGCATAGAATATCCTAGACATATTATAATTATTACAAATGAGGGAATCTATGCAGCCTATGTTTCTTTGGCTCTGGCTTACTTCACTTAATATTTTTTCAAGTCCTTCCATTTCCTTTTGAATGGGCTAATATTTTTTCTGATGGGAACCTAAAATTCTGTTGTGCTTATATACTATATTTTCTTTATGCATTGACCTATTGAGGGGGAGCTGAGTTAATTCCATTCCTAAGATACACTAAAAAAACTGCTGCAATGAACATAGTTGTGCTGGTAGTTTTAGCATGGCCTTGTTTGTGTTCATTTAGGTAAATGCCCAGGAGTGAGATTGCTGAGTCATATGGAAGTTCTAGGTTTAGTCTTTTTTTAAATTTTATTTATTTATTTTTCCTTATTTATTGTCAAAGCTATTTACAGACAGGTTATAGTTTCATATGTTAGGCTTTGGGTACATTTCTTATACTGTTTGTTACCTCCTCCCTTATCCTTGCTTCCCCCTCCCTCTTTCTCCCTCCCCCCCATAAGTTGTTCAGGTGGTTTACACCAAATGGTTTTTGAAGTATTGCTTTTGGAATCGTTTGTCTTTTTATCCTTTTCTCTCGATTTTGATATTCCCTTTCACTTTCCTAGTTCTAATACCAGTATATACAGTATCCAGTGTACTCAGATGAGATACAGTAATAGTGCAGGTACAACCATAGGAAGGGGATACAATAGGATCATCAATAATAGAAGCTACAGTTTCACATGGAATGTTGAAAGTGATTACAACAGTGATATAACAGTAGTTTCCACAACATGGAGTTCATTTCACTTAGCATAATCTTATGCGTTCATAGGGGCATAGTTATTAGGCTCTTGTGATCCTCTGCTGTGACTAGCCTAAACCTGTGCTAATTATGAGGGAGACCATAGAGTCCATGTTTCTTTGGGTCTGGCTCACTTCGCTTAGTATAATTTTTTCCAAGTTGTTCCATTTCCTTACTAATGGGGCAATGTCATTCCTTCTGATAGAAGCATAAAATTCCATTGTGTATATAAACCATATTTTCCTGATCCATTCATCTACTGAGGGGCATCTGGGTTGGTTCCATATTTTAGCTATGACAAAGTGTGCTGTGATGAACATAGTTGTGCTTTAGTGTGTTTTGTTTGTGGTCTTTTTGGTAGATGCCCAAAAGTAGGACTGCTGGGTCATAGGGGAGCTCTATGTTAGCCTTCTGAGGAATCTCCATACTGCTTGCCATAGTGGCTGAACCAGTTTACATTCCCACCAACAATGATGTAGGGTTCCCTTTTGGCCACATCCCCTCCAACATTTGTTACCAGTAGTTTTCTCCATAAAGGACATTCTTACTGGGGTGAGGTGGAATCTCAATGTTGTTTTGATTTGCATTTCTTTTATGGCCAGTGAAGTGGAGCACTTTTTCATATGTCTCTTGGCCATTCTCATTTGCTCATCAGAGAAGTCTCTTTTTAAGTCTTTAGCTCAGTTGTTGAGGAGGCTGTTGGTTCTTTGCAGTTTTGTTTTGGAGGAATTTAATTTTTTTAGTTCTGTATATATTTTAGATATGAGGCCTTTGTCCATTGTATGGCTGGTAAAGATCTTTTCCCAGTCTGTGGGCTTTCTGTTTATCTTGCACACTATGTCCTTTGCCCTGCAGAAGCTCTGCAGTTTGATGCAGTCCCATTTGTCCATGGTTTCTTTGATTTGTAGCATTTCAGGGTCTTTTTAAGGAAGTTTCATCCTGTGCCAAGGAGCCCAAGTGTTTCTCCTACTCCTTGTTGTAGTGTTTTCAGGGTATCTGTTTTAATTTCGAGGTCTTTGATCCATTTGGAATTGATTTTGGTGCAGGGTTATATTTAAGGATCTAGTTTTAGTTTGTTGCAGATGTTGAACCAGTTTGCCACCACTATTTGTTAAAGAGGCTATATTTCTTCTAGACTTTTTTTTTAGTTCCTTTATCAAAGATTAAGTGGGTGTAGTTCTGTGGGTTCATTTCTGGGTCTTCAATTCTGTTCCATTGGTCTTCAGGCCTGTTCTGGTTCCAATAACAAGCTGTTTTTACTACTATACCTTTATAATAAGGCGTGAAGTTTGGTATTGTAATTCCTCTAGCTCTGTTCTTCCTGCTTAAGATTGTTTTTGCTATTTGTGGTCTTTCATTGTTCCATATGAATTTCTGGATTGCTTCCTCTATTTCATTAAAAAAAATGGTGTTGGGATAGTAACGGGTATTGCATTGAATTTGTAGATAGCCTTTGGCAATATTGCCATTTTGACTATATCAATCCTCCCAATCCAGGAGCAAGGGAGGTTTTTGCATTTCCTTACTTCTGCCTTAATTTCATTTTTCATGTTTCTAAAGTTCTCATCATAGAGGTCTTTCACTTCTTTGGTTAAAGTTATTCCTAGGTATTTTATCTTTTTTGAGGCTATTGTAAAAGGAGTTGCTTTCCTGATTGCGGCCTCAGTCTTCAGGCCATTAGCATATGGAAAGGCCATTGATTTTTGAAGGTTTATTTTATATCCTGCAATTGTCAAATATTTGGATCAGCTCTAGTAGCTTGGGAGTAGAATCTACAAGGTTCTTTATGTATAGGATCATGTCATCTGTGAAGAGAAAAAGTTTAACTTCACCTTTTCCTATTTGGATCTCTTTTATATTTTCTTCTTGCCTAATTGGTCTGGCTAGGAATTTTAGTACTATGTTGAAGAGGAGGGGAGAGAGTGGACATCCCTGTTTGCTCCTGATTTTAAAGGGAATGGCTTTAGCATTTCACCGTTTAGAATTATGCTTGCTGTTGGTTTGTCACAGACTGCCTGTATTATATTCAGGAGTGTTCCCTGGAATCCCAATTTTTCCAGGGCTTTCATCATAAATGAGTGCTGGATTTTATCGAACGCCTTGTCTACATCTAGAGATATAACCATGTGGTTCTTTTCCTTGCTCTGGTTGATGTGGTGGATTACATTAATTGACTTGCATATATTGAACCAACTTTGCATCCTTGGGATGAATCCAGTTTGGTCATGGTGTATGATTTTTTTGATGACCTGTTGAAGTCGATTAACCAGAATTTTGTTGAGAGTTTTTGCATCAATGTTCATCAGGGAAATCGGTCTATAGTTCTGTTTCCGTGATGAGTCCTTGCCTGGTTTTGCGATGAGGGTTATACTGGCTTCATAGAATGTGTTTGGTAGTAAACTTTCTCTTTCAATTTCATTGAAGATTTTGAGAAATATTGGTGTGAGTTCTGTTTTGAAGGTCTTGTAGAATTCTGCTGTGAGTCCATCTGGACCTGGGCTTTTCTTGGATGGGAGATCTCTTATTGCTGTTTCTGTTTCAGTGCTGGATATGGGTCTGTTTACAAGGTTTAAGTCTTCATGGTTAAGTTTGGGGATATCAATTTTTTTCTAGGAAATCATCTATTTCTTCCAGGTTCTCCAATTTGTTGGCATAAAGGTTTGCAAAACAGTGTCTTATTGTGTTCTGAATTTTGGTTGTTTCTTTGGGATGTTACCTGCTTCATCTCTGATCTTGTTTATTTGGGTATGCTGCCTTCATTTTTTGGTCAGGTTTGCTGGGGGGTCTGTCTATCTTGTTAACTTTTTCAAAGAACCAACTCTTCATTTTGTTGATTGTTTCAATGGTTTTTTTTTTTGTCTCTAATTCATTTAATTCTGATTTGATTTTAATTATTTGCTTTCTTCTATTGACTTGGGGTTTGGCTTGTTCTCTTTCGAAGAGCTTAAGGTGCTTCCTTAAGTTGTTGAGTTGCTGTTTATCCAGTTTGTTGGTGTAGGCACTCAGAGATATAAATTTTCCTCTGAGTACTGCCTTTGCTGTGTCCCAAAGGAGCTGGTACTTTGTGTACTCATCTTGGTTGAATTCCATAAACATTTGAATTTGTGTTCTAATTTCTTCAATGACCCACTGATGGTTCAGCAGTGTGTTGTTTAGTCTCCATGAAGTGTAGGATTTTCTGTGGTGGCTGTTTGAGTTGAGCTGTAATTTTATTCCACTGTGTTGTGAGAGAATGCATGGAATGATTTTGATACTTCTGAATTTGTACAGATATGCTTTGTGCCCTAATATGCGATCTATTTTGGAGAATGTTCCATGTGCTGCTGATAAGAGTGTGTTTTCTGGTGTTGCTGGATGGAATATTCTGTAGATGTCTGTTGTCTAGTTGGTCTATGCAGTTGTTAATTCTGTGGTTTCTTTGTTCAGTTTTTGTCATGTTTATCTGTCCAGAGGTGATAGTGGAGTGTTAAAGTCTCCAACTATCATTGTTTGGGTTTATGAGTGTTTTTTGAGTCAGTAGTGTTTGATGTAGTTGGGTGTTCCTGTATTAGGTGTGTAGATATTTAGGATGATTATATCCTCCTGTAGGAGAAATCCCTTTATTAGTATGTATTAACCTTCTTTATCTCTTCTTACCATTTTTAATTTGAAGTCAATTTTGTCTGATACTAGGATTGCAAATTCAGCCTGCTTATCAGGGCCGTTTGCTTGGTAGATTTTATTCTAGCCTTTCACTTTTAGAAGATGTTTGCTTTTGCTGGATAGATGTGTCTCTTGGAGGCAGCAGAAAGATGGATCTTGATTTTTGATCCAACTTATGAGCCTATGTCGTTTGATTGGAGAATTAAATCCATTAATGTTGAGAGTTAGAATTGAGAGATATCATTTGTTCCTTTCATTATAGCTATCTTGTTAAGAGCTGTGTCTTCCCAATTTCTGATCTACTATTCTGGTTTTCTATTTAGGGTTCATTTCTGTCTGTATTGTGATCTTGATAATTTTCCCTGTGTAGTACATCTTGTGGATTTTCTATAAAGCTGGTTTGGTGGAGATATATTGCTTCAGTTTTTCCTTACTGTGGAAGACTTTTATTTGACCTTCGGCTATGAATGAAAGTTTAGCTGGGTACAGTATTCTTGGTTGATATTTATTTTTATTTAGGGTTTGGTAAACCTCATTGCACGCTCTCCTTGCTTTCATGGCCTCTGCTGAGAAGTCTAGGGTAATTCTGATTTGCTTTCCTTTATACGTGATTATTTCCTTCTCCCTAACAGCTTTAAGGATTCTTTCCTTGGACTCTGTTGATCCTGTTTTGATCACAATGTGTCGGTGGGATGTCCTATTCTGGTCTGGTCGGTTTGGGGCTCTAAATGTTTCTTGCATCTGGAATGGCCCATCCTTCTACATATTTGGGAAGTTCTCTGCTATTATTCTATTGAACATGTTGCGTATTCCATTAACTTCTTTCTCTAGGTTTTCCTTGATACCTATTAGCCTTAAATTGGGCTTCCTGATTGTATCTTGGAGTTCCTGGAGTGATCTGTTTTGCCAATTGGATTGGTTTGCTATTGGTTTTTGATCTTTCTCCATAGATTGTAGGGAATCTTCTGTTCCTGAGATTTGATCCTCTGCTTCATCGCTTCATCTAGTCTGGCCTGTAGGCTAGCTACTTGATTTTGAATCTCTTTTCCTTCTGACTGGTCTTCCTTGATGATTTCCATGTCTTTGCTGTAATTTTCTCTTAGGTCCTACATGGACTTCTTTACTTCATTAATTTGGTTCTGAGTGCTGTCTCTCAAATCTTTTAGCTGGGTAGCTATCTTTTCATTGGACTCTTGAAGTTCATTTATCTTTCTATTTGTGGAGGCCATGAAATTCTCTATTAATATTTGGTTCACCTCTTCACGCTCTAGAATAGTTGACTGAAGAGAGTCAAACTTTGCATTTAACATTTTTATCATGTCTGTAAAATAACAAATTTCTTTTCAAATGATATTTCTACATGTTTTGGTCAGCGACTTTACATCATGTCTCTAAAACCAAACAATTACTAAATAAACGTAAACAGGTCTAGGATAGACCTGCCAGGAGCACAATAGTTCAACAGCTACATACATATGGTTATATAAGATGAGGCTAAGCAAAATGATCTCCAAGAGATGGAAACAGGAGGATTTTACAGTTGTCATTATGTTTTTTAAATGTACTAGGTGAATTTCCTTTGACGTACTCCCCTGTGGTCACTGTATATGATTCTGGTACACTGGATATTGTATATATGCTTATCTGAACTGGAGAAGGGAAAGAAAAATGAGGGAGGGTATAACAAATATGACAAGAAATGTACTCACTACCTTATTATGTAACTATACCCTCTCTGTACATTACTTTATCAATAAAATTTAATTTAAAAGAAAAAAAACATTTTTATCAGTAGACTTTGTAGAGCATTTTGAGGGTTCTCTTCTAGGTCTTTGATTGAGTGCTCTGCTTCCTGCTTGTTTTGAGTGGGAGATGAGACTCCATTGTTTGCCATCTTTCTTGTGCTTCTTCTGCCCATTTGGATTGGGAATGCCAATCTACAAGCACCTGTGAGCATCATTTAAGACCCAAAGCAGACCTTACCAAGCACTGTTGTGTAAATCTTAGAAGCTCACAATTATATACATATACCTTCCCTGTCTTTTTTGTATATAAAATCAGATTTGGTGTCCCTGAAGAATATAATTTCAATATACCAACCAACCCTGAGCCCTGTATTCAGTAGTTACTTATTTACCATTATAACCCTATATGCAATTTTTGTTTTTATATTAAGTTCTTTTCAGACTCGTGGGATTTCTCTATGAACACCTTTTGATTCACTCGGATTGAACAGGGATGCCATCTATCTGATAACCAGGGGTCAGTGGAGTCTGGAGGTCCTGGAAGTAAGTCAGGAGAGTAAGTTAGGGGTAGTGAAGAGAATAGATTATGTGTGTCTGCCGCCATCTGGAGGATTTCTCCCTGTTGCCACTGGGTGCTTTAGCTGCACAGAGTGCGGGCGCTGTGCTGGCGCCGGCACTGGCGTGATGGCAAGTCACCACCCGGAGCTCAAATCTGTGTTTTCAGACCAGCAAAGTTGATTTTTCCTTCCTGGCCAGAATCCCGGAACTGTGATAACTTACTTGGGCTGTCTTTCTAGGAGTAAAAGTTTTTCTCGAGTGGTAAAACTGCGATGTTGGAGGGAGCTCAGCTAGGGCTATGCTCCTCCTCCTCTGCCATCTTCCCAGAAGTCCTAGGTTTAGACTTTTGAGGCACTTCCATACTGTTTTCCAGAGTGGTTGAATGTTTGCCTTCCCACCAGCAGTTAGCAGCATTCCCTTTGGCCACCCTTCGCCACATTTGTTATTAGTTTTCTTGATAATGGCCATTCTAACTGGGGTGAGGTAAAATCTCAATGTTTTAGTTGGCATTTCTTTTATGTCTAGAGATGTTAAACATATCTTCATGTAGCTATTAGCCATTCTTATTTCTTTAGAGAAGTATCTCTTTAACTCTTTAGCATACTTACTGATGGGGTTGTTTCTTTGAAGGTTTTTTTGAGGGGGTTTAAATTTTTTAGTTCTAAGTATATTTTGTATATGAAGCCCTTGTCTGATGTATAGCCAGTGAAGATCTTCTCCCAATCTGTGGGCTTTCTGTCCTAATAGCTATATCCTTTGCCATGCAGAAACTCTGTAATTTAATGCAATTCTATTTATCTAGCCTTCTTTGATTTATTGTGTTTCTGGACCTTAAGTTTCAACCTGTGTCAGAAAGCCCTAGTGTTTCCTTTATCACTTCCTGTAATAGTATCATGATCTAGTCTTACTTTGAAGTCTGATTCATTTGGAATTGACTCTGGTGCGGGGTAATATATAAAGATTTACCTTCAGTTTTCAAGATGTGTTTTGCCAATTCTGCCATCACTATTGGTTGATGAGGCTTTCTTTCTTTTATCCAACTTCATTGGTTTTCTTGTCAAAGATTAGGTGGCCATAGGTCTGTGGGTTCATTCCTGGGTCTTCAGTTCTATTCCATTGATACTCAGACCTGTACCCTTGCCAGTACCAAGCCATTTTTATAACTATAGTAGAGTTTCAAGTTTGGTATTGATATTCTTCCAGCACTGGTCTTCCTGCTAAGGATTTTTTTTCCTATTTGGGGTCTTCTGTTATTCCATATGAACTTTTGTATTGGTCTTTCTAAATCACTAAAGAATGTTGTACTTTAGTTTTATGAAGGTCACAATAGTATGTCCTCCATTAAGCAGTTACATCTTTTCCTTTCTCCTTTCTCTGTTTCATTTCTTTCTCTTTCTCTCATTTTCTTCCCCTGTCATGTTTCCCTTCCCTCACTTCCCCTCCTTTTGGCTCCTTTCTCCTCTGCTTCCTTTTCTTTCCTCTTCCCCTCACCTCTTTTTCTCTCTTCTTTCTTCATGGAGATAGGATCTCACTATGTAGTCTAGAATAGTTTAAAATTATTCCTTTTTATTTTGTGACTTACATTTTCTTGTTGATTTAGGGACAAGTAAATATGCATATCTACATCATACCTTCATAGTTTTTGCCTAGAAGATTTACCTGTGGTCAGATTTGGAAATCAAAACACAATTTTTATGTATATACAAAAGCCAAGTTTGCAGAGATCATGTTGCTATTTCAGTAAAACTACATAACGAAATGATTATGATTATTAGAAAAAATTTCTGTGAACATTTTTCTGCACAAGTACTGCAGCTGATGCAATCCTAGGAAACTGAAGCAGCAGCAGCAGGTCTCAGAGAACACCAGACAGGGAAACCTCTAAGCTGTCAAGAAAGACGATAGTTCTATTACTTGACAGACCAACTGGAAAGTACTCTTTCAAGAAAAACACTACATTTGTTTTTCTCACATAGATCTAAGTAGGTAAAAAGTCTGATTCAAAACAGATATAGGTGTATTAATTGAATAAATGATGTGCTAAGTCCTGTACTCATCATTATTTTGTTGCCTCTTAACACTCTGAGGTAGGCACCATGATAAAATTAAATTGTCCTGAAAATTTATTTTCCATACAAAAATACTTTTGGTAGTAAAATGAAAGTAATTACTAGTTAAGTTCAGAAAATAATGAGCTGAAAAAAATCTTAAATAGATTTCTTTATTATAATCCCCTATTACAAAAGAGGAAATGGAGATTCAGAGAGGTTAAGCAATATCCCCAAGCTCCACTGCTATGACCATGACAAAAAAGGGGTTCCAAATTTTTTGAATTTACCATTTTATAAGATAAGTGATTTATTAAGAAGCAGTCGTTGAAAAGGTGATTTATAGAAGATAGAATACAACAGATTAATAACATTTCCATTCTACTTGCACCAGTAAATTTCTCCACAAAAGAACAAAATAAGTAATAAGCAGTGAAGAAAATGGCAGCTTCAAATAAATGAACTAAGAGTTACAACCCACAACCCATAAATATATGGAATTTCCTCTAGGGCAACAGCACTCTGTAGCCTCATTAGTAAAAATATGCAGTAGTAAGGAAAGACTGAGAGGTAGTGTCTATTAATTTCTGTGGCATTTTGGATTAAACCCAGATCTTTACACTGGGTGTACTCTCCTACTAAACTGCATTTCCAGAACTCCATTCATAACTTAAAATTAGAAAAAAAAAACACTATAGGAGAGAAAATGATTATTTCACCTTATTACAAGGAAAAATTGCAATATAGTTAATCAAAAAGCTGAAGATAGGAGAGAAGTTAGAATGGGAGAAAGTTTCACCATATGATATCTTCCTTAGCCATAAAGAGAAGCCAAAAATATCATCTAAACATAATAAATTGGGGCTTGGAATATGGCCTAGTGGTAAAGTGCTCATCCTATATACATGAAGCCCTGGGTTCGATTCCTCAGCACCACATACATAGAAAAAGTCCGAAGTGGTGCTATGGCTCAAGTGGCAGAGTGCTAGCCTTGAGCAAAAAGAAGCCAGGGACAGTGCTCAGGCCCTGAGTTCAAGCCCCAGGACTGGCAAAAAAAGAAAAAGATCATAATAAATCAATCAACAAGTATTCAAATACATTTGTAAACTTAGAATGTTAAACAGTAGGCATATAAAATAAGAGTATAAACCTTTAGTATTACTAAGGAGAGAAAAATAGTTCATAAATAGATGGTAATTGTCTTGTAAATAATAAAAAGAGACTCTAATCCACAAAACAACAAAAAGTAAAAACAGCCTAACTGAATTTGTACAAGGTAAAGCTGCACATAAAGTAATAAAACCACATTTCTGTATATGCTAGCTCATGCAAATAGACAAGCGAAAGAAATAAAATAGCAACCATTATATATACTTGCAAATAAAGTGATTTTTTCATCAAGGAAACCTAAGATGGTCAACTGAAACACCATTAGCAACAATAAGAAAATTCAGAGGTATCTAATTACAAAGTGAACCCACAGATTTTCAGTATGTAATAACTAGCCAAATACATAATAAAATGAATGAAAAGCCTCTCACACTAGGAGCTGTGACATCTAAAAACATTTAGCCATTAATGATATAAAAATATTTAACATCTATAAATTAGCAACTAAAAAAATCTAAGGTTTTTTAAATATGTTGAAAAGAGTGGATAGACATCATGTTGATCAACAATATGGCTCAACATTTAAGATATATTGACTTTTGCTTAAATTGATGGGAGACAGTCTTAATTTCAACACTAACATGTTTTAGATAGAATTTTTACAGAATGTTTCAAAGTTCATTTGTATAAACATATGAGAACAGCAAGGAATCCTCTGAGAAGTGAGATTAACAAGTATCACTAGGTATAACAACATCAAACAAAGCATCAGAAATAAAAATTAATTCTGGAACAAGAATTAACCAGTAATGGGAACAGAATAGATAGTACAATAGTTTTGAATGCATAGGAAGAATAAGAGAGAAAGTAGCATATCTTTTAGTGGGAAAAATAATAAATGGTGTGTAGGCAACTAGCAAGTTAATTTTGCAGGGAAATTTAAATTTTATTTTCTACTGAACTTTTTATGTAGCAAATACACTAGATCTTTAAATTGAAAATAACTTACATAAACTATATGAACATGTGTGGAAATTTGTTACTGTACTTCAGGAAAAAAATATGTGTAACCTAAAGAAATCAGAACTGTAAAAGTAATTCTTATATACAAACAGAAGTCAGCCTGGAACCAGTGGCTCAGGCCTGAAATCTTAGCTACTCAGGAGGTTGAGATCTGAGGATCACAATTTGAAGCCAGCCTAGGCAGGAAAGTCCAAGAGATTCTTATCTCCAATATTCTAATCAGAAAAAGATGGAAGTTGTTTTATGGTTCAAGTGGTGGAGTGCTAGACTCAGGGACACTGTCTGGGCTCAGAGTTCAAATCCCAAGACCAGCAAAAAGAAAGTTATAAAGATTTCTTCATGGATATGTGATTATGACAGTCTAAAGACAAATGATAAAATTAGAAATAAAATTTTCCAACATGAAGACAAGAGTAAATACCAATAGCCTGTCATGAGACAGATTAGATCAAAATAATTTAATAATTATTTTGAAAATGTGTGTGCTCTTATATAATTGAAGCAACACAAAACAACACTATGAAATTGTTCTCTAAGCACCAAGCTAAAATGGACAAGATGAAATGGTTTTTGAATATATTTGGAAAAGAAGAAGCAAATAAATCAATGTTAATAGAACTGTAAGTTAAACAAATACTTTTACTAGCATCTATTTGTTATACAAGGGGCAGTTCATTTCATTGCAATATTTTCAATAAGAGAGATGGTATGAAAGACCAATTGATATTGTTAAATTATTCAGTGCATGTAATATGGTTACTGATTTGTTCACTAGGATCTTACCACAGATGAACTTATTGGGGTGACCAATTACATAGTTGGAAACACATGGATCGCAGCATTCATGTTAGAAAGGAAAGAATGGCATGCTTTTCACATCTCCTTGGCCATGTACATCACGACATGCAGTACCTACCACAATATTACGGACCTTTAAAAAGTGTTTGAATATTGCATATTAAAATTGCCAACCATATACCATGAAGTGAATAAAATTGAACAATACTATTATAATAAGATGGTTATATCTCATGGTTATATAATATCATAGAAAGTGCTTAAAAGGAGTCTCCTAATTTTCTAGATAAATAAAATACACCTGCACAGTTAAACACACAATTTGAGCAGCCTTGTTCTGTCTGGCATCTTGACTTGGAAACAAGAAAATTTACTGTTTAATATATACCTCCATGCAGCTTTATTCTTTTTTGATAATCTGTTTATTTCATAATCAAATAGCTGTCTTAAAGTTATTCATTGACAGTCCTTTAATTAAAAAATCTTAGACTTTGTACATTATCAACTGTGTTTACTCGCAGTTCCCTCTGTACTTTTATGAAGTAGATATTCCAGTCATTGAAAGAATATTATTCTAAGTCAGTTGTCATATACCAAAGAAACACAAGGTTGCTTATGGTAAAATAGAGTAGAATTAGCATCTTTTCTTGAGTACATAACTTCATTTGAATTGCTAGTTGAATTACTGTTTTGTTATCTCACTTTACCTTGAGATGGTATGCATTCCAAACAAGATTTTCATGTATTGTTACCTACAAAAGGGATAATAAGCACATATCACAATTAAAATGAATAAGATAGTAATTAAAATTAAACAAATAAAACCTAAATGTTGTTATTCCAGGGAGAAGCATTGCATTTTTATAAGAATAAACATTACATGAGAATGAACATTGTTCCTATTCTTAATAAGCACAATCACAGACTTTATAATCAGCATATAACTTGTGAAATATACTTCTATCATAACAAGAATGCTTTAGTTTTTACTGACTTTACTTTTAATCATTTAAATTATCATCATATAGTTTTTTGTTGTTAATTTATTTAATGCCATCGTGATGTACAGAGGGGTTACTGCTTCATTCGTAAGGCAGTGCATACATTTCTTATCAAACTTGTTACATCCTCCATTTTTCTCCCTCCTTCTCTCCTTCCCACTCCTCCCCCCCATGAGTTGTACAGTTGGTTTACACCATAGAGTTTTGTAAGTATTGCTGTTGCATTGGTTTGTCTTTTATCCCTTTTCTCTGCATTTTGATATTCCCCTTTCCTTCCCTACTTCTAATAAACATATATACAATACCCAAGGTACTAACGGGTTTCTATTCACCATGTTAGTTGGTGAGTACAATGCATCTTGATCAATGTCACCCCTTCCATGGTTCTACCCCATCTCCTCCAATCTCACTCACCCCTCAAGTTACCTGTTTCAATTTTCACATATTTACCTTTAAACTTATGTGTGTATGTGCCCTTCTTACTCTTTCCCTTTCCCTTTCCCCCTGCCCTTGCCATCCTCCTGAAAAAACACATTACAAATTCCTGGTATTTATTTTCTTACACTATGAATTAGTAGTACCTATGTTAATTGCTACACTATTCACCACAGCCAAATTATATGGAAACAGCCCAATTGTCCTCTGTCAATAGATGACTGAACCAATAAAATACACACACACACACACACATGTGTGTGCATGGATTTGACTCAGGCATGAGAAAGAATAATATGTCATTTGAAGGGAATTTTATGAACCTGGAAAAATTATGTTAGTTGAATCATGTCAGGCTCGGAGAGAAAAAGGCATATTTTCTCTTACATGCAACAGTTAAATCTAATTTATGAGCATTTATAGAAACATTCAGGGTTATGTGCATTTATACATAAACACATTATCTAAAGTATTCTCTATGCAGTGGAAACATGCAATGGTGTAACTTCTTCAGACATGATAACTTTTAAATTTATAGTCATAAAACTCTGAGTGTAAATGGGAAGTGGGCTACCAGAAATTAAAAAATATATTAACAACTGTTTTTCTACAATATGTAAAATCATCTTCTATTTTATTCCCTTAGAATGTTTCTGTATCCTTTCCATCAGTTTAATAAAATTAATCATCTCTTAGACTTTCAAGGAGTCCTCACTAGGGTTCTATCGTCATGTGCTTTTGTGCTGCAGCTCACTTTAAAATAGTATAGAGCTACATACCCAGAGGGGAAAGCAACAGAGCGTGTTGCAGTTAAGAACATGGACTACAGAAGCATTTCCTAGTTTTTAATGCCTTTGATTTATTTATTGGTCTAACAGATCCTTGCATAATGATTGTTACTGCATGAGTTACTAAGAGTTGTTTACAAATGAATTATTATTCATTTAACTCTTTTTAATTTATTGAATTCTCCTCACTATATGAAGTAGGGGAACTGAAGCATATGTGGCCGAAGATGCTTTTAAGTCCTAAAATATTAACATAAATATTACTACCTCCAAGATATTTTCTCCACTGTTTCCTCACAAATCCTTCTTAGGCTTTTACATCTCTGTGTGCTCTGACTATCCATTGCATTGTTCATGCTCTAATTTGATGTTTTTCTTAGGACCTCTCTTATCTATCTACCAGGAAAATGTCCTTTGATTGAAAAAAGGAAGCTTTTTTAGGGTACACTTTTCTGTTTTGCCTCTACCAAATGCCTAGTGCCAAGAAAAGTACTTATAGGAAGATGATGAGTTCAAAGTCAGATTGATTACATAGTGAGATCCTGTTTCAACAACAATAAGTGTTAAATAAATTAAACAAATGCTTTTACCTACTGGATTCTCATTTATTTACATAGTTATCTATTGCCTCATTCTATATTATAGGTTTTCAGTGATATGAACATTAACATTAGCAGTTAAATAACCTCACCTGGTCAAACTCTGTTTTGATATAGCTGTAGCAGAATATCTAAGACTTGGAAATTGTATAAAGAATTTAAGTTGTGTTTTCACAGTTCTAGTTACCGACAAGACCAAGGTCTCATAAGATAAAGTTTATTTGGTGATGTCCTTCTGCTGGTTCATCACATGGCAAAATACAACAGAAAAAGGACAATGAATTCCCATCATTGAGATTTCTGTTAAAGAAAAATTGATCTCATTTACTTAGGAAGAACCTTCATTTCCAAATTTCCAAAGAGAGTCAGTGACAAGTCTTTTCCTCACTGTACTTCTGAGAACTTTAAATCTAATGAATATTATGATTTTTAAATTAATGAACGTTGCAGTTTTTGGATGTTTTATTATACTGTGTAACTCATTACTTTCCTCACTTTCAAATCAGCATGTATATGTGCATATATGTGTGTATATGTACATATATGTATCAATCAAGTGCATTTGAACCTACATTATTCTTCTATAGAGTACTTACAAGTTAGGTGACCTTATGAAATCTGTAATTTTGTTGCTGTATACAATAATTAAAAGTTTGAGGTAGTTTTGTTAAAGGATAACCATAAATATGTTATTCAGTGCTTCATTTTTCTAATCCTCATAATCCTGCTTTCCTATAAAGATTTTGTAAGGCTCACTGGAATGGAAACACTCCACATGGTTCAGGGAGAAAGGAGTTTATTGGGGGCAGGAGAAAGCAAACTGCCAGGGAAAAAGGGGAAGAAGAAGGGAAAACGAGAGAAAAGAGCAAGATAGAGTAAGAGAAAAAAGGAAAGAGAGCAGGGACTCATGTTGAGTATGGCCAGGTGGATTGGATGGGATCTTAGAGAATGAGGAGGTAACTGCCTCCAGGTGTGACAGCTTACCTAGGTAACTCAGGTACTGGGTGCAGACGTAAACAGGTGGAGGGTATCTGTATGGAGCCCTCCTGGGGGTGGATTTTACATTACAGCCTTTTAATAATTATGAAAAAGGGCGCTGACTCTGTCTTGCTATGTCCAGCTGGCAAGGGGCTTTGACATTAGGGGTAAAGGTGGAGATGTGGCCCCTCTAGGAGAAGGCAAGCAGCAGCTGTCCCTTGGTGGTAGACGCCAGTCCTTGAATGAAGCCTGGAAAAAGTCTCATGAGGCAGGGGCTATAGCTTCTCAGGAATTGACCACAAATACTTGTCAGAGTTCTTTCTCTAAAACTGTCTGATGGCTTTTTCCTTTGGCTTGTGAAGTAGATCAAAGCCAGAATGGCTACCCTTAGAGAGGGAACCGAGAGGGGGGGGGGTCCCTGGAACCCAGCCTGCCTTGCACTCTCGAGGGCACAAGCAAAAGGTTGGGCCATTGAGACTAATTTTCTAGCCTGTGAGGCGTTCTGACTTTATGGAATAGTTTGGCGATGACATAGGGGTCCATAGATGAGGGTCCACAAGGACATAGACAGGGCGTCTACAAGGATGTAGAGTCAAATTCTCAACTGAGGCATCCTGAAATGAGAACAGACTGGCCAATATGGCATAAGGGGTCCCTCTGGCGTCGTCAGACAAACAGAGGACTTGTAGACAGGAGTTACTCACCATATGCAGAGCAGAGATGGTGTGGTGGATGCATAGCCAGCAATGGCAAAGGAGAGAAGTCTGAGGTGAGTTTCCTCCAGCTTTTTGCAATTTGGTCCAAGAAGGGGGCGGTCAAAGAGGCGGATTAACCCTCAGAAGAGCAGAGGGAGGAGGGGATCCAGAGACTCCTGACTCTGTCCCCCCCCCCCCCCCCCCCGCCAGTCACTGCAGCAGATGTAAGGTTCACCAGAAAGGAAACCTGCCACATGGTTCAGGCAGAAAGGAGTTTGTTGGGGAGGGGGGTAGCAAACTGCCTGCCCACACAAGATGAAGGTGTGGGGAGACAGAGGGGAAGGAAGAAGGGAAAAAGAGAGAAAAGAGCAAGAGAGAGTAAGAAAGAAAAGGAAAGAGTAAGTGAGAAAATGCATCACAGTGGGGACTCAGGTTGAGTGGGATTATATAGAAAAAGACAGGAGATCTGGCCAAGTGGATTGGATGTGACCTCCGAGAAGCAGGAGGTAACCGCCTCCAGGTGTGCCAGTTACCTAGGTAATGCAAGTACTGGTGCAGACTTAAACAGGTGGGGGGGGGGCATTAGCATGGAGCCCTCCTGGGGGTGGTTCTCACAGATTTTGTGATATTTTGCTCATTACCCATCAAATATACCACACTGTAATTTAATAGACATACTGGAAGTTTATATGCCTCACATGGAAATTTTTTTTAAGTTTCTAGCTTGTTGTGCTTAAGTGCACATAAGATTGTCATCCTTTGGAAAGGAAACCCTTTCTAAGCATGCTTATCTGAGAAAAATGTACAACTATAAAGTGATCTAACCCAATAGCAACAAAATACAAACTGCTAGCATTTCAAATCTCATCTCTTTCTTCCATTTTTATTAGCATATATTAGTCATACAATGAGATTTGATATTAATGTGTCCGTATACACATACAGTTTACTTGATTAAACTCATGTTCTCTATAACCTTCCTTTGCCCCCTGTAGAGGGCAGAAATGTGAAGCCTCAACGTGATCCTGGTTTGAACTCAAGCCTGTAGACTTTGGATATGGTGGTTACCATATGCAAGATGGAAGAACAGCAATGTTTTTGATTCTTCACACTTGTGCCTTCTTTTCATTCTGGAGTCTGCAACTTTCAAGTTAAGATCCCCACTGGGTAATAACCTTTGCTTTTCTTTTTTTATGATAAAACAATCTGCATATTTAAGTGGAGTTTTCTGATGCTAATGAGACATCTGAAACAGAGATAAACTTTCAGAGTTATTGTACATGTCTGGCTTTGGCTCGCAATCAACATCTGATAACATCAGGAAGGCAAGCATGATGGGATATACTCTGATACCATCCATTGTCATAATCTCCTGTAGTTTCTGGGTAGAATGCTACTATTCACTTGACATTTAACTTCCATAATATACTTTCAGTTTACTCGAAGTATGCAGGGAACATTATTTCTCTGTTTTATCTACATATAAGGGAAGAATCTATTTGCAAATTACCTGAGAAAACCGAAATTTTTTATTGGAATCAATTCCTACTCCTTATTAAAAGGTGTCACATGAACAAAAGAAGTAAATCATTGAATATTACTCTCTGTACAAACAATGCAAACTAAATTGGAAATGGACTAAGTAAGGATGCCTGCATATTTCAGTAGAATTAAATGCACACAAACATCTATATATAGAAGATCCCACTGTTCTGAAGCTAAAAACATTTACTGCACAAAATCAATAAAGAACACATTATTTCCTCAGAGTTACTTTTTTTTTCTTTATTGTCAAAGTGTGATACAGAGGGGTTACAGGTTCATATGAAAGGCAGTGAGTACATTTCTTGTTCTACTTGTTACCTCCTCCCTCATTTCCCCCTTCCCCCTCCCCTTCCCTTCTCCCCCCAAGAGTTGTGCAGTTGGTTTACACCAAATGGTTTCTAAGTGTGGTTTTTTGAATGGTTTGTCTTTTTGTCCTTTGTCTCTCGATTTTGATATTCCCCCTCCCTTCCCCAGTTCTATTACACGTATAGACAATATCCAGGGTACTCGGATGTGATACAATGGTAGCGAGGGTACAGCCATAGGAAGGGACTACAAGAGAAACAAAACGAGACAAACCACTCAGTCAAACAAACAGAAAAGGAAAAAGAGGGAAAAAAAGTAGTACGAGTTCACATGGCATGTTGAGAATAATTACAAGAGTGTTATAACTCTTGTTTCCATAACATGGAGTTCATTTCACTTGGCATCTTCTTATGTGGTCATATGGGAGTAGCTTTGGGATATTTTGGTCTTCGACCATGACTAGCCTGTACTATTCCTGTACTAGCTATTCCCTCTGAGAGACACCATAGGGTTTATGTTTCCTTGGAGAATTACTTTTGTTCAAACTCATTAGAGTAGCCAGACTGAACTGATTAAATGTCTTCAGTGTTTAGCATTCATTTATTTATGTACAGTTTATTGCTTTAGTAATTTAAATGAGCCATAGTCTAATAAATATTTAATGAACTTTATTTTAATTAATAGATAAGGATTGTTAATAATATTCAGCTTGATTTTTGTTAAAGGTCTTGAAAGTGTTTGTTCTTCAAAGTAATTTAGTATTATTGTATATTTTTCTTTTAACACGATAGAATTTTCAAACATTTTCTCTATAGACATTTAAATGTCAATATATTATAGTTATATATTATGTATTACATACAGTATATTGTATATCATATATTTTGTATTATATCACACAAAACCTTATATTATTATGAAAATTGATAAATAGAGTCTGTGTAAGCTTTCTAGAAAAACAGGAATATATTGATTACATGCAAGTAAGGCTTCAAGCTTTTTGGATAACAATGTAAAGGGAGTAGAATGAAAAGTCTACTCTGTGCACACTGTACTAACACAAGTGGTTAATTTGATTAAAATAAACTATTTTCTTAATATGGCATAAAGAATCTAAGTGAAAAGTGTTATGGGAGGGGAAAAAGACAAAGGACTATAGAGGGGTATGCTAATTAAAATATATCTGTATGGGTGAAACAACCATGATATAAAAGTAAGTATGAAATACTGAGATAAAATTGTTTGGCACAATTAATACACACCTATAAATTCCCAACAATTAATAAATGACAAGAAAATAAAATGGGTCTACTTTCTGGGAATGCCAAAATGGGAGGGGGGTTGACTGAAGAAGATGAATGAACATGAATATGGTCCTAGTAATTTATTTACATGTATGAGAACAGAACAATAAAGCCTGTTGAAATTGCTTCAAAAGCCTGATGGAGGTAATGGACAGTGACTGACCGCGATGTTTCCTGGGGATAAATACTTCCATGTTAATTAGAGTAGAATTGGCAAAAGCATATAAATTTAAGCTTTAAAATGACAATATATATGTCTGTTTTGCTAAATGATTTACATAATTAAATTAGTTAATGCATGAATCACTTCATTAGTGCTGAGAATATTTAAGAACTATTCTCTCAACAAAATTCAAATACCCAATCTATTGTCATTAACTATAGAATTAATGTTGCATATTATATCTGTAGAAATGATGTGTCCTAACTGGAAGTTTACACTGTAGTTAATGTTTACCTTTTTTAAAATCTACCTCTCTCCCTGCTACTAAGTTCATTTCCTTTGGATGTGTACACAGAAATAGAATTGGGTCAGATAGCTGGTTTAACTTTTATTTCTTGAAGGGCCTCCAAGTTCTATGTTCAAGTATGTGACAGTTTTAAAGCAGTGGATGAGAAAAATGTATAGCATAAAACTGTTCTTGAATGGCATTTCCCCAGTCATAAGGAAATGGAAAGACTTAGAAAAAAAATCATACTACGTGAAGTGAGCCAGAACCAAAGAAACATAGACTCTATGGTTTCGCTCAGTGATAATAATTAATATATGTCTAGGATAGTCCTAGCAGAGGATCAGAGTAGTTCAATAGCTATGTATATATGATTATATAATATGATGCTAAGGGAAATGAAATCCAAGATATGGAAACAAGAGGTTTATTATCGTTGTTATTTTTAATGTACTATGTGAAATTAATTCTTTTTTCCTTTTGTTTATCTCCCCTTTAGTTTATCCACTGTTATCACTATATTGATTTTGGTACCCTGGGTATTGCATATATGTTTATCTGAATTAGGGAAAGGGAGGGGAACTTCAAAACGGTGAGAGAAAAGGTAAAAGGTGAACCAGTGCAACAATGTTATTTACAAGACAATAAGTTGGAAATAAAGTAAAGTAACTTGAGAGTGAATAACAGGTTTAGAAGTTATGATTGTCAATATGGGCTACCTATTGAAGCAGTCTGGATGTGAAATGGAAAAACGACCGCTTGAACATGGGGTGATATAAGAAAGAATCAAGGAAAGCTGTTCTGTGTTTTAGAGAAGTACAGGAGCAAAAGCCTTTGTAAATAGAAAGGCATCACATTTCTTTGTAGAAATGTTACATAATTATTACAGTAAATGTGGGGTAAAAGTGGGGTTTAATTCACATTTGTTAATTTGTTAAGGTTTGTGTGTGAGGGAATGTATATATATAAATATGTATATATATACTAAAATGACTTCAAATATTAAAATTTGTTCAATTTTAAGTGGTTTTATTTTCTCTCATTCAAATCACCAGAGTTCAATAACACAATAAGGAGCCATGAGTTCAATATCCTTGTATCATGACTAAACAAACTGATGCCCAGAGACATAAAATGATTTTTCCAGTAATGCAGCCTAATAGTAACAGAACCTAAATAATAGGTCAAGGATTGTTCATTTGCATTTTATTGTTATTGTAAAGGTGATGTGCAGAAGGGTTACCATCACATAAGTCAGCTATTGAATACACTTCTTTTAAACAGTGTCACGCCCTCCCTCATTTTCTCCCTGTTTTTCTCTCCTGACTTTCTGTCCCCCACAAGTTGTATAGATCTCTTTCAACATGGTGTTCAGTGAGTATCAGTGCTATATTAGTTTACCCTTTGTCCTACCTTTCCTGTGGCTCCCCTGACCCTTACAAAGACAGATAAACAAAGAAAACAAAAGGAAAAGAATATAGAAACACCAACAGAGATAAAAAAACCCCTTGTTTCCATTTCCTGCAGTTTGTTTTGCTAAGTATTATTTTATTTGATCATATGCACAGAGCTATTGCATTTTTGTATTCCTTTACTAAGAATATTCTCCTCATAAGTCATTTTTTACTTCCACAATGGATCTGTTTCTACCGATCATATCATATTTATTATAAACTTAATGTTTAATGTTTTTTGCCAGTCCTGGGGCTTGGACTCAAGGCCTGAGCACTGTCCCTGGCTTCTTTTTGCTCAAGGCTCGCAATCTACCACTTGAGCCACAGTGCCACTTCTGGCTTTTTCTACATATGCGGTACTGAGGAATTGAACCCAGGGCTTCATGTATGCAAGGCAAGTACTCTACTACTAGGCCATATTCCTAGCCCTTAATATTTAATTTATATGACTTGTCATTAGAAAATATTTTCATTGTTTTAATTATTTTAACCTTTAGGTTAAATTTTTTGAAAACAATCTATTGAAATCTACTTATATCTTTACCATTCCAAATCATCTTCCCTGCAATAAACGCTGTATGGAAATTACATGTATATCAAGAAATATATTAACTAAGCATTTATTAATAGCAGTGTTAGAACAGTTTGTATTAAATACTGTGATATTTAGCATAATTCTAAATAAAAGGCAATGGTTCTACACTCAGTTATAGCCCTGAAAAATGATCCTCTGAATATCTCTAGACCAGATATTATAATCAAGGTGTTGAAGTCAAGGACTCGCATTTGAAAATGCAACAAATATTATATGCACACAAGAAATGTAATCCTTAGGTTTAATGATTTTCAGCTTTGTTTTTTTATTTTTTGAATTTGGGTTTCCAAAGATTACCATATATTTTGAATTTTTTATGAATTAAGTCAACAATTTCAAGGAGTTGTAATAATACATTGAGCAACAAATCTGTACCAAAATATTGTTAAGGAACTTAGAAAACTCTACTTTCCTTTAAAAAGAAAACACATGATAAACATACATTTCACAATAGTTGCATGTTCATGGGCACTAAAGGAAATGCTCTGCTTCTAGAAGTGTGTGGAAGCAGAGTGTTGGAACATAGCTCTTATGCAGTCCATCTGCTCTCTTTAAAGTGACACGTAGTCTTTGGGCATGAGGAAAGGCTGAGGTAAGTACAACTTAGTTTAGGAAAAAAGGGGACTTTGTAAAATAATGTATCAGTTATTGAAGCAGATTGCTTCAATAATCACATATTTTTGTGATATTAAATTTTCATTCTGCCAATAAATACTACTTTACAACTCACATTTAAATCATTAAGAGATAATTTTATCCTATGGCTATAAGCTAAGATTTTCAAAGAAATAATGACCAAAAGTCACTGTCTCTGAGTTTGTTCATTTTATTGTAGAGTAGTTGCACATATTCAAGACCAAAAATTGACAAGATTATGTGAAAGGAAATCAATGATCAGAGAAACTGTCCTTCAGTTATCTACAAAGGTCACTAAAGATGATAAGAGAAAGGAAAGCTAACTTATTAAGATAATTAATTATATTTCCCCACTTACTTTTAATAGACAAGGACAATAATTGGCATTCTCTATTGAAAACTTATTTTTGCTCTTTGCTATCTTATTGAATGGCTTTTCTCGAATCAGTGTGCAAGCGTTTTAAAGCAAAAAGAAAGAAAGCTTGTAAACTAACACAAAAAGTCTCATTAGGCATTATAGAAGTGTATGGGACTTCTTAAATATACATATCTCTTGGGCTTATCATAGACCCTCTTTATATGCCATACAGGAAAAATATACTAGTAATCAGTTGATCAGATGACCCCAATGCAGCTAGATTTGTCAGAATCGGTGTCTGAGAGGGTATCACATTAAGTAGTTCACAGTTGAGTCCTATAAGACATTCCTTAGGAATTCGAGAATTGGAATCATTCATTTTACTAGAAGCATCTTCAAGACCATTTACATACTATGAAATGCCATAGGGAGGTAACTGCTTCCAACAAAATTCCTGTCTTTTTCATATATCACAACTGAAGTGTCAGATTTTTGAAAAATCTGTAGCAAATGCTACCTAGAATAAAACTGCAGAATATATTTCAGAAATAGGTAGGTGCAGAGAAGTTAATTTGTGGTAGGAATAAATGAATGTATTTTCCAATTTCTTTTAAAAACATAGGATTCCCAAAATGCATGCTAATGTTTATTAGTTTTCTGAACACCTAAGTGTGATACTTAACACAAAGGTTAAATTAAAAAAAATCTATTAGTTGGCACAATTACTGAAATTTTGAAGTCATTTCTACAGAAGAAAACTACAATTTTTCCTCAAACCATTTATCAAAATGTGATAGGGAAAATGTCATATTTTGATTAACAAAATACTTTTTTCTCAAATACTTAGGAATTTCATCTTCATTTTTTAATTTATGGTATATTTTCTTTTATTGTAATGGTATATTTTCAAAATCGATAGTGTCATGATGTTAAATGGAAACAATCAGTACAAGAAGAGTCTTGTTCGAGGTACTTCTTATGAGGTGACATCTCAGCTGAGTTTCATATGCTAACATTGTGTACTAAATGTTAATAAACTTCACATAGGGTGTTTGATTAGAGACAGTAAGTGCCTAAGTCTGAAGAGGTATCCAAGGACCAAGTCTTCAGGAACCTTGAGTAGTGTGGTTGAAAGTTTCAATATTAAGGATGCAGTTAACAGACCATTCAAAGATTGGAAATGGCCCTATGCAGGACCTTTAACACATGTTAAATGATAGGGAGAGTGTTCGGTACAAAGTTACTAATCAAACTTTCAAAGACTTCATATTTGTTATAAAGAGATTTATAAGCAAAGGGGTTATTTCTATAAAGGGTAATAACAGTTTTAATAAAGACATGAGTATGACTGTAGGTAATTTTATATTTTTCTGTCATATATATACAACTAATTTATACAAAAGTATATTGTAATCTTCATGAGTTTAAAATGAAAGCTAGACTGTTACTGATTATTACATTATTTTCTCTGAATAATCAAGTATATGAATTGAAAAGCAAAAAACAATCTCAGTGATTTACAGATCGTTTCCATTTCAGACTACACTTTGATTTTACATAGTTATATTGCTACAGGAAATGTAAAAGGTAACAGAAAACTTGATAATTTTTATTATAGTTTCTTTACTTCTAAGTGTAGGTAAAATAAAAGTGAAGTTGTAAACATCTTTTAAAAGTTCTCTTAGTTAAAAGACAGGAAAACTAGTTATCTCTGTAATATTTTCATGGACCTACAAATCATTTGTAAATTTATATCCCTTTTTCAAGAGTAATTAAAGATTTTGAATACTCAGAAATTTTCCAATTATGAAGGCATAGTTATAATCTTTTGTTAATACCTTGAAATGAATTACGGAGACTTGTTACAAAACAATATGCTACAGAAGAATTGACCTTGGACTTGCTTATTATCTACAGTTCTTAGAAATATATTCTCTGTTAGAATAGAAGTACTTGGAAAATTTTAAACTGAGTAGTTAAAAACATTAAACTAAGTAAACTGCTTTAAAACATAGTACAGACAAGCATGGCAGCACAGACACTTTTTTAATATTTTATTTTATTTTTATTGTCAACATGATGTACAGAGGGGTTACAGTTACATACATAAAGTAATGAGTGCATTTCTTGTCAAACTTATCTCCTCCCTCATTTTTTCCCTCTTTCCCTCCTCCTCAACCTCCTTCCCTGAGTTGTGCAGTTGGTTTACAACATATTGTCTTGTAAGCATTGCTCTTGCATTGGTTCACCTTTTATCCTTTGTCTCTCCATTTTGATGTTCCCCTTCCCTTCTCTAATTCTGATAAACGTATATACAATATCCAGGTTACCAAAATCAGTTTCAGTGACAACATGGGTAGCTTAAATATGGAACCAAACTGGATTCCCCTCAGCAGATGAATGGATTCAGAAATTGTGGCATATATGCACAATGGAATTCTATACTTCCATCAGAAAAAATGACATTGTCCCATTCATAAGCAAATGGAAAGACTTGTGAAAAAAATCATACTAAGTGAAATGAGCCAGACCTAAGGAAACATAGACTTTAGGGTTTCCCTTATTGGAAATAATTAGTACATGTCTAGGATAGTCCTAGCAGATCACAATAGCTCAATAGCTATGTATACATGATCACATAACATGATGCTCAGAGAAACAAACTCCAAATTGTAGAAATAAAGTGTTTTATCATTGTTGTTGTAATTTTCAGTACAGACTCTTAATGAAGGCATTAGAAGGCCAAGGAAGAAGGATCTTGAGTTCAAGGCCAGCCTGGGGTAGGTAGCAAGACCATGTTCCAATAAAACATTAAAATCTAACTAAAATAGTATGTATTCTCTGGAAAGCATTTTAAGATTTGATGTTGACATTATCATAACACAACATATTGCCACCATTAATACTGAGTACACAAAAATAATTTACATAATTTAACATTAGTAGAAAAGTTGAGTCATTATATAATAGCATCATTAATTAACAATAATGCTAACATTTCTCTAATGTTTTAGCCTATGTGCTCTTTCATAAATGATTCTTTACATGTTATTCATCTTGCCTCAATTACTTGAACAAAGGAAACAAAGGATTTGATATGCATAACTCAGAGCATTTCTTTATAGTGGAAAATCATTCTAAGATGTGGTAAGTGCTATCTCCATTCTAATGAAGGACCAAGAGGAAAAAATCTTGATGATTACTTTTTTATTTTTTTTGACAAGGTGTTGTGCAAAAGAGGTACAGTTACATAATAGGGCAGTGTGTACATTTCTAGTGATATCTTACACCCTGTTTTTCTTTCCCTTCCCTTGATCAGGTAGACATATATACAATACACAGTGTATTGATGATTTTACATAAAGACGTGTATTTCACTTCGTCTATACATTCAACACAAATACATAGTAAGATGATGTAGGAGTATTAGATTGCTCACTGTTCATTGGATTCTTCATCTTGTGATGTCATTATTTCAGAGAAGGCTTTCAGAGCACTAGTGTTAGGAGAGAATGTATAGAGATGTTCACCTCAGAGTTGACATAGTTGACATTCTTTCTGCTCATATTTCATTACGTAAAATAGCTTCCAGGGTCCCAATTTTCCGCAGGAGAGCTTGGGAGTATCCACCCCATGTCCAGCAAGCACAGGGATCTCATAACAGGTTGGTGCTAGAATATTTGCCATAGAGAATACATGACTAATATGTTAAATATATGTAATAAGACAGCAAGAACTCAAGAGTTATACTACAACTTGTCTCACAGATTCTGTGCTTTTTAGCTGAAGAGGCTGTGACATTGTCTGACCCAGCTACTCTATCTATATAAAGTATAGAATGATTCATTTTTTCCAGAATCTATAGGAGACTATGAGTTAGAATTGTTGGAATCAAAGTGGTAACTTCAGAAAAACTGTATAAATACTAGATTCACTAGACATTCAAGATGCCATCAGCTGATTAGAAATAACTTGATATAACTCAGTTTGAGTAATTGAGCATAATTGCCTGTTTTCCCATTCCTGCTTCTAATTGTTTCTTGTGTAGGGAGACGTGACAAGTTAAAAGAAATTGAAAACTTGAATGTCAAATTGAAATCACAAAGACAACTAAGGAAAGCTGTCAACATTTCACCTATTTTTGTCATAATTTCTATAACAGTTACTGCATCACCCTGTCTATGTTATTTTGGTATCTAGAAAACAGAATTTAAGAGCTCAAAATCACTTTCAAAAATATCCATTCTAGGCATGATACTACAAGATGCCACTCCTCAATTCTTTGTTCATGGCAGAAAGTTTGCTATTTATTTCTTTGTGCTTATAAGTGAATTGACAACCATAAAAGGCAATTTGCTACAGACCCTGAGCTTACATTAAGAAGGTACCATGCTATGAACTTCATATGAATTAGCTAGTATATTATTTACAGCAACTCAGTAAGGTAGGTATTATCCTTTTAGAGGAGATATAAAATAACCAGATAATGGTTATAAAGTATATAACTTGGTTCAGAAAGGTTTGACTTCAATTGTAGTGTTGTTAGCCACTGTTCTTAGTTACTAGAGTATAATGTCATTTTGAGCAAATTAAGAAAAAGATATTGAACCAAGACACTTGGAATCATTCTGTACACAGTGACCCAAGAAATCACTTCAAATTAGTGTTAATTGCCAAGGGATTTAAAAATTATTATTCTTCCCTGAAAATTATCTTAACTTACATAAGAAAATTGAGTTCTACAGGGGGGGAAAAGATTTGCCCAAGGTTATCATTAGGGAAATAATACCAGAAACAAAAATGGAAGACTTAGCTCAGCAGTTCGGATTCACATAGTTCATGCTAACACTGGGATATCTACTGACATCTCTTCTCTAGCAAGGGTAGGACATCAGAAATCAGGAACACTGATAATTAATGTGCCACAGGGGAAGGAGTGGGTTATAGTAGTGTCAAGGTTCAGGGCATGGGCTACTTTTCGAAAAGACTTTTGAGCACTTCTTCAATGTTTCCCCATAATGTGTTTAGTCATGTTAACTATGTTGAGGGTCATTCAGAATTTCAGAGAAGGATCAGTGACCACTTAGTGTGATTACCCCCAATTAAGCTCAATTGTGCTTGATACTTCAGATCAGTGATAAGGCTCATTCACAGAGAAGGAAAGCTAGAAAGCTGGAGAAAGGAAAATGTGGTTTTTTTCTTTAAGGGAGAGGATAGAAAATAGAAAGGAGAAATGCAATGACAATGGTAAAATTATAAAACAAATGTGATCTTTATGTAAAGAGTGATGCTTCACACAGTGTCCCTTTACCATCCTTGACCTCAAGCTCAGTTATTTTTTTGCACTCAAATGGAATAAAAAGAAAAAATATGTCACCTCAGCAGGGAGGCTGCAGCTTCTTCAGTGTTTGTGTGTGCGAGATCTCCATTTTTCTTCCTTAATTGCTACAAAAACATCGCCCGAATTTCACCTTTTTCTCTTAGCCATTCTCCAGTTTGCCAGGTCACTGTCTTTGGGGATCTGAACTGTACCAAAAACCTTTGAAAGCAAGCCAAGTGCTTATTGTCTCGCAGCCCACAGTGGCAGTGTTTCCTCCTTGGATGATCTATGTGCACCCTCCTGCTCACCCATGAGTGCTGGCTTCAGATGAGGGCTTTCAGATCAGAGAAGCACTTAAATCTTTTCAAGCAAACACAAGGTTTCTAAAACATAACTTGTTAGAAGCAGAAAGCATGCTGGATGTCTTCACAGTAACTTTCTTTACAATTCACGCTCTTCACCTTCCAACTGTTAAGAATGCAACAAGAAAGGAATCTCTTTCCCTGGCATCTCATTCTGTTAGTAGAAATATTGAATGAAAGACTGAAATGATCAAGAGAAGTTATACATTATCTTTAAGAGCTATTTGATAGACCATCACATTCTGTGTGATTTAAATAGCTGAATAGAGCAGCAGAGTTTAATTAAAGGAAAACGATGAGCTGAAAACCTCACACAACGATTCTAAAGGGTGCTTAATTTTATCGCCACTTAAGTCAGATTAGATGATCTAGCATTATTAAGAGAGTTGTACATGCCACTTTTGGCAAATAAAAACCCAATGTGCACAATGTTCATCGCAACACAATTTGTCATTGCTAAAATATGGAACCAACCCAGATGCCCTTCAGTAGATGAATGAATCAGGAAAATGTGGTACATATACACAATGGAATTTTATGCCTCTATCAGAAAGAATGACATTGCCCAATTTGTAAGGAAATGGAAGGACTTGGAAAAAATTATACTAAGTGAAGTGAACCAGACCCAAAGAAACATGGACTCTATGGTCTCCCTCATAGGGAATAATTAGCACAGGTTTAGGCTAGTCACAGCAGAGGATCACAAGAGCCTAACAGCTATGCCCTTATGAACACATAAGATGATGCTAAGTGAAATGAATTCCATGTTATGGAAACGAGAGTTATGGCCCTGTTGTAATTTCTTTCAACATGCCATGTGAAACCGTAGCTTCTATTGTTGATGATCTTCTTGTATCCCCTTCCTGTGGTTGTACCTGCACTATCACTGTATCTTATCTGAGTACATTGGATACTGTATATACTGGTATTAGAACTAGGGAAGTGAAAGGGAATGTCAAAATGGAGAGACAAAGGATAAAAAGACAAATGACTCCAAACGCAATACTTGCAAAACCATTTGGTGTAAACCAACTGAACAACTCATGGGGGGAGGGGGAAGGGGGAAGGGGAAAGGGGGAGTGAGGGAGGAGGTAACAAACAGTACAAGAAATGTACCCAAGGCCTAACGTATGAAATTACAACCTCTCTGTACATTAATTTGGCAATTATTTTTTTAAAAAGCAAAAAGCAAAAATACCCCCAAAACTCCAATGTGCGAAGTTGTTTTTCTGTGTGTGTGGGGTGTGCTATTTGTGGAGCTTGAACTCAGGGCAAGGTACTGTCCATGAGCTTTTTGTACTCAAAGCTAGTGCTCTATTATTTGATGCATAACTCCACTTCTGGCTTTTTGGTGGGTAACTGGAGAAAAGATTCTCATACTTTCCTGTCTGGGCTGGCTTTGAACTATAATCCTCACTCCTCTGTCTCCTGAGTAGCTAGGATAACAGGAGTGAGCCACTGACACATGGCTTACTTTCCCTATTTTGTTGGAAATTTGAGGGGATATCTTTCCTCCTCCTTCACATTGTGGAGTTCAGGGAATAAAACTTTAGGACCTCCTGTTAGTGTGATTACTGAGGCATATTAGTACTTAAACTATTTTATACTTTGCCTCCAGAAATTATTTCATTTACTGTGGGTTCATTGCAACTGCTTGCAGCAGTTCTGTTTTTTTTTTTTCAAGCCAAGTATGTTGTAACTTTGTTTACATATCAGGATCTTGTGGTTTTGTGATGCGACTTAGCAGATGGATTTACTCAGATCTTTATTTGCTGACAAATGGGAGTGATAATTTTCAAAGTATTTACCAGTTTCAGTGGATATCAGAATTTGAATTAGCTCTTTGTCTTAATGATCTATCCCTTTTGCTTCTATAATACTACTTCACTGAAAATCTCTTTGTCTAAAATTCATATAATCACTCTATGAATTTATACCAGTACTTAATATGATACATATATTTTTCCTGTATAGTTTAGTTTTACATATATATGTACACACATATGGACCATTTCCTCTTTTTGTCATTTAACTTCACCTTATACTCTTTTATGTTACAAACTATTCTAACAACCTCTGCCTTTTAATTGTTGTCTTTAAACCCTTGACATTTGGGATTAATATTAATGCATTTGCTCTTTTGCATTACCTTTAAGTAGTTATACAATGGAGTTTCAATTCAACATGTCAATTTATCTGTAAAATGCATTTTGATCCATATCACCTTCTCTATAATTTTTCATCTTCTTTTCCAAACCCATTCATCCTGTCAATTTAGCATTACATTTTCACATATATGCATTCAATATTATGGCTGAGTTTTCCCACCCTTCCTCTATATTTGAGTTGAGAATTATGTGCTTTATTTTTCCCTGCATTCCCTTGTTAGTCTTATCCTCTTGTACTGCTTACTTTTGGATGAAAAATGTTAATGATTGCAATTTATTTACATTATTGGATTACTTGCTGAACTTCATGCTTTATTTTATATTATTTTTAGTAGTTGCCTTGAGGTTAGGAAATGCATTTTGCTATATCACAATCTGCCTCCAAGTAATATTATACCTCTTTGAATAAACTCCAGGAATCTCACCAAAGTGTACTTTCTTCTTAGCTATTGTGCCATTGTCAAATATTTTATGTGTAAGTACATTGTAAATTCCCCCACTGTGCTATTATTTTCTCTTCAGTCAAGTATTTTAAAAAGAGATTTAAAAATAGGGATATTTTGTTTACTCATATATTTAGAGTTTTCAGTGCTTTTTACTCCCTACTTTCTCCTATGCATTTTTCTTTGGTGCAGAGCGTTTCTTCAATATATTGTACAGTGTTGTTCTGCTGCTGATTTTTATCAGCTTTTCTTTCTCTGAATAAAATATTATTTTCATTTTGAAAATTTTATTTTCACTTTGTATATAATTATAGGTTGAAAGGTTTATGTATATATGGTACTTGGAATTTGTCACTCTACTCTATTTAGCATTGTTTCTGAGGAGTTGGCTATCATGTTATGTTTGTTCTCTCTATATAGCATATCATTATTTTAATGGTGCTTGTAAATACTTTTCTCTTTGTTATTAATTTTAAACAATGTATGTATGTGTGTATGTATGTGTATGTGTATATATGTATGTATTTATGTATGCATTTTTGAGAGGTCTTGCTATTTTCTCAGGCTGCTCTTAAACTCCTGGATTCAAGTTGTCATTACACGTAAGCCTCTCAACTAAGTAGGATTATAAATATCTATTATCGTTCCTGTTCTTTGTTTTGATTTTTTAAAATTCCAGCTCTTTTTAAAGAATTTATTGAGGGTTTTGTTCTCTTGTGATCCATAGTTTTCAACAAATATCAATACATTCTTTGCCATTATTTTGAAAGATACTCTTTTTTTCCTTGGAACTTCAATTTCAAATCTTTTTGGATACTTTAGCTTTTCTCTTAGATTCCAGTTCTGCAAATTTTTTTTCTAATGTGGTGTAGACATAGTTCCCATCAACGTGATAGAATAATTAACATCTTAAGTGAAGATATGTTTATTTTAGCTTTCCATTTTGAAGGTATCTGTTTGTGGTCAGCTGCCTCCACTGTTTGGGCACTGAAGTGTAGCAAAATATCTTGGTGGTAGGGTCATGTTTGCCATTGGATGTTGAGGAAGAGGCACAGAAAGGGGCCAGAGACATGATATTCTTCAAATAGATACACCCAGTGACCTAATTCTTCTACCTAGTCCCTGCCTCCTAAATTTCTTAGCACATCTCAGAATGGCACCACCAACTGGAGTCTAGGGCTTCAATATATGAGACTTTGGGGAAAACATTTCACATTCAAACTGAAATGAAATATCAATTTTTCTGTTTTAATTTTGAAATAGTTCTATTCTTTCCATGGAACTCATGTGTTTCTCCTACAGTGATTTCACAAAAATCTCTTCAAAAACTATGAAAATGAATCATCTTCAGTTCTGAACAATTCACTCAAAACTGTTTTCTAAACCAATACAGGGTAGCATAAGTAAGCAGTGTTCTCATGGGCTAGCTCTGGTTGACAAAAAATGATATTAAAATGATAAATGATTAAATAATGATATTCTATCATTTTAAAACAAAGAGATAAATATCGGTGGAATTCAAACACAGCTCTTGTGTTTGCTAACTTCTGAAACAATGTAGTGAACATATTGAGTTGTTAATATAATTGATAAATGTATGCATGAAAATACATTTCCTCTTAAAAGTAGCTTTAGATACATATTTAGTTGATAGGGCATCTTGCTTTATAAATCCTTTGTCCTTATTTGATTTCTAAAAGTGGTTGTATTAATGATTCCATAAGTGAAAAATTACGGAAGAAAATTTACAGTTAGATTTTAATTTGACCACAACACAATTGTTCAGAATATCTTCAGAACATTTAGGTATGATCTAATTGGAATATGATATCCACTAAAGGTTCTCTTCAGAGAAACAAATTTATTGCACTGAGTTAATTGTTAGGTTTTTAAAGATTACATTACTACATTGAGCAAACCTAGTAGGCAATAAAGTAATGAAGGCCATTTTGCAAATATACCTTATTGAGGATTTGATTCACAAAACATTGATTGCCTTCTACATTTATGAAGTGTTCCAAAAGTCATTTAGTTATATTAAAGAAAAATAAAGTAGAAATTTAAAATTAACATTAGTCTTGACTTACACAGGGATCTTCCCTACAAATTGTATTATTACATTGCCAGATTTTTATATGTAGTATAAGACTGAATTGATCATGCAATTTTTGGGATATGTATATTAACAGTTATAGTTCTTGCATGCCATTAAGGAAATATTTTTATATTTTACAATGGGCATATAATAAAAGACAAAAATAGTACAACTATTTGAACATTTTATTGAATTTTTACAAAGTGAATATATCATATAACCAGCACACCTATGGAGATAGAATAACCAATATGTCATAACTCAGAACTACCCTGTCCAACCTATTATACTTGCAAATCTAAATAATGTTTATCATTGTAATCAACAAATATTACTTTTTGAGTGTTATATAAATGGATGTCTACTAGAGTATGATTTTAATATCTTCATGTTAAATTTTCTTTACAAAGATACAGTCATAACTAATAAGTGTATATCAATAGCTACAATTAATCTACTAAAGTATACAAGTAGCAAATGAAAATCAAGCACAGTTCTAAACCATAATATAAACAGAACAAGAAAAATGTATACCTGTGAATACAGAAGAAAAACGAAATCTGTTAATGAGGTGTTTTTATCACAACATTCTGAAAATAAATGAATTAGAATGAGAATGAATACTTGAAAATTTCTATTTTACGCTTATAGAATATTTTAAATTAGTTCCATACAGAACAGTGCCCTTAATCAAAATAAGTTGTATTCATAAATTGCTTTGTTTAATGGTAACTTCTTTGTACAACTACTTAAACATAATAAAAAATTCTTTAAAAACTCTGTCTTCAGTGTTAAATTAGTCTTTCCTCAAACAAGGTGTACACTTAACATATTTTAGATGGCATCGAGACTAAGTACAATGATTTATATGTTACATAAATAAGAGTTCCCAAAGACTACATGAACATCCTTCAATACTATATTCATCCTGACAAAATAGGTACAATGAGATACAATTAACACTGGATACAAAAGCTTTTATAGTAAGGTACATGTTGTTTCTCATGAAAGAATATTGATGAAAATTGCTCACTTGACACAAGTGACTAATGAAGTGGACAAACTGTATGAAAAAGAATTTTTTTTTCATAATTGATTGCACAAAGCTGAAAAAATCTAAATAGTCAACTTGAATTCAATATTTTCCCCGAATTATTATCTGGAAGCAATTTCTGATCTGTTGCAAAAGGATGGAGCCTTAAATGATAGCAAGACAATGGTATGGAAGAGTATGCAATCATGTGCATTCAGAAACTTACCACAGGTTCTTTCCCCAGCTCCAAGAAAATAGGTGATAAATACAGTTCCCAGCTTCTCCCTCAGGAAAATAGTAATAGGACCCACATATATAGTACTTTAACTTTCCGGGATGCTTTTGAAAAGACTGTTTTCTCTCTCTTGCATTGCTGAACTGACAGGACTTTGTCTATGTTTTTTTCTCTTGGAGGCCATTAAGAATTAATACAACAGTTAGTATGAACACAAATATTTAAGAAGCATTCAATGCACATAAAATTCAGCACAGCACTGCATAAACAGACTATTTCAACAGAAAATGTAAAGAAGTATCAACGGAATGTCACTGAACTAAAGAATAAAAATTTGGATACACAAATTCTATACTAGACCAAGCAGAAGAAATGCTCAGGTCATTAAAAATCATTCTATCTCAAAAACAGAAAAAGTAGATGAAAACGTGAACATATATGTAGGGACTTATGAGGCACTGTCTAGTGCCACAAAATATCTGGTATGGAACTTACAGAATAAGAAAGAAAAAGACAAGAATGTATGTTCAAAAAATGAGGACTTAAATATGTCTGAAACTTGATTCATCAATATGAATCCTATGAGACTCACATGGAAATATTAAAATCAAATTGTCATAAGTGAAAAGCAGACAGATACAATGGCAAAATAATTGTTTTGCATTTAGTTGACTTATTTTGTACAAGGTAATCATATAAGATCAGGAGAATTTTTCAGTGGAAACCCTGTCCAATAAAAGGGAATCTTATATTATCAAAATGGCATAATAAAATTAATTCCAGCCACAAATATTTTACCTAGAAAAAGTTGTTCTTATATTTCTAGTAGTCATTTCAGTAGAATCCCCTTACAGAAATATTAAAATGATTTCTTCAAGCTAAACCAAAAGCGCAAGTAAACATCAAGAAAAGAGAAAGTATGAAACTTGGTGATGAGGGTTAATACATAAATAAAAACAGAATGGTGGTTTTGTATACTAAGAAGGTAACAGTTATCCTTGAGCAATGGGAATCTAAAATGGAGGAGAAGATTATGGGGTTTTTGAGAAAAAGAACTGAGCTTTCCAACACAGTTGACCAGCTTAAGAGGACACCAGGGTCATAAAAGATCAAGGTTTATTGAATACTCCACCACCTACCAATTAAAAACAGGCTTCATTCCAGCCCAAGGTGGGAACTAATAGTTCTAAATTAGTAGATTTTTATCTTACCTACCCAGGCCAGTAAAATCATGCCTTAGAGGCCAACATCTGTAAATTTCCAAGTTCTTCAGAAAGTGATACCCCATGGGCTGGTTTTAAGGAGACATTTAATGTCCTGAGCTATTCTCTCCTATAGTCACTTTACTATAAGACAATCACTTTTTCAAGAACTAAGATATTTATGTTCTAGAAAAAAATCTTGAATGACACAGAAAGTAATAACAAATACCTACTATACATAAACTCATATTTTTCAAAATATTTGTAGTTACCCATAAAGTATGAATCTCAAAGAAAGTTTAAATTAGGTATTGTTATTTTTACCAATAAAAATCTGTGCTGGAAAGGAAAATTTTGAATTCTCATTCAGTTAATTTATTATTATGCAATGCAATCTTAAGACTAAAAACACTTCATTTAGAATATGCTCGATGGGCTAGCATCTCTGTATGTATTAAGTCATAATTTTTCAGGACACTAGAAGTATAGAATTTAAATTTGATTCTACAAGTTGTTTTAATGAATTCTATATCCTAAATTTAATGGAGTAAAATTCAAGAAACTGAATAAATATATGGCCATTAAATGTATTCCTATGCATGTTGTGTAAAGAAATGTTAAAAAAATAATCTTTTACATAGTGAAATATGCTTGCTTTTAAGGAAAAAGTATGCATATAGGAGTTTAAAACATTTCTTGGCAGAGGAAAATGATTCATTCACTATCCTTAACATAAACCTATAATTTCATGGACAAAACATGATTATAATACTGTGGATAACCTATCAAAATGTCTTAAGTGCAAATGGCTTGCCTAAGGACTGTCAAGAATTTGGCTCTTTTCCAAAATCTAAATAAAGATATTCCTCAATTGTTGGAGAAAGAAACCCTTGACATATCATTAGGTTCAGTTAGACATTTAAATGCTGTAATGAAACACATAGAATATTTTTCATAGCCAAATGAAACCAAAGAGTAGAACTGGAATCTATTCACTGACATCTATCAAGTTGAAATATCCATCCTTCGAGCTGTTGACTGTAATGTGCTTGTCAACTTCCCATCTAATGGTGTACTGATGATAGTTTTTATGGAGGCATCTCTCTATTATTTCTGGCTCCTCATTTCATCTTAATATCCCGGTCTATCTAAAAGAACCATCAAATATTGCTGCTATTCCTGACACCCTGTAATTGATGGGTAGTATTTTCTAAACTTATAGAAAGGGAATATCAAAATTGAGAGACAAAGGATAAAAAGACAAACGACTCCAAAAGCAATACTTGCAAAACCATTTGGTGTAAACCAACTGAACAACTCATGGGGTTAGAGGGAAAGGGGGAGGGGAAGGGGGGAATGAGGGAGGAGGTAACAAACAGTACAAGAAATGTACCCAAGGCCTAATGTATGAAACTGTAACCTCTCTGTACATCACTTTGACAAGAAATAAGAAGAAAATCTAACAAAATATTCAAAAAAACATGATGAACAAGAAAGGAAAGTGGCCGTGTAGCTATATTTTCATAATCCTAGTGAAAAATTCACATTTATAAAGAATAGACATTAAATGAATGTTATTTATTTTGTAAAGGGGAAGTGTAAATGATTCGAATTAATGCGTTAAATGTCATTAGGCATGGTACACACAAAAGAGTGAAGGAATAGGAAGAACGATTGTACAATGACAAAGCTGGAAAAATGGCAACCATTTGGTTAGGAGTTCAGCAATAGGGATTAAAGGAGCTACATTGAGTGATGGTATAGGTGATAATTCTATGGGACATAACGAAGATAAAGTGAGAGAGAAGAATCAGAATTAGTATTATTGTACTGGAACTTGTTGGAATTTGTATACTCTTGAGTCTTAAGCTTGGAAAAACTCAATAGGCATATGTCAACATTTTTTTTTTTTTTTTTTTTGGCCAGTCCTGGGCCTTGGACTCAGGGCCTGAGCACTGTCCCTGGCTTCTTCCCGCTCAAGGCTAGCACTCTGCCACTTGAGCCACAGCGCCGCTTCTGGCCATTTTCTGTATATGTGGTGCTGGGGAATCGAACCTAGGGCCTCGTGTATCCGAGGCAGGCACTCTTGCCGCTAGGCTATTTCCCCAGCCCCATATGTCAACATTTTTACAAAATGATTATAATATCTAGCAAGGGTCTTTAGGTTAGAATTAACATTTTGAAACTATCAGAACACCTATAATTAAAATCTAACATTTGGTAGCATCATCCAGGAAACATTTGAATGAAGAATATATGAGTTAGATCTCTATGGAATAGCACACTTGATGGTAAGATAGAAGAGCAATATTAAGACACTGTGTTGCCGAACAATTGAGAGATATAAAGAACTATTTAGAAACACAATTTCTATAAACATATTTTCAGGAATATTTTTGAGTGACCAGTATGGAAGCTAGACTGCTCAGGGGAATTTTTAGATATGACAAAACTCTAAATGTAGAGACGGGGCTGGGAATATGGCCTAGTGGTAGAGTGCTTGCCTCACATACATGAAGCCCTAGGTTCGATTCCTCAGCACCACATATATAGAAAACAGCCAGACGTGGCGCTGTGGCTCAAGTGGTGGAGTGCTAGCCTTGAGCAAAAAGGAAGCCAAGGACAGTGCTCAGGCCATGAATTCAAGCCCCAGGACTGGCAATCAATCAATCAATCAATCAATCAATCAATAAATAAATAAATAAATAAATAAATAAATAAATAAATACATGTAGAGAAAAACTTATAGGGGACATATTATTATACTTATTAGGTTGAAAATTAGGTTTAACAGAGGTGGTAAACTTAAGAAAATGATTAAAAAGTTGAAAATTCAGGACATGAAATTATTGATGAAACTAATTCAAGAGATGTTGAAAACTAGCAGAGTGAGGAATCCTAAGCATAATTTGAGTGGTCTTAGGTAGGTTTGTAGGAAACATGACTCTTCAAATCTACCTAGAGGCAATGAAGAGAGTAGGTGGGTATGGACACAGGTAGGTCTTCATGATATGAGTTTATCTCATCAGAATCACATGAAATGAATTTGAGATGTTCTCAGTAAGTAGAGACAATTTCAAATAATTAGAAAAATATAATTAGAGAATTTTTTGTAGGATTAGTACTTAAAATTTAGTCTCAAATTGAGATTAGTAATAATTATTTTTAGGGTATTATGATGAGTTAATTTTCCCCAGTTTGATTTCAAAACTGCTGGGGGTGAAAAACCAGCTTACACAAAACAATATTTCTGGACACATGAAAAAAGTGGATGTTATAATAAAACAGTAGTCAAATTGATACACTAACCATTATAATGAATACACCTAATAGAAAGGATTTAAGGGAAAAATAAGGATTTGAAATCACTACAAATTCAAAAATTAGCCACACAACAATTAATAAGGTAGTGTTTTCCCTTATACCATTGTAGTCAGCTTTTGGACATGAAGCATGAGACTGATTCACTGATTCTTTGCTTAGTCAACTTAAAAATTGTACTATCTTTAAACAATTGTATAAAGGAGTTGCCAATCAACAAAGTAGTTTATTACTGCAATGCATCTTCATCAATGTTACCACTTTCATCATTCTCACCCATCCCTCTCATCCCAAACCTTCCCTCACTCTTCGTAATTTTGCAGCATATACATTGAATTTTGACTGCAATCTGCCCCATACTTCTCTTTCCAGAATGTAAACGTGAAAGGGGAAACAATGAAATGTTTTGGAAAAAACATAATATCATTATCATGTGGTTGGTAGAATTATCCTTCTTTGGAGGTATAGTGAGTTTTTCAACTAATGCTACTAGAAAATTGTGAACTTAACAGACAATTGTCAACAGAAAAATTAATAATGGCTGCTATATAAAAAAGTGCTCAATATACCTGGTCATAAAACAAATGAAAGTGACAATGAATTTGACATTCAGTATGACCATCATTATGAGAAAATACCACAGGAAACCCTGGTGAGGATGTAGGGAAACACAACTTCTGAGACATGCTGTTGGGAATGTAAACTATGGCTACCATTGGGGCAAGTAGTATGGAGGTTTCTAACAGAACTATCATATGATCCAGTGATATCACTTTTGAGCATATATCTGAAGAAACATAAATGAGAATATAACAGAGACAGTTACACACTCAAGTTCATTGCAACATAATTCTTAATACCCAAGTTACGAAATCATGCCCAGCAACTTCGCAATGGGTCAAGAAAATGTTGGGCTGGGGATATAGCCTAGCGGCAAGAGTGCCTGTGTCGGATACACGAGGCCCTAGGTTCGATTCCCCAGCACCACATATACAGAAAATGGCCAGAAGCGGCGCTGTGGCTCAAGTGGCAGAGTGCTAGCCTTGAGCGGGAAGAAGCCAGGGACAGTGCTCAGGCCCTGAGTCCAAGGCCCAGGACTGGCCAAAAAAAAAAAAAAAAAAGAAAGAAAATGTATTACATTAGATGATAGAAAAATGAATAGTAGATAGAGATGATATAAATGGAGATATATAATGAACATCCTTCTACATAAACAAGAATTAAAATTTCTTTTTCAAGGAGATGAATGGAAGTGGAGGTTAACAGGTTAACCTAAGTATGCCAGGTTCAGATGAAAAAAAGTTACATGTTTTTTCTCCTATGTGGAAAGTGGGCTTAAAGTGTGGTTTTATATATACATATATGTATGTATATGTATCTATATATGCACACAGTATCATAAACACCAACACAAAAATATAGAAATTGAGACTAGTGTTTGCTTTTTTCAGAAGTCTGGAGGAGATAGCATTATCTTGAAAGGTGCCTGAGGGAAATTCAGGAGCATTACAAATACTTCGTCTATTGAGTTACTTGGTGGTCACCAACATGAGGACACCCACAGCAGTATGATTTAGAGGATATAACTATTAATAAAAATGGATTGACTGGATTGAGTATTAAGTGAGTAAGGTCTGCCTGATCCTTTCCCTGAAGTACCTAAAGTATACTTTCTTACTAAATTGTTTTAAAATTTGTTTCACATGTCATTTTTAATTTATTCCCCATTGTTTACATGAGTAACTTCATCTCTAAAGTGTGAAATCCTTGATGGCAGAAATTATGTCTTATTGTCAGTAATGTATATGCACAACATGGATCATAGCACTTAATGCAGGCTCAGTGGCTTATTATTTAAAGAACAAATATCTGAATTTAGGAAGAAATGGGATTCTGTACATTAAATTTCAAGTACTTTGAATACATAGTAGAATTCATGAGAACCCAAGAATTGTGCAACAAGATGATATTTCAGCGCCAAGAAACTTTGAAGTTCCTTGGCCTAGAATGACACATACCTAAAATAATTCTCTTATTAATTAATGTCATTATTACATATTTTATAATATCTTGGATAAAAGTATAGGAATCATGACTGAAAATACATTTTTTCATTTGCTATACTGTGGAATTGAGTATAATAACCAACACAGGATGAAAATGCTTATTTCCTGAGTAATTAATTAAGCATTACACTATTGTGTGTTGTCAGTATCAAGTGTTTTCTGTCACCAGATTTCAAAAGAACTTTTTATCTTGTTTCTGCATGGGAATAATGAAGTTCAATAACCATGAATATTTCAAAGCGCTTATAATTAAAACTTCATGTGCTTGGCACAAGAATATGTTTCATTGACTGAGACAATTTTTTGCTGATTCTGCTGTCAGTTTGCATCCATGCATGCTAACAGCTGGCTAATAAACATTACATGTTATTGCTTCCCAGCTACCAAGGAATTAATGACATCTCTCATTGTATGGCACCATGAATAATCAAGGCAATAGGATGTGGGAGAGTATGGCTGTGATCCTGGACCTCAGGAGGCTGAAGCAGGAGGTTTACAAATTTGGGGTCAGCTTGGTCTACCTTGTTTCAAAAATACCATAAAAAGGTATTTAAAACAATGAGTCAAAAATAATTTTTTCTATTTGGATTTTCATTTGAGGCAAAGTGTGCTTAACTTGAAGATGGTGACAGGTAAATTTTTATTGTGTTGAGCCACTATATTTTATATTAGTCAGTATCATAGCACTATAACAAAATGCCCGACATAGGGAACTCATGAAATAAAGATAGATTTATTTAAGTATATGTTTCTAGAGATTCATTTCATAGATCATTTGGCCCCATTGGATTGGGCCTCTGACATGTTGGCCCACCATGTCAAGAGTGTGTACAAAAGAAAGAGAGTTTGCAAATTTTGAGTCAAGAAACGGAGACTATCGTAATCTTCTGCTAAACTTGTACTAATTATTCCCTATGAGGTTAGTCATAGCAGAATATCACAATAGCCCAATAGCTATGCCCATATGAACACATAAGATGATGCTAAGTGAAATGAACTCCATGTTATAGAAACAAGAGGTATAATCATTGTTGTAATTATTTTCAACGTGCCATGTGAAACAGTACTCTTTTTTTTTCCTCCCGTATTCCCTACCCATGTTTTTTACCCCTGCCATCACTGTATCTGATCTTAGTACATGGATACTGTATATATATATATATATACATATACATATATATATATATATATACATACATACATACATATGTATGTATTCAAACAAGGGAAGGGAAAGGGAATACCAAAATCGAGAGACAAAGATAATAAGACAATCCATCCCAAAAGCAATACTACAAAACCATTTGGTGTAAACCAACTGTACAACTCATGGGAGGAAGAGGGAAAGGGAAGGGGGAGGGAGGAAATGAGGGAGGAGGTAACAAGTTGGATAATAAATGTACTCACTGCCTTACATATGAAATGGCAACCCCTCTGTACTTTACTTTGACAATAAAGAAAAAAAAAAGAAATGGAGGCTGAGATATCTGGCTAGAGTTCCACCATTCCTTCTACCTGTTAATGGTTCACATTCAATACTAATTTCACTGCTGTGGAAAGCATGTCTTTGTATATGTTCCTTTGAGGAATAGTCATCTTAACCTAGAAACCATGGAAATAGAATTTAGTGTTCATATTTGACTTTCCAGTAAGTCTAAGGGAAGGTCAAGTTGTGTACAATCCTTAATGGGGTGGATGACCTTATATAGAGGAAGGAGTAGGGTGGTGATGAGCTATAATACTGGTGTGTACAATGAGCAAAAATAATAAGTAGCATCTGTGTACTAAAACTTTAGAGTTAAAATCAAGTTAAATAGACCCAACCTGTCTCCAATATTAGCATTTTGTAACTTTAGAAAATTCAAGTCTATACCCAAAACAAGGCATAAAAATAATAATAAAAGCAATTAGAAAAATAAATACAATGGAAGCCACCAAGAGCAGAAATCAGCAAAAAGCCAGAAGTTGAAGTATGGCTCAAGTGGTAGAGATCCAGCCATGAGTGAAAAAGCCAAACAAGAATATGAGCCCCTAGAAACAGTGCAAGAAAGGGTGAACCAATGTAACAGTGATAGTAACTTGATACTGTGTTGAGAATGAACTTTACAACTTGGAGGGAAGGGGTGTAGATGAAGAGGGGATGTGGTAGAGAAGGAGGGAAGGGGTATCACAGTTCAAAAGAAATATACTTATTGCCTTTCTTATGTAACTGTACATCACCATTACAATAAAATAAAAAGAATTTGAGGCCTTGAGTTCAAGCCCCAGGAGTGCCATGAAAACACACACACACACACACACACACACACACACACACACACACACACACACCGAAGAGAGAGAAAAAGAGAGAGAAAGAGAGAGAGAAAGAGTAGAATGTAGTCCTATCTAGATGCATCTCCAGGTAGAATATAAGCATGCATCTTAGTGCCTTAACAAAAATATATATTTGAATCCCACATAGGGGAGACAAGGATCATTGACCTTTAGCCACATAGTCTAAAGAAAGATTCCATTCAGTTGTAACTGAGGGGCATGTTGTAAGAATGTATCCCTGTATATGAACCTCTACTCATTTTTCATGTCTTTTCTTTCCATATTGATTAAACTGAGCATGAAAACTATTGATATTGAGCTTCACTATTTCATACTCAAAAGTATTGAAAGAAATATGGACCTGAGCAATTATAATTTTCATTAAGCAGTAGGGAAACTAATGTTTGAGAGGAAGTGGTAGCAACAAGACTCTTTCCACACTCTTTTTTTTCCCTATTAGTCAGTATCTTTGAGTCCATTTACTGCTTTATTCATTGCCAAAGTAATGTACAGAGGGGTTACAGATACATACATAAGGCAGTTTCTGATTCTGATTGTATGATCTCATTCATTATGCTCTATCAATCTGATAATTTAAACATTTGTTTTCTATTCATGCTCTTCATAGATCACAAAGCTCTATTTCAAAAATAGCTTTTATTAAATCATTTCTAGTAATAGGGATGCAAGGTCCATTCAATTTAGAATGTGATACACACTTCCTTTATTGTTTCTTCTTCTACAATTTATAATTATTTTTTGATGAGTAGAGGTTAAGGGTAAAGTACAGCCATTGGCTCAATTTTCTCTAATTCTCAGTATAATAAGGCCTCAGAATACTCTGAAAGAGAAGGAAAACAATGTTCATAATTTTACTAATGATGCTTCTTCTTCTTTAAACCATGCTTGTTCTAGCTCTACTCAGTCAAAAGTACTAGCACACCCAAGTATATAATCCAGTATTGCAGTATGAGTTGGTGGCATAATAGTAAAACCTTAGTCTTGGTCTTGCTCTCATGAACACCCAGATGGGCACCTTACTTAAAACACTAAGTATATGTGGCAGTTCCTGCATAGCCGTTGCTCCTTCTTTGGAGATATGTCCCGAGCCCATTTGAATGTAGCCTACTTATCAGTCTTTGGCAATGCCTTATCAGTACTTTGACCTTGTCTTCTATTTTGAGGGTCCTGTCCAGAGAAAAAACTCATTATCAATGCATGCCTCCAATTTAAATGTGGAACATCTACTTAAGCGTATGCATTAAACAGTATCATCATTGTCATCATTGGTTCAACGTACCCATGCATTGACCCTATTCAATGAAAACTTACATCCAGCAGAACTTTGCTTTAGAATTGTCTTAAGTTCCCAAACAGGAACCCAAATCCTCTGCAGTAGCTTCTCCTTCAAAGGTATCATATGATGATGCAGTTAGAATAATCCTGAATTTCTTAGATGCTCTTAAGATAAGCCAAATTATTTAAGAGAATTATAGAATTGAAAAGAGGAAATTACTTTCCTATGTATATCAAAGGCATAGGTAACACTTTCAGTAAGGTTAATGGAGGGACAATTTCACAGAAGCTTTTAACCAGTCTATTTGACTCTGTTCATTCAACTTTCTTAATTTTTGCTGTCAAAATTTTGCAACATGTTTGGAAGAACTCTGAAAATCCTAATGATCTACTGATGTCATGATATCCTACTATCCAACCAACATGAGAAATTTACTAGAGCTTGGTTCTTAAACACATGGGCCCTGCTCCCTATTGCATTTATGTCAGTGTTATTGACCTGAGTCTCAATAACACCACCATATTTAGCCTGTTGACTGTTATCTGTGATTGGTGTAAGTCAACTTAATTATGCTTCCCTTGATTATCCTGAACTTGGATGCTGCAAAATATTGGTGGCTAGCCTTCAAGCCAAAATTCATTCCAGTTTTAGTCTTATTTGGTTGGATTAGGAAGTGGCGCTATGGCTCAAGTAAGATAGCGTTGAGCACAGAGAGGCTCAGGGACAGCACCCAGGCCCTGAGTTCAAGCTCCAGGATTGACAAAAAAATAGACTTGGATAGATTAGTATTTCTTTTCTGAGAACACTAAGGGAAAATCAAAAGACTGGTTCAAATTCCTTAGTGCTCATATATAGGAGTACTTTTCTTGTTTTTGGCAGTATTGTGCTTGTGAACTCTGGCTTCACACTTGGTAAGCAGGTGCTTTACCACAGCCAGAGGTCATCATTTAATAATTCAACTAAGCCTCGATAATCCCCATGAAAAATAAATATCTTCTCTCTCTCCCACTAAATAAGCAATAATATTTAATCTAATTTTCCATGGCATTATTATATATAACTTGGTGAGTCTGAGCCGTATCACCCTGCCATCCAGCCATAGAAACAAGCTATTGGATTGTTTCTATAACACAAAGCATCCTATTTTCAGTTCATCAGATTTTTTTTACATTTTCTTATGAGTCTAGAAATAGTCTATCCTTTTTTAGCTTGTAGTTTGTTTTTATATACTCAGTGTACTCTGAGTTAGAATGTTACCTTCTGAAAAAGGATTTAGAACTAGTGGTTCACTTCTTTTTCTCCTGTTTGCTCCTTTTTTCATTTATAAAGAGCTCAATATAGAACAGAAATAACGTTAAGTGCTGGTCATCCCAAAGTAAGCTAAAGTAGACCTCACTCAATTATTTAATCATCTAGTTAGGAAAACAGTGTAACTCATATTTTATTATAAAATCATTTCTCACTTAAGCAATATTTAGAAACTCATATGAATATCAAGGAGAAATAAGAAAAAAATCTGAAAAGACAAGGAAAATTTTCTTTGAGAAAGAATTTTTCATGAATACATACATGGTATTATACATTGTACATGTGTGTGGAATGTGAATACATATACTTACACAAAAGTCAGAATAGCCTCAATTTAGCACATTGTACTAAAATGTACTAAAATTATATTTGTTTCCTCAAGATGGTTTCAGTCAAAATTGAAATATTTCAGAGCATGTGATTCTAATGACTATGTGTCTTCAAGTTATAGGTTTCATTCACTTTAGATATATGAAGTTTTTAGCAAACACATAACTTTTAACCTCATTTTCAACATGCGGTGAAAAGAAAGTTGTTAGTGCCTGTCTAATTGGGTTGGTATGAGAACTAATTGAACTAATATATGAACACTTAACATAATACCAATGGTATAATAAATAATCCATCTCAGGTATTACTGTTGATCCTTTGTTGATGATCTTCTTGCAGTGTTTTAAAACCCACTGTTCAAGACTTGAATTATGTTCTATCTAGAATGAACTCAGGCTTCGTATGTTTTAAGCCTAAGTGACAGGAATCTCAGGAGAGTAACATAATATTAGAATTAAGCAAAACCATGCAGACCATTCAGGTCTTTGTGATTCAGTAAAGCAAGATTACCTAGAACCAACATTAGGTTTGCAAGATCCAAAATATCAGGATTGTATCAGCAACTTAACCTGTCTTCTTAAATCTTAATTTATGAGAGAATCATAAATATATTTGGACAAATAGGGAATAAAGAAAAATGTAGCAAAGGAGATGGAATGAAAGGACAAGGATGTAGAGATGTAGATATGGGGAAAGGAAATGGGAGGAATGAAAAATGCAGAGATAGACAAAGAAAAAGAAAAGTCTGAGGACAAGAATCACAAATCATCACCCAGTGTTGGTAACTCATGCCTGTAATCCTAGTGACTCAGGAGACTGAGATCTGAGGATCCCAGTTCAAAGCCAGCTGAGGTAGAAAAGTCCCCGTAAGACTCTTATCTCCCATTAACCACCCAAAAACCCAGAAGTGGAGCTGTGGCTCAAAGATGTAGAGTGCTAGCCTTGAGCAGAAGAGCTCAGACTCTGAGTTCCAGCTCTACAACAGACCAAAACAATCACAAACGACCAATTAGACAAAAGATAATATGACCTAGTTGCCTTCAAAGCCAAGCATTCTAGAAAGGGGTGCTATTCAAAAGACTCAATAAAGCTAGTGAGGTGTAGGAACAGACCAGTCAGAATGGGCCTGCTGTCTATCTCCCGAACACCTCTTCTAGCTTACTAGGAGTTGTGATCTTTGGCTATACTTTATGTCTATGCCCCACTGTGTGAGAAGCCACAGGAAAACAGTCAGATTTTCATGGAGAAAAGATAATTTAAAATATATATATTTTTAAATTTTCTTTAGGTAGTTGTACAGAGAAGTTGCCATTCAACTGAGCAGTTTATGGATGCAGTGCCACTTGATCAATGTCAACCCTTTCAACATTCATACCCACCCCTCTCATCTCACCCGTTTCCTCACTTTTCTTAATTTTTAGGTTATGTATTGAATGATTTCCATTTAATACAACAATTTATGTATCTTGATTTGTGTCATTCCTTGAACATCTTCACCCCCCTTCTACCCACTCCTTCAATTATTTTTCCCAGTTCTGTGGCATATGCAATTCATTTTTGCCTTAGTATAATTCTTTGGAAAGACTAAGTCAAACCCTAACAAAATGAGTACTAGGAATGAGTACTTGCAAGGGGGAGGGGTCAGGAGGAGAGAGGTAGAAGAATGAGCTGAAAAAATGAATAGATTGAAGGCAAGAGAATTTTTTGAGTCAAGCAGAACTAAAACCAGAGATATGGCTCTGGATAATCCTGGATAGTGTGAGCAACTTGGAGACTCTATCCTGTTGGTGAATGGAATCCTCAGCTACTGGCATGGTCCAGATTCTAATCATTTTGATGAGCTGCTGTTTAGAATTAAGACAGTGAAGTTGTCGTGCATTTTATTTTAAATCATGCTAAATAAATTTTCTTTATCTGGCTCCTTGTTTCGAAAGATGCTCAAGTAATCCCTCTCCTCCCCTCCCCTCCCCTCCACTCTCTTCCTGTCCTCTCCTTTCCTCTCCTCTCCTCATCTCTCCTCTTTCCTTCTCTCCTCTCACCTCTCCCACCTCTTCCCCCATCTCTTTTTCCTCTCCTCTCTCCTTTTATTTCTCTTTCCTCTCTTTCCTCTCTCTCCTTTCTGATGTCCTTCTCATCCTCTCCTTCCTTCTCTTCATTGTCCACTTGCTCCTTCCTTCTTCTTTCTCCTCTCCCCCTCCTCCCTCTCATCCTCCTCCTCCTTCTTCTCCTTCTGTTTATGTGTCTGTCTTTGTCTCTCTTTCCCTCTCCTTGAACGAGTGACCTTAACATACAAACACTGTTGAATGAAGTTTGCAGATTTTTCAAAAAATGAAACACCAAACTATACAACGATTTACTGACACTTCTCCATTTATCCATAATATTACAAGCCAGAATATAATAAAGCCACTTGTACAATCATGATTATTCACTACAGCGAAGTTATGGAAATGGTCACATACCCTTAAATGGATAAATAGGTCAAGAAAAAATACATATGGACTTTACACATCCATCAGGAAGAATACTACTATATCATTTGCAGAAAAAATGGTTGGACCTGGCAAAAATTAAGATAAATGAAGCAAGTCAGGCCAGAGAGATAAAGGATACATACTTTCTCTCATATGTGGAAATTTGATCTAATTTATAAATACATATTAATGGTCATATGTATACAAAATCATATTAACTGAAGTAGTATATATGCAGGGGAGGATTCCAGTGGTGTACCTCCTTTGGCAACTGAATAAGAGGAAGCTGGTATTTAAGATTTTGGGGAGATGAAATTAAGTGGAAGGGTGCAGATAAATTGAGAGAGGAAAGTTGGGAAATGAAGTCATAATATTGGGAGTATATGTACTAAAATAGAACCAGGTAAATTGAAGGGATGGATGGGGTTGTAAGAGATGGGAAGAATGATGAAAAGGGTGACACTGATAAAGATACATTGTACTCATAACTGACGTGTTGAGCTGGAACCTCTTTGTTCAATTACTTAAATTTAATAATAACAAAACTAGCCCTTAAATAGACAACAGTAATATTAACTAAAATAGAGGACATTGTTCTATCATCTCATATGTTTTCCAAGAATTTAAGAAGCTGTAGTTAAATTATCATTCATCATGGCACAAAGACTGACTAAATAGTTAACAATAAAGTTTAATTGACTGGTCTTATCTTCAGGTTTATTGGTTTTATAGCATTTGAGAAATTCCTTGTCCTCTGTGTCCCCCTCTCCAACTACATTGGAGAGATCATAGTACATATTCTTGAAACATTTGTCTGAATTCTGTTAAAATACTAATTTGATCTTTGGGAGGAAAGAATAACAATAAATTGCTACTTTTCTATTTTTGCATTTGCATCCAGATGACCGTGCCTTACTTTCATCATGGTATAATTTCCTGTCCCTTACTTGGATGGCTTTGATTGGTAACTATAAAATATGTTTCAAATCAGTATCTGAATTAGAAGAGTGAGAACATCAAAGCTATTATCAGACTGGCCAAGGTAGGAGTGCTCAGTCATCTCAGTAATAGAGCTAAATTAAAGCAATAGCCTGTTGGCATAAACTTTAAAGTTTATCGATTAAATTCCAATCACTCTCCTGTCAGAGGCATTAAGAAAGGCAGTACATAATTGAAAGGAATCATAATCAAGCTGTGTACACACACAGAGCTACTGGATCAACATTTTGGGCTTAATGAACTAGTCAATTCTTGTTTTCCTACACATCCTGGTTATTCTGAGTCACTGGACTAAATAAAAATTTAAAAACACTATTTTTACTACCACATATTGGACTATCTATTTTGAACACACATCACAGGCATTTAATATGATTGAAAAGGAAATGAGAAATTAAAGCAGCTACCAATTATTGCGCTGTTATCATGTGTAAGTGTCCTGATATACATCTTTATTTAGCATTCATATTAATCTGATAAGTTCTTATTAGTATATAATTAAAATCAGGATAGAAGTGAGACATAGGTGAATTAACTTTCCTGAGTTCATGATTATCAAGTGTATGACTCAGAATCCATCTGTTTGGGTAATAAACTTATGCATGATTCTGCTGTGCCGATCTAACTTTCACTTCAAGTTATTATTTGTAGCTTTGTACATCCATTCATTGTATACAATTTTTTTATTTTTTTAATATAATTTTATTTTGTTGTTGTTGATATGGTACTGAGGATTTGAAACCAGGGTCTCATACACGCTAGGCAAGCACTCTACCACGAAGCCCCATTCCCAGTCCTCATTGTATGCAATTCTTTATTAGCTTGTAAAATACTTGAAGTTGTGAGAGTATCCTATCCCTAAATATATTTATCACCTGATGGTCACATATATGCAAAGTTTTAAAAATAGCAACACCTTCAAAATTATTAATATTTTATTGCCTATGTCTGTCAGTATTATTTTGTAACTTGTGTGCAAAATTTTGAAAATGTTCCCCAAGACATCTTACAGAATGGAATACTTCTATTTCCATTTTCTAGATGAAAGAAGTAAGGTACAGTAAAGCTAAGGAATACTTGTTTTAAGTGAGGATTGACAAGTATAGTTATGGACTATTTTTGTTCTTGCTGGGAATTGAGAGGTGTTTTACATGTTTAAGAACTTGAATGAGCAAATAAAGAACAGTTTGTGATAAAAATGAAACATTAATTTAAATTGTTCCTTTAGAGAATACTTCCTGTAGAGAATAAGTCATTCAACTAAGTTCGTAAGTCAAAGTATATTTCTTTTGCCTCCCAACTATAGCCAGTATTAAATTTTCAATTGGTTATCATACTAATAACAATAGTGATAATATCATTATTTTTATTGAGGCCTTACATTTTGTTGGACCCAAAAAATTTCATATAATATGGTTTAATTTATTCATCAGAGACAAATGAAGAGAACAGAGGAAGAATGCAATCAAGAATCCAATATATATCTTACAAAATTAGGAAGAGAGAAGGAAGGGCTGGGCAGGGGAAGAAGGGGTGAGAATGTGCAAAGGTATGACATTGTTTAGCACATACTGTATTCATAAACTGCTTTGTTAAGTGGCAACTCCTTTGTACAGCTAAAGATAATAAAATAAGAAAAATTCAATGAATCGTTACTATTTAAGATTTATGGTGGGGCTAGGAATGTGGCTTGGTGGTAGCGTGCTTGCCTACAAATATGAAGCCCTGGGTTGGATAAAGCTCAAGGACAACACAAGGGCCTTGGGTTCAAGCCCCAGGACTGGCAAAACAAAACAAAAAAATATGGATATAAATAATACAATTAAGAAATACAAATTTATTCTTAAATATAACTATTTCAGCAGTATCATATCCAATTTCTTGAACTGAAATTAGTAGCTAAGTATTCCTGTTTCAGTTAGTACAATTCACCAGTTATTTTCATGTATACACATTCATATATATATATGTGCATATGCATGCATTCGAATATATCCACACAATTTCTTTATTCACAAAAATATTTGGAAACCTCAACTTCAAATACATCAACACTAGTATTCCAATATTTATCACTTGTCCAAATATATTTTTTTGGAAAATTGAGATTTGTTTGATTTTTAAGCTAGTTTTTAGTCTGTAAAATGAGATTGCCTTATGGATTTTCATTTAAAAGTTTAAAATATCTTTAAATTGTATTCAAACCACAGCAAATGTCACTAAATTTTCGATATGAAGAAATTACTATGTAATTACATAAATGCTTTTTTACCACAAGTTTTCCTAGATTTCTTCATTTTTAAGTTGTTCCAGTGAAAAAATTTTTTCAGTTTGACAAGTTAACTCGTGGACCATGATGATACGATCTGTTAACCAATGATATGATGCTTGATTCACATGAAAACAAACAGATAAACAGCTTTAGCACACAATAATGCAGACAGATAGAGAGGAACAGTAGAAATCTGTAAATGTTTACAACAATTTAATGATCTCTTAGTACCAATCGGTAACCAATATGCTGAGAGAGGAAAGCATGGTATCACACAGTACTCCATAATAAGGCTGTTTTCAAAGTTACCCTTGGCTGTTCCATTATTATTATTTATTATTCCAGGTTAATACTAAACTGATACTGTTTAACATAATTCCTGAAATAGACATAGATTGTGTACTTCAAATCTAGTTAACATTTCTCAGGGCTGGGGATATGGCCTAATGGCAAGAGTGCCTGCCTCGTATACATGAGGCCCTGGGTTCGATTCCCCAGCACCACATATACAGAAAGCGGCCAGAAGTGGCGCTGTGGCTCAAGTGGCAGAGTGCTAGCCTTGAGCAAAAGGAAGCCAGGGACAGTGCTCAGGCCCTGAGTCCAAGCCCCAGGACTGGCAAAAAAAAAAAAAAATCTAGTTAACATTTCTCTAAATATTTCAAGAGGGTAAGTGTGGTTTTTGAGACATTTTTCCCATATTATACTTAGTATCACCAATTCCCTCTTTAAATAGGATTAAAGTGCAGATACAGAGAATTTTCTGTATAAAACTACTAGGAGATTTTTACTAGGAGATTCAAGAACTTTTCTGAGGGCTTTACAAGCTAGATGAAATATTCATTAACTAGATAGCATGCTAGGCTAATGATCCTAATTTCTGGTTTCTGGTTCTTATTCGTAGTGTTTTGAAGCATAATGAAGACTTTTATTCATCTAGGCATAAGCTAGAGTCACACATGGGTGTCCATTCTATGAGCACCCTGTACTTCCCTGTACCAAACTACATTGAATGTACTATTTCACTAATTTTGTTAGCTTTAAACAGCTAGCATTACTTGTACAGAGGAGAGTTTAACTAATTGACACAGAAATGAACAGAGCTTCCATCATTCTACAGTGTATCATGTATGTTTTCTAAAACAAAATAGCAGGTAGTCAGAGACTTTTGAGCTTGAATAAATAAAGGTGTCATTACATGAAGAGGGAAAGTTTGTAAATCACTTCAAGAAGTCAAGGCTGCAAGAATTAGGATTTCAATTTCTGTTCATTAATTTTTTATTCCTTATGTTTACAGCCCTTCAATTCACTTATAGTCTAACAGGGGAGACAGACACTGGAGAAGTATTTACAATACAGTATGATGAATGTAATGATCAAGGAAGTCAAAGTTACTAAACACATAGGAATCAGTGTGACATTACCTAGACTAGGAGATCATGAAATCTCCTGCATTCACTATAAGGATATACTTTATATTGAATAACTTATAAACAAGCAAAATCAGTTATGGGAGATAGGTAGTCCAAGATCATGATTTCAGAAGATTTCAGGTCATTTTGAGTGTATGTGTGTGTACATACATTCATTTGCATAGAAATAGACCTAAATTAATCTCTTTGTCTCATTTTTTATTGAATGCATAGTTTACATTTTTCAGACCCACTTCTCTGAAAATGTGTTTTTAAACAGTGCATCCAATTTAAGCTGCTCTCAATACAAAATTACGATCCAGGTTTATGAATAGGTAGAGAAATTAAATCTTTTGAATTTCATTTGAAACTCATTGGAGATGACATTTCAAACTGTTCTCAAGATAAAGACTTTGAGGTTTTGAATTTACTGGAATACCTTGAACAGTTTAGGTTAGGCCATTATTTGTATCACTGGCCTTCTGGAACTAAAAGAAGTTCATCAGTATGGTTCAAGACATCTTATCTAAGAGAAAAAAGAAGGCAAAATGCCATTGTATAAATGGTGCAACCACTAAAAGAATGCAGAAGTTGGTCTCAGGAAAGAAGAATAAGTCAAATGAGAATTGAGGTACATTTAAGAACCACATCAATTTAGGATAAAAATGTTTTTATCGTAATTATCAAGATTACCAAGTGAAATAGTACCAAGGTCAAATCTTCATCTAGCTAGCTCAATGAAAGTTTAAATGCCTCTTACTATAGAGAAATGTCCCAGGTTTGAATTCCAAGTAGACAGTGTTCCTAATATGTTGTTTTACCCTCAAATATTATCATAGTTCCAGTTTATTTTTAAAATATAATCAATGTATTATTCTTTCACTAGACTGAAGGATTACTCATTTAAAATTATGAGTGTCTGTTTTACTGTTATATACTCAATACTTAGCATAGTACTCAGTAGCAAGTCAATAAGCCTGTGAAGAACATTGAGAGGGAAAAGGATAAAGAAGATAGAGGCACCAATTTCTTTAATTGATAGTGTCATGGACCGTCAAATGTTATTATTTTTTTGTTTTTGTTTTGGTCATGGGCCACAGTTCCACTTCTGGATTTTTTTTGGTATTTTTACTAGTGACCAGAGTCTCTTAGACTTACTGCCATTGCTGAGTATCTAGGATTACAGGCATGAGCTTCAGGTGCCTAGGCCTATGACCATGCACTTTTAATATATTTAAAAAATTGCTTCATTAATTTGGTTCTGAGTGCTATCTCTAAAATGTTTTAGCTGAGTGGATACCCTTTTATAGGACTCTTTTCCCTTCTGTTGGAGTTCATTTAGCTTTCTGTTTGTGAAATCCATGAATTCCTCCATTGGTTTGCTTCATCACATTCATGTATTAATTTTTAGTTAGCCTCCTCACAGTCAAGAATATTTGTCTGAAGAGTTTCAAACTTTTCATTTTTCATTTTTAGCAGCAGAGTTTGATGTCACTGTAACTGATTTTGGAACCCTGGATTTTGTATATATGTGTATTGGAACTAGGGAAAGGAAGGGGAATAACAAAATTGAGAGCCAAAGGATAAAAGACAAACCAATGCAACAGCAATACTTATAAAACTATATGCTGTAAACCAACTGTACAACTCATGGGGGGGAGGGAACTGTGGAGGGGGGCAAGCAGGGGGAAATGCGGGAAGAGGTGACAAGTTGGATAAGAAATGTACTTACTGCCTTATGTATGAAACTGTAACCCCTATGTACATCAATTCCACAATAAATAAATAAATAAATTTTTTAAATTGCTGTATTTAACAATCAATGATGGACATATAGAGGGTTTTTTTTTTGGTGACAACTTTTTTCTGAAATTCTTGGTGAGTTACCACTGACTTGCAGAATGTAAAATTTCAAGTGATATTAAGGATATTTAACTATTTTTCAAACCATGGAAAGGGTTAACATTGTGAGTATCTGTCCTCTTTACTGGTATGAGTGTGGTCTGAATTTACTGAGTTCTTTGAAAATCCTAGAAAAATAGTCATATGTTTACATTCGAACTAAAGAAGAGTAGAGGCACTTTGGCGGGAAAATGGCAAATTTCCTTTTATTAGCACGATTCTCTGGCACTAGTGTGTGCATGATTTAGCCTACTCTATGCAAAATACTTGTAGTTGTGTGATATTTTCAGGACTCGATGCATCCATTCATTTTTAAGTTACTATGGTATAAAAGACATAATATACAAAGGGTGCTATTGAGGATTCCAGTATCATTATACTACATGGGTCACACAATCCTACAAAGAGTAAAATTTATAACCATGAAATTGTCTTCAGATTTCTCTGTTTTTCTTGCCATCGTTCAGACTGGAATTGCTAAAAAGAATGTTAAGGTGAAGAAATTTTCAAAGAAATTTTCCCAGAGTTCTGAGTTTAGACCCTCATGGTTTTATCAAGTGCAAGCTGGTAACCTCAAAGTTGGATGTCCTACAAGGGATATATACAGCAGTCATAAGGAGGAATGAAATTCCATTTGCAGAAAGGAATTGGAAATTATCATGTTAAGCAAGGTAAGCTATTTCTAAGAGACAAAGGTCACATGTTTTTTTTTTTTATATGTGGATGCTAGGAATGAAAGACAAAGATATGTAAGCACCTGCACTTATATACATACATGCACACATATACATTTATCTGTACACATATACATATGTACACAAATATATGTGGGAATGTTCGATAAGAGGTAGGGAAAAGAATGCCAGAGGATAGGCAACACTTATCTATGAATGAAGACAGCAAAATGAATTCCACTGAAAGCTGTGGTATAATAGGGGATAGTGGGCCTCAGAAAAAAGTAAGTAATGAAGGACTCAATCTGATTTCATAAAAGTATTGTACATGAATGTGTGAAATACAATGTTGAAGCCCTTTGAACAAATAGCACACATCAGAGAATTGAATGCCAGTAATGAAAGACAGATCCTGTTTGTGGATGTGATGCTCATGGGAGGGGGGCAAACAAAGATGGCAAAGGAGGCTGAATGAAGAAGGATGAATGTGATCAGAATGATTTATGTTGCATAAGTGACGATGGAATGATGACAAAAGCAATATGTCAGGACCTAGAAATGAGAGCAGACAACACAGGCAATCAATTATAAACAATATTTTACCTCTTCTTAGCAAAACAAGCAACTTTTTGGCATCAAGAAAGAACTGAATTTCAGAATAACCATACCAGGTAATCTTAAGTTGTGATATCTAGAGGGGGAAATTGTCTCATTTCTCTGTATTTCCGTAGCTCTCAATAAGCGCCTGTTTTTACTCTTTAAAAATCCCTTGTTTATATGAGAATAGATATGATAATCTTAGGTGGGAAGCTGGCCTGACATGTGACAACACATAAGTGAAAGCTACTAGTATTATGACAATTCAAGGGGACATCTGTTGTTTCTCTGCTACTTTCAGTGACTTCAAGCTGTTACTACTGTTAAATAAGAGGTTAATCCACATCAGCACCAGTTTCTAAATAAACCTTTTTTCTTTTCTTATTCCTTGAAAATATAGAAGATCAAATAATAATGGTTAAAAAAACACACAACGTAAGCTATAGCATAATGTTAACAAGTCTTTTATCACCTTAAACGATTTCACCTTTCCCTGAAGACTCATAAATGACTTGTAAATTATTTCCTTCCTCTGTGGCATATGGCAATCTTAATCTGTAATGTCACTTTACTCATATTCTTAGGAATTTAACACACTCATTTACAAGAAATGTTATGGTTTAAAAAATACAACACATGGAGTTCATTATCACAGTTTTGTTTTTATGGGCTTTTGAAAATCTCATAAGAAAAAAGGAATAACAATACCAATTATTTCAATACTATGTAGCTTTAAAATATCTGTCTAAAATGCATATTATAATGCGTCAAATGTTATTTTTTAATCCTAATAAAAGCTAGAATTCAGGGAGTGCTAAGAGGATCCCCTTCAAAATGTCCCTAAATCTTCTGTTTACTATTTCTCCTAGAAGGAGGAACTCCCACTTGTCACCGAAGAACAAGTAAAATATGACCATCTCTGTGGATGTATTCCCCTCTGCCCTTTGTTCCTTGAATCATTACATTTAGGCAAAATGAGTATTTATCTGATACAGGAGCTAATGGCTGAGGATTTTGATGTCCTCACATTCCAATTGGAAAAGTAGGATGAGTCATACTGTTTACTAAAGAGCAAGAGTCACTTCTCTATAACTATATATTTCTTTCACATCATAGTTAGGAAAACTGTATTTGATACTGATGGTATGAATTCTCCAATCTCAGATATAAAGCACCTCGGTCCCTATTTGTAATAAAGCTACTCTTTTCTACATCCAGCTAATTCCTGATATCATCCCTGTTCTGATTAACTCATGACAAAATTGAGCAGTCTTGCACCAAAACAGCATATACTCTCAAGACTACTGTTAGATTTTCAGCAATTACTTTGTGAATAAAAGGTTCTCAAATTGTTGTTGATTCCCACAAACCTTAAATGGTTGTGGTTAAATGCTTATTTAATTTTGAATTTTGGAGGTTTTAGAGGTATGAAGTTTTCAACTTACTCTCCAAAGCCATCAGCATTTTCCACATGGGTGAATGTATTTATTAAATAAACACCATATTCTCAAAATGATTCCATAACTTGATATTTTCAATGAACTTTGTGAAAAAAATCATACTATGATAAATGAATTGCAATATGCTTTCTGAGAACTGCATGATAGCTTTTTGTATTAACCCATCATAATTTATGTATTTAAGCATCTACAATCAGCAACTTAGGTTAAATTTTATGCTTTTTAAGAGCTGCCATGAATATTTTTACATTTGAATCTCTATTTGTTGAAGCAATTTCTATAATTAGAATTAATGAGTAGAAAATATTCTTTAAAGTTAAAGATATCTATAGCCAAAGTCTTTAAAAGACACACTAATAGTTTACTTCTGCAATACTGTAGGAGATAGTTTCCCATACCACACCATTATCTATGTTGAACATTGACTTTAAAACATGTGCACTTGGTAACAAGATAATTGAAGAGATAGGGCACAGTTTTTGAGCTGCTTTTCTAAATCTAAAATTTTGTATTTTGTTATTTAAGATTAATGGATACTTTCTGTTTTCATTGGCTACTTTATTCATTACTGGCTTTTGCATCTGAATTGCTTTTCATTTTGTCTTCACATATGGTTTCAACCCCCTTTATTGTTCTAATGGATTCATTTTTAAGTAACAATACTCTCATGATCAGTTCTTCATGACTGTAAGTAGATCCATCAAATTTGTAAGGTTTAAATTTTAATTAAGACACAGGAATATCTTTTGAAAACATTCAAGTACTACAAATTCAAATTTCCTTTGCAAAATAGTGATTTAACTTTCATATGCTTTAAGAAGGAAAGAATGGAAAATAAGCTGCATTTAAAAACCTTCATCTTCTATTATAATACTTTATTTTCATTGCTATACTGGGATTAAACTCTAGACTTCATACTTGCTAGCAAGTAAACACCTGAGCATACTGACAATGCTTTCAATCTTTTTTTATTTTAGTTTCTTTTTTCATTCAGATACTCTTTGCCCTGCTAGGCTTTTTAACACTCTTTCTACCTATCCATTCTAAGTAACTGTGATTACAAGTGTTTACTGCAATTCTTGATTTATTTTTATGTTTTTTTCTTTTTTTTGTCATGTTTTTATGAGTGCATATCTATTATATTTCTCTTCTATCTTTCCCTATCCCAACTCCCATTTTTATAGTTCTTGATATTTTCATAGGTTTATGTCGTTTTCAATAAATGCACTGTATTTTCCTTCATATTCTCCTCATTGCTGTCTGTTTTCCCTCATGATATAAAAAAGGAATCCATGCAACAGTAATTTACCCCTGACAGCTTAGGTACTTGGAAGACTGAGATTGTGGGGATCATATTTCAAGGGAGTCCAACACAGAAAAAACTCATGAGACCCATTATCCATGACTAGATGTAGTGGTTTGTACCTGCTATCCTAGCTACCAGGAAGCTTAACATAATTTGATAGTGGTACGAGCAGGAAACAAGGCCATATCACAAATATAATGACCAAAAATGAAGATTGGAATAATGTCTCAGTAGTTAAAGCACCTGCTTAGCAAGCACAAACCCTTCTACTGCCATAAACAAAAACAAATGCCAGGGTGAACTGGGGCAGAGATAAGCTTGTGTATTCTCAGTAGGAATTTATACCACTACAACCACTATGGAAGTCAGTATGGAGTGTCACCAAAAAAAGCAAAACTATGCTGCAATGAACATGGTTGTGCTGGTAGCTTTAGCATGGCCTTGTTCGTCTTATTGGATAAATGCCCAGGAGTGGAATAGATGGGTCATAGGGAAGTTCTATGTTTAGTCTTTCTATGTTTAGTGCTTTCCAGTGTGGTTGAACAAGATTACATTCCCACCAACAATATAGCAGAGTTACTTTTTGGCCATATCCCCACCAGCATTTGTTATTGTTAATTTACTTTATAATGGCCATTCTAACTGGAGTGAGATAGAATCTCAGTGTTGTTTTAATTTACATTTCTTTTATGTTCAGAGATGCTGAACATTTCTTCGTGTGTGTATTGGCCATTATTCTTCTGAGAAGTCTCTCTAAGTATTTAGCCCATTCATTAGTTGGGTTGTGGAATCTTTGAGGGTTTACTATTGGGGTGGTTAATTTCTTGAGCTTTAAGTATATTTTCAATATGAGGCGGCCCTTGTCTGATACATAGCTAGTACAAATCTCCCCTTCTACGAGCTTTATATTTATCTTGTTAACTATATCCTTTACCATTCAGAAACTCTACAGTTTGTCTTCTTTGATTTGACATGATTCTGAATCTTTACTTGGGAAGTTTTTACCTGTGCCTAGGAGCCCTGGTGTTTACTCTACCCATTCCTGTAATATTTTCATGCAATCTGGACATACCTGAAATCTCTGATCCATTCAGAATTGATTCTGGTGCATGGTGATGTATAAGGACCTAGCTTTACTTTTCTTTACATACATAGACGATTTTTCCAGCAACATTTGTTGAAGAGACTGTCCTTCTTCCAACCTGTGTTTTTGGCTCACTTATCAAATATTAGGCTGCTGCATGTTTGTGGGTTTATTTCTGGCTCTTGTATTCTGTTTCATTGCTCGCCAGGCCTATTCTTGTGCCAGTACCAAGATGTTTTCATTACTATGACTTTGAAATAGAGTTTGAAGTTTGGTATTGATATTCCTCCAGCACTGTTCTTCCTGGTAAAGATTATTTTTGTTTTTTGGTATATTTTATTATTCTTTGTGAGTTTTAAAACTGCTTTCTCATTTCTTTGAAAAAGTTTTTTTTTTTGAGTTTTTGATAGGTAATGCACTGAATTTGTAAATTGCTTTGGGCAATATTGAAATTTTCATGATGTTATTTCTTCCAATCTAGGAACTTGGAAGATTTTTCCATTTCCTTAAATCTGCTTTAATTTCTTTTTTCCAGATTTTAAAATCAACCCAGATGTCCTTCAGTGGACAAAAGCAACAACACATGTGGTATATATAAACAATGGAATTCTATTATTCCATCAGAAAGAATGATATTGTACCATTTATAAGAAATGAAAGGACTTGCAAAAAAGTATTAAGCAAAGTAAGCTAGATGCAGAGAAACACAGGTTACATTGTTTCCTTCATTTATGGTCAGAGTAGACACACTGGATGGTTAAAAAAATATAGTGTGACATGATAAATTACACAGGTCTCTATGCTTTCACCCAGTGAGACCAAAGGAGGATAGTGATAGAGCAAATCCCAAAGGCTCAATAGCTATGTGCATAAGATCATATGAAATAATATTTATAAAAATGAACTCCATGAAATGGAAACTAGATTTTTTTTGTTGCTCTCTTTTTTGTCTTTTCCTTTTGTGTTGTTAATTTGTCTTTGTGAGGGCAAGGGGACCATAGCAATGGAGGGACAAAAAGTGAACAAATGCAACAATGGTACTCAATAGATACTATGTAGTAAATGAACTATACAACTTGTTGGTGGGGCAACAGGCAAAAACTAGGTGAGGGAAAGAGGGAAAGAGTGACATTGATAAAAAGGAAATGTACTCATTACCTGACTTATATAATTTTGTATGTCATTTTACAATAACAATAAAAAATACATGAAAAAAACCCAAACACCAAAGCAAATCAAAGCAAACAAACAACAAAAATCAACCTAACATGTGAGCCTTCCATAGAGCTTTTGTGCATATATCCAAATGATGTAAGTCAGCATACAATAGAGATACAGGCCATTTTTACATTACATTTTTTATTCTTTAAATAATTGCACAAAGGAATTACCATTCAAAAAATCAGTTTATGAAAACAGTGCATGAAGTTCCAAATTACTTTTTTTTTTTTTTGCCAGTCCTGGGCCTTGGACTCAGGGCCTGAGCACTGTCCCTGGCTTCTTCCCGCTCAAGGCTAGCACTCTGCCACTTGAGCCACAGCGCCGCTTCTGGCCGTTTTCTGTATATGTGGTGCTGGGGAATCGAACCTAGGGCCTCGTGTATCCGAGGCAGGCACTCTTGCCACTAGGCCATATCCCCAGCCCCCCAAATTACTTTTGAGATAGGATCTCATCAATTTTTATCAATGTTGGCCTTGAACCACACACTTTCTGTGTTTGATGCCTGAAAATATTTTAGTACTTTTTAAACAGAAATTAAGGCATATTTAACGTTTCTCACTGTATATATACAACCTGTGAAATTGATGATTAAATTTTGGAGGCATTATAAAGGTGTTTGTGAAGATTTTACAGTATTTTCATTTTTATTTAGCAATGAATAATTGGACTCAAATAAATAAATATAGGCTATACCATAAAATCTTGCTCGTGACACTGACTCAGAAAAGCATACTAATATCTACTAAATATTATAATGGTAACATTCTTAAAATAATTTAATGTCTGACAATATAATGGAATAAACTTCTCTCCTATCAGTATTAGAAAGCCACTTAAGGCAGATATGTTTCTGTTCCTACTAATAGGAAATATCTTTTTCCTTAACTATTAAATCAGAGATTTCTGTCCTCTTTGTGCTAAAAAAAAATGCATAGGCCATGGTGTCCAGTCTCTATTCTCTTACTTAATATAGTACTTTAATTCCTAGTAGGAGTAATAAACTAAGGGGAAGAAAAAGTAAAGCAAAGGGGAAGAATAAGATATCAGATAATCATTTACCTTAAATATACAAAATTCCTTATTTTAATTACTTCTTTTCTATTAGATATAACCCAAGAAGACCAGAGAATTTGAAGATAACAATGGAGATGAAAATATGAAAAAAATAAAGTTAGAAGAAATAAATGACTGAATCTGTTATCATTAGAATCAAAATGTCTTTAAAAACTGTGCAAGAACATATGGATAAGATAGCATGTTGGACAGAAAAGAGACGGCTATCACTAAGACATTAGCTATGGTTTGATTTCCCGAGGAAAGATGTTAGCAGCCCAAGCTTGGGAAGAGTACCTACCCAAATATTACTGATGCATAATTATGGGAAATAGAAATTTATTTCATATAAATGTTCTGGAAATGGTATAACTCCTCATCTTCATTTTTACCATCAAGTAATTTTAGAGCTAAAATCATACTAAGTGAAGTGCACCAGACCCAAAGAAACATAAACCCTATTGTGTCCCTCATAAGGAATAGCTAGTACATGAATAGGCTATTCATGGTAGAAGACCAAAATACGCCAATATACCCCAATACCTGCACCCATATGACCACATAAGAAGATGCCAAGTGAAATGAACTCCACATTATGGAAACAAGAGTGAAAGAGAATATCAAAATTGAGAGACAAAGGATAAAAAAACAAATGACTCCAAAAGCAAACTTGCAAAATCATTTGGTGTAAACCAACTGAACAACTCATGGGGGGAGAGGGAAAGGAGAAGGGGGAGGGGGAAATGAGGGAGGAGGTAACAAACAGTACAAGAAATGTATCCAATACCTAATGTATGAAACTATAACCCCTATGGACATCACTTTGACAATAAATATGAAATAAATAAATAACATAAAAAAGAGTTATACCACTGTTGTGATTGTTCTCAACATGCCATGTGAACTTGTACTACTTTTTTTTTTCTCTTTTTCCTTGTCTGTTTGTTTGACTGAGTGGTTTGTTTAGTTTTGTTTCTCTTGTAGTCCCTTCCTGTGGCTGTACCCTCACTACCACCATATTACATCCGACTACCCTGGATACTGTTTATACATGTAATAGAACTGGGGAAGGGAGAGGGCATACCAAAATCAAGAGACAAAGAGCAAAAAGACAAACCATTCAAAAAGCAACACTTACAAAATCATTTGGTGTAAACCAACTGCACAACTCTTGGGGGGAGAGGGAAAAGGGAGGAATGAGGGCAGAGGTAACAAGTAGAATAAGAAATGTACTCACTGCCTTTCTTATGAATCTGCAACCTCTCTGTATCACACTTGGACAATAAAGAAAAAAAGAGATAAAATGTTTATCATGAGAAGTGTAGCTACTGTGAGTTTCCTATTAGCATATTCAGTTTAGCATTTTGTGATGACTCCTTGTCCAATGCTCCTGTCACTCCTCAGCACTGCTGGTTATTCATCTCTTTGTAGAGGTAAAGTCAATTGCTCACCAGAAAATTGGCAGTACAAAATGTAAGAGGAGGCATTGGTACTTAAGTGCATGAAGATGAATTGAATCACTTCTCTGGAGTTTTAAATCATGGCCACTTGGCTAGGAGAGAGCCATAGACTGAGTAATTATATAGAAGTGAATCAAAAAAGGATCATGGAAATTTGCACCCTGTTAATAACAAAACATGTTCACTGGTTTAACATGTGTAGGTAAAATATATATCCTATATGCGTGTATGTGCATATAAAGAAATGTGATATAGTAAAGAAAAGTAATGTCTTCTATAGCCAAAGCAGAGTCCTTAAAAGGTGGTGGAAATATTTTGCTTAAATCACTGAAAAATTCCATGTTATGGAAATGAATGTTATATCACTGTTGTAATTACTTTCAACATGCCATGTAAAACCGTATCTTTTTTTTTGTTGGTGATCCTCTTGTATCCCCTTCTTGTGGTTGTCCCCAAGCTATCACTGTATCTCATCTGAGTACCCTGGATACTGTATATACTGGTATTAGATCTAGGCGAGTAAAAGGGAATATCAAAATCGAGAGGCAAAGGATAAAAAGACAAACGACTCGGAAAGCAATACTTGCAAAAGCATTTGGTGTAAACCAACTGAACAACTCCTGAAGGGAGAGGGAAAGGGGGAGAAAGGGAAATGAGGAAGGAGGTAACAAATCGCACAAGAAATGTACCCACTGCCTTACATATGGAACTGTAACCCCTCTGTACATCACTATGACAAAAAATAAGTAATTATTCAGAAAAAAATATAACATAGATTCAGGATTTCTGTTGTAGACAATAATATATTAAACCTGAGAGGAATGCAGGATCTTTTCCAAAACTTCATGGATCACCAAATACTCTGAGGTAGTGTGTTGGGCTCCAGCTATACCTTTAAGGGGCAGTCCCGAGAGGCCTGCCTCTTCTCCCGCCCTGGGGCGGCGGAACCGGAAGGGCAGCTCTGACCAGCCCCGCTTCCACCTCGGCCACGTGTGTGTCAAAATGGCGCCGGGCGGAACCCAGGAGATGGTCCTGTGGGATGTGACGACCGCTCAGAGAGGAAGTTCCATAATGTCACTGTGATGGACAGCTCATAATCAGCCTATTGCTGTGCCTAGTTAGCCACTCCAAATCCCTCCCCTTCCTGCCGCCATTACTGCTATAAATGTGGCTGTTTTTCCCTGAGTAAACTGGAATTCCAAGAAGCTTTCCCCAGAGAACGCCCGCGTGTCCTGCATCCTCATTCTTAAGCGTGAGGAGGGGAGGGGCATCTCGCGTCTACACACAGTCCAAGGGTTGCACGTGGGACGGGACGGAACACGCGTGAGGGTGAAAGGGTCTCACACAGTAGAGTTCAAAGAAAGATATTTCTAACTCTGTGTTCATTGTGCTATGCTAGACGTTTTTGGTAGGCCAAGATCAAGAAGAAACAAAAAGATAGAATGATGTCTATATGTCAACATAACTGAAAATGTATGCACTTGTCATTTTACCCTTTTTATAACCAATGTAATTACTAAAATATGCAGAAAATGTGTACAGGGTTTATATAACTAATGAAAAAATCATCTGGATATTTGCCTTTCTAACACTAAGAATTTTTGTCTGTTTTGCAATTTTGTTAAAGCAGGACATTGTATTCATTCTTTTAAAAGAAGCATTTGTATATTTAGTAAGAATTTATATTTTTAGAAACAGTTGTATATTTAGTAATAATTTAGCAACAAAAGCCAGAATGCCTGGTTCAAACACTATCTCTTCCAAAGAAAAATTAAATAGGTTTTCCAAGTTGCATCAGTACTTCATATCTTTAATTCCATATATGTAAAATGAACCTTTTAATAGAATCTAAGGAAGTTAATATTTGTGACGAAGTTAGAATGGCACCTGATGCATAATAATTTTAAATGGATATGTAGTAAATAAGAAATTGTCTTTTCTGTGACAGACTTCCAAACAAGAAGTTATCATTAGTAGTAATCTAATTCTTGCTCTTCTGTACTCATATTTAAATGGCTATGAAATACTGACTAGTATTCCAAAGAAATTTAGTAGTTAATTTTAATAACTAGTGATTATTATATACATAATGATGTTAAGGATTAGAGGATGGAGCGATTTTGTGAATTATTCAAGTGAGTTTAAATGTGAATAGAAGAGGAAGACAGAGAAACATTCTTAAATAAAGAAAAGAAACAGGAGAAGTATGATTTAATGACATATAAGATAAAGGATGAGGATATTTGTGGATCTGGAAGCTAACATGAAGTAGGTTCCTGCATAGTGTATGACACATTCAACTTAGTTGTTTTGATTAGTGAAAATTATTTTTACAACTTTGACATTCTAACTATACAAGAATAAATTTGGGTTGCCTTAGACATTCAGTTCTTGGCAATTTGTTACAGCATCTACAGAAAGAAAGAAAAGACCATGACGTAAATGAATGGAAAAAAAAAAAACCACAAATATTTATGAAGACTAGAGAAGGGAATTTGCCAGTTTCCAATTGATATTGTATAGAGATGCCCTATTTGAAGACATGGCCACTGGTGACGAGCCACTTCTATTCAAAAGAAAAGCATCTTTGAACTGAAACTGCAATCCCTTATTTCATACCACTTGAATGTAGAGATGAATTTGTGCTAAGGGTCACTCTGGCCCATGACCAGATTTTTCATTGAACAATACAGACAATGAAAACAATCTGAAGTATGATAGTGTTATTTGTGAAAAAGACCTGTACTAAACATGGAAATCTGGCAGACTATGGACAGGACTGGGCTGAGAGTTGAGAGTGGCTTACTGCTAAGTTCTCATTGGGAAAATCATGTCCTACTACACATATGAAAGTCCTCACAAGCGTATTCTTGTTTCTAATTCTCTCTATTCCACTATTAAGGAGTTAGAGATCTGAATTTCATGAAAATTTCTAGCACACCTGATTTTTCCAGTTTTTCCTCTATCTATGCCTTTATAGTTTGACAAAGTCTATTTTACAAGAGATCAATAACAAATAAATTCTATTGATAATGAAAGAATATTACGAAGACCTAATCATTAATCTGGAAGGAAGTAGAATTTGAAGGTAATCAGTTGACCTAAGAAGAGAAATTGAGATTGCAAACTTCTCTTGAGAATTTAGAACGATTTATTTCTGCCACAGATTTATTGTAAGAAACAAAAAAGACCAAGGAATCTTTAAACATATAAAGTTAGGCAAGGTAAACCTGATGCCAGAATAATCAATGATCATCAAACTTGGAAATAAGGTAAAAATCTATATTGTCAAATAGGAAAGATAATGCCATAGAGGCATATAGATTGTAGCTATGCCCTTTTAGTAAGACTCTTCAGTGATAGCTGTATCTAAAGGTTATTTTTATTTTATATTTCAAAGCATAGATCAATAAAATTATGAGACATTTTTGGTCATAAACCTTGCCTGTGTAAGCATCATTCTTATCCAGCATGTGTAGGAACTCAGTATCTCACTGCATGATGCATACCATGGTTTATGTGTTTCTAGTATATTTTACGTGTATTATTAGCATTCATATTTAAGAATAGAAATTGATTAATAGCTTATTATATAACCTAAGCCAGTAAAATATAAAAGAGTAAACACTGACAATTTTACAAAAACATAATCCTCTGAGGAAATCACTTGCTAAATATGAAAGAATTTTCCAATTGCTATTACATGGATAAGAATGTATTGTGAAAAAATTGCTTTGAATTCTCTTCACAATCCACAGATATTTTGCTTCATGAAATACAGGCACATTTTAAATGAGCTGAAATATTTTTCTCCTTCTCTCATGATCTGCCTCTCATTCATAAATTGTTTCATTTTGAAAACTACTTATCACTCTATTTCACAGTAAGTTCTTTGTGATATCACTAGAATATTTTTGCAATTCATATTCTACAAAGTTTCAAACATTTTAGTGATTTAAAATTGAACTTTCAGGATACTTGATGACACTGCATTGTTCTCAGAGAATTGTATTCCTCAAAAATAAACAAGTACATACATAGTGGTAGCATAAAGAGCTCCATAGACCCTCTCCCCCACTAAGCTACTGTAAATTGAAACCCCTTTGAGCAACTAAAGATAATTAAAACACATGCATACATACAAACACACACTGCATTTGAAAACCCTAAATTTTTCTAAGGAATTTTTTAAGTTTCTAAGGGAGAAACTTTTCTTTTGTCACTCCTGGTCTTTAAACTCAGGGCCTGTCCCTCAGTTTCTTTTCCTCAAGGCTAGCAATCTACCACATGAGCCACAGTGCCACTAATGTCTTTTTCTGTTTATGTGGTACTGAGGAATTGAACCCAGGGCTTCATACATGCTTGGCAAGCACACTACCACTAGGTCACATTCCCAGCCCCAATTATTATTTCAAGATTTTTTTCATAGTATTTCTTTTTAGGCAGTACTGGAGTTTGAACTCTGTACTTTGCACTTGCTAGGCAAGCACCCTACCACTTGAGCCATGCTCTCTGCAAATGAACTGGATAGACTGTTTTTGTCAGTTGTGAGGCTTGAACTCCTGACCTGGCATCATCCCTGCGTCCCTTTGTGCTCAAGGCTAGCACTCCACCACTTGAGTTACAGCACTAAGATTGGTAAAAGTCAATAAGACATGATCCCATCCCTTAGTACAACTGAAACTGTAATGCTATGAGGTGAAGGCAAGGATAAAGAACTCCTTTTATCTCCATTTCCTAGTCTAGGGCTCAGGTAGTTCCTTGGAGGAGGACTGTTCTAGACGTTATTCCTTCAAATTCTATGTTGCAGAAGCTCAATTTCGGTAGACTTTCCATACATAATCAATGTAATAAAGATTTCAAATAACTATCCAAATATCACCATAAAGCATGATGAAAAGAAAAGTAAAGCAAATTAATGACCTATAGAATAATAAAGAACATCAAGAAACTCAAAAGTTATTTCCTTGAAAAACTAATCATAATGAGAAGCCTTTAGTTGCAATATAAAGAAAATACCTAGATTTCTTAAAACAGAAAACAGAGAGGAATGATTACTAAAACACTTGCAGGATTAAAAAGAATTGATAAAGAATATACTGGGCCTGGTGTTTCACAACTGTCATTCTAGCACTCAAGCGGCAGAGGGAGGGAATCCCAGGAGTAAGACCAGTCAGAGCTACATGGTGTGATTCTGTTTCAAAAAGGAAAGAAAGAGAAGGAATATAATGAATACATGAATATATTTCTAGAAAAATTTACTTGCTAAACTGCCCGAAGTGAAATAGAAAATATGAATAGTTGTACGATGAGAGACTGATTTAGAACTGAATATCTATAAATAAAGAAAAAAAATCAATCTAAGTGGCTTTCCTACCGAATCCTGCCATTTAAAGAATTATTTCCACTTTTTTCACTATTCCAAAAAATAGAATATAATGGGGAAAATGTAGCTCATTTAAGGAGACCAGTAATAAAATGATACCAATCCAGCCAAAGAAACAAGTTGGTAAATCTCTTCATTGGTCTTCTTCTATCCTGATGGATTTAGTTTTTAAATTTCATATATTACTGAAGAATGATTTATCTCTCCAGTTTCGTCAATACTTGATCCATATGGTCTGTGTTTTTCTCTGTGGTTTGTAGATATTTATAATGACACTATCTTCTTGATGAATCAACATTTTAAATGATTTTCTTTGTGTCTTTTAAGAACTTGATTTAAAGTGGAGTTTATATGATATTTTCAGAGCCATTGAAATTTGTTTTAGTGACATTGTATGGAATATGATTTTCTGTCCTTTATCTCTCACAGCTGTGCATTTGGATGCCAAGTGAATGTGTTAAGGCAAAATATATTTGGAACATGGTGTGTATTCATTCTGTCAATCAATGTCTCTCTTTTAGTTGTGGATTTAGTATAAATCGTCATATTTAAAATGACTACTGATAAAGAAGGACTTTTGCCATTGTAATATTTTCTGTTTGTTGATCCATATCATATTTTGTTCCTCAATTTCTTTAACAATGGCTTTTTTCATGTTTCATTGATTTTTTTTACTGTACTGTTTGGAGATACTCTTCATTCTTTTGTATACTTGTATTTATTTTCTTAGTGTTACTATAATGATATCAGTTAACATATTTAATATATAACAATGTATTTTGAAGTGATGTAATCTTATTTTTGCTAGAATATAGATTCCACCCCTGTATGACTGCTTCAGAACATATCTCTCTATATTATGTACTAATTTATATATATTTTCAATCATTGTTTAATTAAATCACCTTTATAAATTATGTAGAAAACAATAGCCCTTAAAGACCAATAACTAGATATTATTGGTATTATATATATACATATATATTTACTGTACTGCAGGGTTTTATTTCCTCATATGCCTTTCTATGTCCATTCTTTCCATCATCAGTCTCATGACATCAATGTTCATGAGTAGTTTTCAGAAAACCAAATCAAAATTCAATATATATGTGTATATATATATACATATATGTATATATGTATATATATGTATATATATATACACACACACATATATATATATATATATTTTTTTTTTTTGCCAGTCCTGGGGCTTGGACTCAGGGCCTGAGCACTGTCCCTGGCTTCTTTTTGCTCAAGGCTAGCACTCGGCCACTTGAGCCACAGCGCCACTTCTGGCCATTTTCTATATATGTGGTGCTGGGGAATTGAACCCAGGGCCTCATGTATACGAGACAAGCACTCTTGCCACTAGGCCATATCTCCAGCTCCTCAAAAAATATTTTAAGAAGAGAAAGGGAAATAAAATAATGTGATTTAATTATAAAAATTCTGATTACAATTAGAATTTAAACATAAGATATTTATTATCTTATATTAATAAATCTAAATTCTCTGTTCAATTTACATGTATTCTGGAGACTTGGTATACAACATAAGCAGTGCATTGTGTACTTGTGTTTCGTGTGTGTGTGTGTTTTAACTAGAAGGGATTAAAGCCAGGTTATCCGAGAAGGTAAGTAAGCACTCTACACCAATTAAAATAGCATAAACTTTTTTTTTTTTTTTTTTTTTTTTTTTTTTGCCAGTCCTGGGGCTTGGACTCAAGGCCTGAGCACTGTCCCTGGCTTCTTTTTGCTCAAGGCTAACACTCTGCCATTTGAGCCACAGTGCCACTTCTGGCCATTTTCTGTATATGTGGTGCTGGGGAATTGAACCCAGGGCCTCATGTATATGAGGCAAGCACTCTTGCCACTAGGCCATATCCCCAGCCCCTCATTTTTTTAATTGGGAGAATCATCAACAACATTTGTAAAGATTATAATTAATACTAGTAAGACTTTAGAAAATAATTTTTTCATAGGCCCTGCTGTTGAACAATGGGGCAAAATATAACAAAACTTTTAAGGACTGTACATTGTTTGTCAGAATCATTTATTAACGTTTTTAATATTTCACATTTAATGACCAGATGACTGTATATCTACCTGAGTTCCCAGAAAAAGAATATTTAGAGCCACTTATATTCTGTGTATCATATTTTTCTGATGCCATAAATAATACAGTGAAAACTAGATATAAGAAATAATGTCAACACACCATGCTTAATGCCTAAGAAGGAGTTTTCCATCTGGTGATTTACTGTCTTTGGTTTGATTTTGCCATGAGATTTTTTTCAAACTGCAATTTTAATAGCATGAGAACAACAGTTATGTCAGTAGTTTATGTTTAGCCTTTTCAAATAATAAAATCAAACAGTTAAAAATTAAAGGGAAAAAATAATCAATTTCTTTCTACATTTTACTATACAAAAGAAGGTCAGACATCTCTTCATTCTGTAGGCTCCTCTAATGCATTGCCCCAAAGGTGTTAAAATGCAAAGGATACAAAAGAGTCGATTTGGAATACTGTATAGTATTAAGAATTGGGTTAATTAAAAAAAAACCCTGAATAACCTATATGATTTTTATTTTCTTTTGTAAGTTAGGTGATTTTCAGTAAAATATCTAAAACAAAATAGAAAGATACAAATGGGAGATTTTGTGTTTTTTATATTTAATTTAATTTTTATTTTTTTTCAAATTTTTATTATCAAACTGATGTACAGAGAGGTTACAGTTTCATACGTTAGGCATTGGATACATTTCTTGTACTGTTTGTTACCTTGTCCCTCATACCCCCCTCTCTCCTCCCCCTTTCACTTTCCCCCCCTGAGGTGTTCAGTTCACTTACACCAAACAGTTTTGCCAGTATTGCTTTTGTAGTTGTTTGTCTTTTTTTACCCTGTGTCTCTCGATTTTGGTATTCCCTTTCAGTTTCCTAGTTCTAATACCAGTATACACGGTTTCCAATATACTCAGATAAGATTACAGAGATAGTGTAGGTACAACCACAGGAAGGTGATACAAGAACATCATCAATAATAGAAGCTACAGATACAGATGGGACATTGAAAGTGGTTACAACTGTGATATAACAATCATTTCCATAACATGGAGTTCATTTCACTTAGCATCATCTTATGTGATCATAAGGGTATAGCTATTGGGCTCTTGTGATGCTCTGCTATGACTTGCCTAAACCTGTACTAATTACTCCCAATAAGGGAGACCATAGGGTCCATGTTTCTTTGGGTCTGGCTCACTTCACTTAGTATAATTTTTTCCAAGTCCTTCCATTTCTTTACAAATGGGGCAATGTCATTCTTTCTGATAGAGGCATAAAATTCCATTGTGTATATGTACCACATTTTCCTGATCCATTCGTCTACTGAGGGGCATCTGGGTTGGTTCCAGGTTCTCGCTATGACAAATTGTGCTGCGATGAAGATTGTTGTGCTGGTGGCATTACTGTGATTTTGTTTGTGGTCTTTTGGATAGATACCCAAAAGTGGGGCTGCTGGGTCATAGGGGAGTTCTATATTTAGCTTTCTGAGGAATCTCCATACTGCTTGCCAGAGTGGCTGAACCAGTTTACATTCCCACCAACAATGAAGTAGGGTTCCCTTTGGCCACATCCCCTCCAACAATTGTTATTGTTAGTTTTCTTGATATATGACATTCTTACTGGGGTGAGATGGAATCTCAATGTGATTTTCATTTGCATTTCTTTTATGGCCAGTGATGTAGAGCACTTTTTCATATGTCTCTTGGCCATTCTCATTTCCTCATCAGTGAAATCTCTTTGTAAGTCTTTAGCCCACTTGATGAGGGGGCTATTGGTTCTTTGCGGTTTTGTTTTGGAAGAAGGTAATTTTTTTAGTTCTGCATATATTTTAGATATGAGGCCTTTGTCCGTTGAATGGCCGGTAGAGATCTTCTCCCAGTCTGTGGGCTTTCTGTTTATTTTGCAAGCTATGTCCTTTGCCGTGCAGAAGCTCTGCAGTTGGATGCAGTCCCCAAATGGGAGATTTTGGTAGACAAATTATCTTTATAATACTCTAGAAAAATTTTAATATGTGCACTGCTTTTCTCAGAACATGTATGCATATAAATAAATAGACTGACAAAAATAATAAATATAGAACCCAATTTCCATCATAGCTTCAAAATTATATTTCTTCATGAAGTTTCTTTTTTCAGAAATACATGAATTACTTGGAAAAAATCCTCCATTTATATAATTAATTGAAAAATTAACAGTGATTTGTTGAAAATACCTAAATTTCTGTTAAGTGAAAATAATAAGTAACAAATAATGTTATAACCTGATGTCTACAGTTTATGAAGAGTAAAGAAAAATAAACAAATGTATTTTAATATGTATACATCAAGATATTATGAGATTTATGCAAGAATTATATTATATGTTGTAACAGACTTGAACATGCTACTAATCTCTAGTGTAAGAAACACTTACTACATTTGAGGCACAAGGCTAGAAAAAGAGTTTTCACCAGATCATTTAAGTTTGAACAATATAAAGAAAACAACACATCATTATGGGTAGTATTGTGTCCTTTCAAAAAGAAAAGTTGAGGGGTGGGAAATATGGCTTAGTCTAGAGTGCTTACCTAGCATGGATGAAGCCCTGGGTTCGATTCCTCAGCACTACATATATAGCAACAGCCAGAAGTGGTGCTACGGCTCAAGTGGTAGAGTGCTAGCCTTGAGCAAAAAAGATGCCAGGGACAGTGCTCAGGCCCTGAGTTCAAGCCGCAGGACTGGCAAAAAAAAAGTTAGTTGAAGTTGGTACCCCCATTACCTCAAATTGGATCTTATTTATTCTAAAAGTATTACAGACATAACCAGTTAAGTTAAAATAAGGTGGTATTGGAATAGAGTGGCCCTATAATCCAATATGACCAATATTCTGTCAATAGAAGAATCATATGTGGACATAGAATGTGTGACATTACCAAGGATGTTGAAATGGAGTGATGCTACTCAAAGCCAAGGAAAACCTAGGGTTAGAAGAAGGAAGTCTTCCTTAGAATCTTCATAGGGAACACAGTCTTGTCAACTCTCTCATAAGATACTCATTTGCAGTTTCAAGCCACACAATTTATGCTGCTTGGTTACACTAGTTCAAAGCAGCTCCTGCAAACTCTTGATAGTCTGTACACATGGTGTTATTTTGGAAGTAATATGTCAAATGTTATAGCAGGTAATGAATTCACATATTATTTTTTAGTTCACATTGCATTTATTATTTTAGTTGAGATTTTTACATACAATTTAGCCTAACATTTTTAAACCAGTAAGAAAAGTGTTTGCTTTTTGAAACTTAGAAAATTAACGAAAGCTTTTAAACCCACTCTTGTACGATTATACCCTGCTTCCCTTTTTCCAGTATGTATACTTTCATACCAATTATGCTAAGCTTTCCCAGGATGTTATGCTAAAACCAGTAGTTCTTAAAAGAATAAAACCATTTTACATCAGTCTACTGTTAAAGCTTAAAGTATTGAATAGAAGCAGCAGGATTTAGGGGGAATTACAGGTTTTACATATTGGTAATATAAGAATCTGTGGTGTTCTATGGTAAGGGAAAATCCATTAAGATTTATTATTTTACATTAACAGGTAAAGGTGTAGTCAAGAAGGCTACTGGTAAAAACTTCCTTAAAGGAAACAGAAGTGAAAAACAAATGACTCACCATGAGATCGTTAATCAGCTTCTGTGACTCATTATAAGAATCCTTTAATACCTGCTAATAACATGCATTTGATATCATATTTATAAGGACTAATGGTCACTAGAATAAAAACAGAAGAAGCTGCTTAAAATGTTACTTGGGAAAATTAATTTCTTATTTGTTTAAACTAATAAAAGAAGTCTTAATCAAATCTCCCATACTTGAAGCCAATCCCACAAATGAATTTTTGAACATTTGGTGGTCATATTTCTAAACTATTGTTGAGACAATAGGGAAGGGACACAGATATAATTTTATTTAATTTTGTTTCTTCTAATGTACTTCATTTGTACAGGAGGTTTCATACATGACTTTGAATAGCAAAAACAATCCTAAGCAGAAAGAACAGTGCTGGAGGAATTACCCTACCAAACTTCAAGCTGTAAAAGCTGTAGTAATAAAAACAGCTTGGTATTGGCACCGGAACAGGACTGAAGACCAATGGAACAGAATTGAAGACCCAGAAATGAACCCACAGAACTATGCCTACTTAATCTTTGATAAAGGAACTAAAAAATAGGATGGAAGAAAGATAGCCTCTTTATCAAATGGTGCTGGCAAAACTAGATCCTTATATATCACCCTGCACCAAAATCAATTCCAAATGGATCAAAGACCTCGAAATTAAAACAGATACCCTGGAAACACTACAAGAAGGAGTAGGAGAAACACTTGGGCTCCTTGGCACAGAACGAAACTTCTTTCATAAAGGCCCAGAAATGCTACAAATCAAAATATGGACAAATGGACTGCATCAAACTGCAGAGCTTCTGCAGGGCAAAGGACATAGCCCGCAAGATAAACAGAAAGCCCACAGATTGGGAAAAGATCTTTACCAGCCATACAATGGACAAAGGCCTCATATCTAAAATATATTCAGAACTAAAAAAATTACATTCCTCCAAAACAAAACTACAAAGAACCAACAGCCCCCTCAACAAGTGGGCTAAAGACTTCTCTGATGAGGAAATGAGAATGGCCAAGAGACATATGAAAAAGTGCTCCACATCACTGGCCATAAAAGAAATACAAATCAAAACAACATTGAGATTCCACTCACCCCTGTAAGAATGTCCTATATCAAGAAAACTAACAATAACAAATGTTGGAGGGGATGTGGCCAAAAGGGAACCCTACTTCATTGCTGGTGGGAATGTAAACTTGTTCAGCCACTCTTGAAAGTGGTATGGAGATGCCTCAGAAGGCTAAACATAGAGCTCTCCTATGACCCAGCAGCCCCACTTTTGGACATCTACCCAAAAGACCACAAACAAGAACACACTAAAGCCACCAACACAACAATGTTCATCGCAGCACAATTTGTCATAGCTAAAATATGGAACCAACCCAGATGCCCCTCAGTAGATATGCAAATTCTTCTGATGCATCCAGACTGTGAATATATGCCCAAAATATGGTATCAAAAGATCATATGGTAGTTCTATTTTAGTTTGTTTAAGAACCTCCATACTGGGGCTGGGGATATTGCCTAGTGGCAAGAGAGCTTGACTTGTATACATGAGGCCCTGGGTTCGATTCCCCAGCACCACATATACAGAAAACGGCCAGAAGTGGCGCTGTGGCTCAAGTGGCAGAGTGCTAGCCTTGAGCAAAAAGGAAGCCAGGGACAGTGCTCAGGCCCTGAGTCCAAGGCCCAGGATTGGCAAAAAAAAAAAAAAAAAAAAAAAAAAAAAAAAAGAACCTCCATACTGATTTCCATAGTGTACACTAATTTTTCATTCATACCAACTGTATATAAGGGTTGTTTTTACAAAATATGAAATTTTATATTGATGCAGTGCATTGCTCTTTATGCTCAATTTTGAAATAGTGCATTTAAATTTTATATATTTAGTATATATACGTTATTTTATTTTGTTTTATTATCTATCTGTATAGTTGATTACCAAAGTTGAAATTTGGTCAGCATTTCTAGGGTATCACTGATCTTTTAAAAAATTTATTTATTTCTTCATTGTCAAAGTGATATACTCACTGATCTTAAATGACAGAACTCCAATAAAAATCAATTTTACTACAATTCAAAGCATATACTTAGTCTTGTACATATTTTATTCAAGGATCTATATTGGGGAATACTGTATGCCAATTGCTTACTTTTTAGGAAAAATATTATTCAGGTTCTTTTTTTTTTGGAGGGTCGTGGTTGTGGGGCTTGAACTCTGAGGACTTTAACTCAAAGTTAGCACTCTGCCACTTGAGCCACAGTGCCTCTACCAGTTTTCTAGTGGTTAATTGGAGATAAGAATCTCATGGACTTTCCTGCTCAGGCTGGCTTTGAACCACGATCCTCAGATCTAGGCCCCCTGACTAGGTAGGATTAGAGACATGACCCAGCAGTACCCAGCTCATTTAATGTTTTTTGTTTTGTTTTGTTTTGTTTTTTTTTGCCAGTTCTGGGCCTTGGACTCAGGGCCTGAGCACTGTCCCTGGCTTCCTTTTGCTCAAGGCTAACACTCTGCCACTTGAGCCACAGTGCCACTTCTGGCCGTTTTCTATATATGTAGTGCTGGGGAATCAACCCCAGGGCTTTATGTATACGAGACAAGCACTCTTGCCACTAGGCCGTATTCCCAGCCCCATTTAATGTATTTTTAATGATAGATTTTAACATTAACTTCCATTACTATCTCAATATATTCAATTACTAGTCACATCTGCTTATTTCTGTGCATCATAGTTTTAGTTGGTCTCTTAATATAATTTATATATAGGAAAATTTATAGGTAGATTCATGTTAATTACTATATATTTAAATCACAATGGCTAAAATTCGGGAGCTTATTTTCTATAGGATTTTTACAATGAAGGATACAGGCATAGAAAAAGTTTGAATCAAAAAAGCAATTGTGTGTGTTTCAGTGTCCTCTTACGAAAATACACAACTACATTACAGTATGAAATCATTAATCTAATCTAGATTAAACATGCAAGGATCCTTGCAAGTTCAAAGGAATGAACTTGGCTAGAAATTGTTTGTGGGTTGTATTTTTTTTTACTTACATAGAAATAATGTGAACTGGCAAGATTACTTAATGGAGAAATATTGTTTTCTAGTCTATAATATGGAACAACTTGTATCTTCCCAGTCTCCACATACCTTTGTTGCAATACAAAGATATCATGATTCTTATTTATGTGGGCCTTTTTTCAGTTCTCTGCATATAGGATGACTTCATACAATATGATGCTTCTCAATTGATTTCTGTTCTTTCCTCTAACTTTTCTCAATATACCAAGCTCTTATTTAACCATGAATAATTGTATTTCCCAGATATCCCCAAGGAATGATGAGTGTACAGGAACTTCTAAGTTCTAGTGTACCTACTTCAACTATTATATGATATTCTACAATATTCATTTGTTTAAGTGTTTTCTGATTTCATGAGTCAAAGCACATTTGTCTCCGTATGTTCACTGCATATAAAAAATAACTGGTCTAGCTGGAAAAAGGTAGCTACTCAGGACACTGGGATATGAGCATATGAGCATTAAAATATAAAGACAGAGAAGAAAAATCTGTGAAGCTGTTTATCTAAATTATTCAACACAATGCCAGTAACAGATCTGTGGATCAAGGGTACAGCATTGGCATTGAGCCAAAAAGAACAGGGACAGTGCCCAGACCCTGAGTTAAAGCCTTAGGATCATCACACACACACATACACACACACACACACACACACACACACACACACACACACACACACAATAGCTAGTCTAGAAAAGGCACAAGATAAATGTCTGTGAAAATGGTAGCATTGGTCCTATCTTCAGTGAAGTACTGGCCCTGAAGGAATTAGTATATGCTAAAGGCTCTACCTTACATTGAATAGAGAGACAGAAGGTATGTATATTCTATTCTACTATCATTTCAAAATAAATGAGGAGGAAAAGGATGTGTGGGTATATCCCTTAATAGTAAAATTAAATATTTATGATACTCAGAATGTGGACAATTTCTTTTCAAAAGCACTTAGCAATTTCATATTATCAAGATTACCTTCTCAAGCTTTAAGAAATGAAGAATTATTCAGTATCTCCCATTAGAAACAGCAGATATTCTGTATAAAAATTTCTGTGCTTGGGGCTGAGGATATGGCCTAGTGGCAAGAGCGCCTGCCTAATATACTTGAAGCCCTGGGTTCGATTCCCCAGCACCACATATACAGAAAATGGCCAGAAGTGGCACTGTGACTCAAGTGGCAGAGTGCTAGCCTTGAGCAAAAAGAAGCCAGGGACAGTGCTCAGGCCCTGAGTCCAAGGCCCAGGACTGGCAAAAAAAAAAAATTTCTGTGCTTTGTATAACAAGATACAATTTCAAAGTATATTGGTCAAAACTGAACATTGAATTTTATACTTTGTCTTCCAGCTTTATCTTTATTCATTTTGCTAACAACTCTCTCCCTCTTACCCTATTCAAAACACACATTTGTGTTCACACAATAATCCAATATTTATTTAAGGAAACAAGAAAATATTCTGTAACTTTACCACTATGATTTGGTTAGCTATTGATTTGACTAAACCATCTTAGCTTGATGGAAAACTAGAATTCTGAATCTGATTTTCAGTTTCCTGATTAAGCAGTACAAACATACTTTTTAGGTGCCTTCATTCATCTACCTTACTTCAAAATTTATGAAGATATTGGGTTAAAAATCTCCTCCAATTGTGGTTTGTTTGGAAATAACCTGTAGGCAGGAGATGGTGAGGGCAAGGGAGCCAACTAAGTTGACTTACCATTATCTCAGAGCATCCTGGTAATAACAGTGATTTGTTTAGAAGTCAGAAGATAGCCTACACTGGTGTAATCTGTATGAGTGGCAGGATTTGCTTTGTCAGTTTCTTCAGAATCTAAAATTACCTCAAAGGCAAAATGTTTCCAGAAAGTAAGTCCAAAATTAGTACTTCATTAATTCTGTTTGTGCATCGTAAATATTCCCACATACCCAGAATCTTAAAGAGTGGAAAATATTCCATTCTATGCAAAGTTACACATTGGTAACATTTCTCTGGGGATTTTAAATGAATCATAGTTTGCATTTTTAATTAGTGAATTACTTTTTATTGTACAAAGAGATTTCAGTTCACCGTGTCCATTTATGAAGACAATGCTTCGTTACCCCTTCCATCATTCTCTGTATTTTATAAAGTGCTTTGAGCAAGCTTATATCACAGACAATAGCTTAAAAATCACTTCAAGGTACTTAATGTGCCAAAAAGTTTTACTTTGGGGTAGGAAAAGTGAACACATGTGTCCAGTGCTTAAAGAAGTATATATACATGTTAATCCAATGGATAAAGACAAATAATTACATTTGCACAGGATTAAACATCATTCTAAGCATTCATACAATGAAAACCAAGGAGGCTATTCCTGAGATAGGATCGCAGTGGCTCAATTGCTATGTGCATATGACCATATAAAATAATGCTTATCAAAATGAACTCCAAGAAATGGAAACAAGAGTTTATTTTTATTTTATCGTTTGCAGTTATTTCTTCTTTCTTTCTTTTTCCCTTTGTTTTATTCCCTGTTGTCTTTGTTTTTTTATTTCTGAACCCTTTGTCTTGTATATAAGTTTATCTGATTTGGGGAAGGGAAGAAGAATCACAGAAATGGTGGGACAATACGGGGAACCAATTCAACAGCGATACTAGACACAATGTTGGAAATGAACTTTACAACTTTGGAGAGAGTAGGTATCAGGAGGGAAAAAGTGAGAGAAAACCAGGGAGGGGGTAACATTGTGCAAAAAGAATGTACTAGGGCTGGGAATATGGCCTAGTGGCAAGAGTGTTTTTCTCAGTATACATGAAGCCCTGGGTTCGATTCCACAGCACCACACATGTAGAAAACGGCCAGAAGTGGCACTGTGGCTCAAGTGGCAGAGGCTAGCCTTGAACAAAAAGAAGCCAGGGACAGTGCTCAGGCCCTGAGTCCAAGGCCCAGGACTGGCAAAAAAAAAAAGAAAAAAAAAAAAAAGAAATGTACTCATTGCCTTAGGTATGTAACTGTAACCCCTCTGTATACCATCTTTACAATAAAATTTAAATTTAAAAAGGCACCAATTTCAGAAGAAGGATGTGTTTTGATATATTTACACTTAAAAATTTTTGAGATATTTGTAAAGCAAAAATAAAGAAACTAAGAAATTTAGTAATTGTTGTCTTTATCCATTTATAGAAGACAGCATTACTTCAAGATGATCAAGTATAAAGGCAAAATGGAAACTGAAACTTTAATTGAGGAGAAACTATTTTTTGAGTCTGATGAGCTCATCAATAGCCCTCTGCCTAGTATCTCACTAAATGACTGATAATTAACTGCTATTGCATGTACTGCTCTCAAATTCTGTTTGTCAAAGTAGAAGAGATAAACAATGAAAAATCGTGAATACATACTTTAGTCTTAGCTCTGTAATTTATGATATTACAATATCAGATAACTCAATTTTTCTGTATCTCTGTTCTCTTGTCTATAAAATATAATTAATGATAATATTCTACAGTTTGTTTTAGCTGTTATAAATTAATGCAAGTCATGATTAATTAGTATACTTCTGAGAGGTCTAAAGTCTGAAGAAGTCAACGTCAAGGTAGTGGTAGATTTGGTATCTGCTGAGATGCCACTTTCTGCTTCATAGTTGGATATTTATTCTCTGTGTCCTTACATGGCAGAAACTGAATTGTTGGTTTTCAAAATATAGCCAGAGAAAAAGCACTGGGTAGATATTCCTATAAAACAAACCAGTCATATTGTGTCCCATGTTCAACCCTTGTTGCTGTTTATCTATTTACCTAGATAATTGATTTAATATCAAATCCCCCCACTAAACATGTTTTGCTTTCATCCTTGGTTTTAATCGTAAAACAATAAATTTGAACTATCTTTTAGAAATTTTCACCGATAAGGGATAATTAACTTTTTGTTAAATTGTGTTTTGGTACCCTTCCCACTTAAGTGTGATTTACTAATATCCTGCCCTACTTTTGAATATTAAAATTTAGACAAAATGTTTTAATTTTCCCTTAGTAAGTCACCATTCTTCGGATTAATTTCTTCTAACCCTAGCAAAGACTGTGGAGAAATTTCGCCAGTAAAATAGAAGCAACCTGTTGAAGTCGATATCTGAGTATATTGGAAACCATGTATACTGGTATTAGAACTAGGAAATTGAAAGGGAATACCAACATTGAGAGACACAGGGTAAAAAAAAAAAAGAGAAACAACTACAAAAGCAATACTTGCAAAACTGTTTGGTGAAAGTGAACTGAACACCTCAGGGGGGGAAGGGTAATGGGGAGGGGGGAGGGGGGTATGAGGGAGGAGGTAACACAGTACAAGTAATGTATCCAATGCCAACGTATGAAACTGTAACCTCTCTGTACATCAGTTTGATAATAAAAATTTGGAAAAAAAATAGAAGCAACCTCTAATTAATATTCTGATATTCACTTTCCTGAGATATTAGGTACCAATATAATACTGGACAAAACCAAGGAACCAACAATAAAACCATGCAAGATAGTTTTGTGGTTAACTTTGGATGATTTTAAACAATGTTGCTCTGGCCATACTATGAAATGAATAAAATTTAATTGTCTGATGTTTCCTTCCATGTTCCTCAGAGCTTCTTTCTTACCCATAGATATTATGCTCCTACACATTTCTGTGCCTTTTAACTACTAGATACTTCTTTTAGCATAATATCCTACTAAAGTCCTTTCAGAATGAAAAGCAAAAATTATTTGGTATAGTGGCTTATCCTAGCTATAGAGGTGGTAGAAATTGGGAGGATCATTACTTGATGACAACCTAGGTTAAAAAAAAAATTAACAAGACTCATCACCACCAACAAAAATCTGGGCATGGTGGTACTTGCCTGTCATCCCAGTTAGATGCATAATTTATAGATAGGATGACTGTACTATATGCAAGCCCTGAATTCAAACTACAGAACTGCCACAAATACACAAAATTGTTGAAGAATAGCTCATCTTTTTGGCAGGCCTTCACAATTAGAGAAAGAAGGTAAGATTTCTGCAATGAATAGTTTACATTTCAGAACTGGAAGTCAATGCATGACTCTAGGAAAATACTGAAATCTTTCAAACCTTAATTAAGTATTAAGTAAATGGGAATTGCACTACCAACATGACAAGACATTCCTGAAGATTATCTGGGATATTGTGGATAATGTGCTTTCCTATATATGGTCATAGTATAAACTTATATATCTTTTTTAAAATTCTCAAATTAAGATTGACTTTGGTGTCCTTAGCCCTATCGTAAAGGGAAAATGACATAAGAAATATACATTTTGAAGAAAATCCTATCATTTATTTAATTACCAATTCAGTGTTGTATAATAAGGATTAATAAGTTACTTAGATTGGAGTAGCTAAAAGTACCACTTGTACTTGCTGTACATTCCATTATTGTTTGATCATTTCCTTTAATCCATCTTTTTAAGTGGCCCTACATTAGAGGGCAATTTTTTATTGCCCATCTTTCAACATAAAAGATTTATTCGAAACTTAGACTTTTTGTACCTGAGTCTTTGATCTATCTAGATTTGCAGTCTATATGAACTATGTTACATCTTCAGCTTTTCATATCAAACATAAATTACAAAGCAGTTAAAATGACCTAATGTCCTCAGTGCATTGATGTTTTTTAGCTTTCATCGCTATCCTAGTTCAAATAGGTTTTACTTGGAGGACACTTAATATCTTTAAGTAATATATCTTACATTCCTCATAGATGATTCATTGGCATAATTACAAAATCATATGTAGTTTTCTGATATTTTCTTCTGTCTAGTAACAACACTTTACATTTTTATAATATTTTATAATCTAGAAATCACTATATGCAATCGCAGAAGTTCTGTGTTCACTAATGGACACCATCATTACTTTTTGGCATATAAAAGGAAGTAATATCAAGAAAGTTTAATGTGCAAGCGGTGAATATGCTAACTTAAGTAAAGCTTAGAGTAGAAATAAGTTCCATGTGAATGTTCAAATTTTAAATTTATCCTAATAAAGTACAACCAAAGAACAATTACAATAAAAAGAACCAATGAATATTGTTATTTTTCTAGGTCAAAAAACATAAAATCTCTAAAAATTGAAATTAGTTTTTGAATGTATCAAGAATAAATTGACCATAAGAGTGTGACTTTATTTCTGAACTCTTGAATGTGCTCTATTAATCCATGTGTCAGGATTTATATCAGTGCCATTCTCTTCTAAACATTTTATCTCTGAAATATGTTTGGAATACTTAAAGCATGATACTTTTACTGTCTTTTTGACAAAGATTTTATTTTTTATGTATCTCCATTCAAATTTCAGGATTAATTTCTTTCAGTTTTGTAAAGCCTTATTCCTTGGTAGGGAGTTTTTGTCTGTGTGAATGACAATTCTATACATAGCTAGAGTGGCATTTTGGTGAACTTAAAATAGCAACAAGAGCAATAATTTTTTGTGAAAGAATGCAACCTACATTATTTGAGTAAGTACAGTCTTCTTCACAAATTGTTGGGATTTGAGAATTTGAGCTAGCTTCCTCAATAAAATATTTTGAACTCAAAATGACTTGATATTTTGGATAAATGCCCAGAAGCAGAGTTGCTGGATGATAGGGGAGTTCTAGGTTTAGTTTTTTGATGAACCTTCTTACTGCTTTTCAGAGTGATTAAAGTAGTTTACATTCCCACCAACAGTCTACCATGGTTCTCTTTGGCCACATCCATGCCAGGATTTGTTATTGTTAGTTTACTTGATAGTGGCTATTCTAACTGGGATGAGATAGAATCTCAGCATTGTTTTGATCTGCATTTTCTTTATAGCACACATGGGATTCCTTAGAAAGACAAAATCAGAATTTAACAAACTAAATACCATGAAGCAGGTACTTGGAAGAGGTGGGGTGGGATCAAGGGAAAGAGGTAGACAAATGAAGAGCAATGAAGGGGAGAAGAGGGGTAAAAACACTCAGAAATCCAATGTGTATCCTACAAAATGAAGATAATGAGCAAAGGGAGGGGTTGGGAGAGATAGGTGACAATGTAGAAATGTGTGACATGAGACAAGATGCACTATATTCATAAGTTGATTTTTTAGATGGCAACACTTTTGTACAACTATTTAAGGATAAATGGATGGATGAAAGAATGCATGAATCAATAAATAGGAAATTATAATAGTTATTTCAAGGGGCAAAAAGACCTGGTGTAAACACTAAGACTGGTTGAAATAGAGACTTAGGTCTAAATGACTAGTATGGGATAATAAAATCTAAAACCTATTTAAAAACATGTCTCAAAGGATAAAATAGATTATAGATATATAAAATACTTCTGTAACAATAATACTTCTGTAACAGTAATAGCCTAAATATAAAATTTCATAATGAATAATTAAAAGATGTTACGAAATGATAAATTAGTAAAAATGCTATTTTCAATGGATATTATCTAATAGGTATGTTACCACTGTTAAATACAGTGAATTTTAATACGTGTTTCCATATTAAATATAGCATTTAGAATAAAAGTAGGCTGCATGCCTTCAAAATCATATTAAGAAAATATTGAAAAGATTTGATTTCATTTTAGAAGGCAAGACATTTGAAGAAGCTTACATCCCTGAATCAGTACCATGAGCATAAATATATATATAATCATTACATCTACACTGAAGTTTCCATTACTAAATGCATTAAGCTAATCTGTTTCAATTGGAATATAGAATTTGGGACATTGCAGTAGGTGGTTGTAACAAAATTCTGAAATATAAATATTCATTATTATAATTGTGCATCTGGAAACAAAGTAACAGATAACTCATATGAGAAAAATAAAAAAATAGATGGTACATAGGGTAAATGTATTACTAAAAAATTGTGTGTAGTAGCTTGGTAGGTAGTATTGTATTCTGGCAGTCATTCTTTGAAAAACTTGCCAATACGTAATAAACTCTTAAAGTCATTTTCTTTTTTTAAATTTTTATTGTCAAACATGTACAGAGAGGTTACAGTTTCATACATTAGGCATTGGATACATTTCTTGTACTGTTTGTTACCTCCTCTCTCGTTCCCCCTTTCTCCCTTAAAGTCATTTTCAAATTGAAATAAGAGAAATATGAAGAGTTTGGGGCTTACAGGATTTCTAAATGTCAACTGTTTCTTTTTTTTATGTGTGTGTGTGTGTGTGTGTGTGTGTGTGTGTGTGTGTGTGTGCTGGTACTGGGGCTTGAACTCAAGGCCTGGTTGTTTTATTTATTTATTTATTGGCCAGTCCTGGGCCTTGGACTCAGGGCCTGAGCACTGTCCCTGGCTTCTTCTTGCTCAAGGCTAGCACTCTGCCACTTGAGCCACAGAGCCACTTCTGGCTGCTTTCTGTATATGTGGTGCTGGGGAATCGAACCCAGGGCCTCATGTATACAAGGCAAGCACTCTTGCCACTAGGCCATATCCCCAGCCCTATGTCAACTGTTTCCCATCCCTCTAGATAAGAGATGGGGATAATCAGTTCCCTTGAAATTAATCCATGTATTTGTATGTGTAAATGCATGGGGGGGGTATGTAAAAAAAAAAAAAAAACTAGGATTACACCACCACAGTCAGCTATTTCTTTTCTTTTCTTTTTGAGACAGGATTTGTCGGCATTTACCTTTAACCATGATCTTCCCATGTCTTCCCCCTGAGTAATTGGTATTACAGGCCTGGCCCTGCCTGCTTCTTGGGAATAAATTATGTATGGGTTTAGAAGAGGAAAAAGCATGTATTATGTGTTCATGAGGATCTCTAAATAATCCCGTAAGAAAAGAGTATTTATTTATTGATAGCTCATAGCTTTGTTTGCCATTTAATGAAGTGAAAAAATACAAAAGTATTTATTGCCTATTTCTTGTTATTCAAGAAAATTTTCTTTTTTTTATTATTATTATTTTTTTTTTTGGCCAGTCCTGGGCCTTGGACTCAGGGCCTGAGCACTGTCCCTGGCTTCCTTTTGCTCAAGGCTAGCACTCTGCCACTTGAGCCATAGCGCCACTTCTGGCCGTTTTCTGTATATGTGGTGCTGGGGAATCGAACCCAGGGCCTCATGTATACGAGGCAAGCTGTCTTGCCATTAGGCCATATCCCCAGCCCTCATTTTTTGTTTTTGATCGTTGTTTTTTATTATGCATCCATGTCAACTGTGGACCCTAGCAAACTTTATGCTCCAGCTGCCCGTAAACTGGTAATCACTAGATTTTAGACCCTGAATAGCCACATTACAAGGACGAGCTACCCAGCATGCTTTTTCTCTTCCTGTTAACAAATGCTATGTGTTATGAGAAAAATTCTATTTACCATTACCTCTTCTAGTTTTCTTTTTAGTTGTTCATATCCTGGTTTCCAAGACTTCCTCTTTTTGCTAACACATTCTCTTTCATTCATTTCATCTCCATTTCATTCAATCTCTGAACCTGTATTAAAATGTGTTAGATTGAAGTCTATAACATGTGTGCTAAGAGAGAAAATGGGCAGGCATAAAGAGCAACTTACTCTCCACTGCTGAATAGAGGCAAATGGTTGAATTTTACTTGTCAGCAAGGAAAGATACTTACTTCATGCATAAGAGATGAGATAATGCACCAAACATCATGAGTAGGGGAAGAAAAATGTAATCTCTTGCTACTAAATTTCATGGATTCAAATTTAAGCTACTCAAGTTTCAGTAAGGCACATGATAAGAAAAGAAAATACTTTTCTAACTAGAACATTTTGGCATCTAAACTTAAAATGATCAACAGTACTAGGAAGTGAATGAATTCCAAAGAAATTCTCACAAATCACAATCAAAGCATATTATTATGTGCTGAGTAGGTTTAGTAAGTGACTGCTTTTTTGATTTGTGGTCAGTGATGAGGTTCAGGCATGTCCACAGGCTGAAGGTTAGCTCCTTTCTCCAAATTTCCTTTTGACTGATTCTCTCACTAGTGATTTGATCTACCATTTGGCCCTCAAATGACCCAGATTTATAATGTTAGAGTTTCTGGCTGATCCACAGTTAGTGAGTCAGAAGGTGGAGCAAAGATGATGTGAAAATTATAATGAATTTAAGAGAAAATGTTGAAATATTGAAAGTTACCAGATTTGGTGAGTCATGTCTGTAACTCCACTGACATGGGACGCAGATATGAAAAAGATCAGACTAAGCAAAAAATTTAGTGAGATCCCACGTGTCAATAAAAAATGCTAGATGTATTATTAAACGTTGATATTTCCAGCTATGTGGGGATTTTTTTATAGAAGGCTCACAGGTGGACAATGTAAAATATGAGACCCTGTGTATAAAGTAAATAAAAGTGAAAAAGTGGCTCAGGTTGTACAATGGCAGCCCAGTAAATCTAGAGTAATGAGTTCAAACCCCAGCAAGATAAAAAAGTCCAAAATACCTTGCTGATCAGAATATGTTCCCATTGTAAAATATTAATATGGCAACACATTCAAATGAAATTAATATGGTGAATCATTTTGTTTTTACTATTTAAATCAGGCCTGCAAGAGTTGTGCAGTTGATTTACACCAAATGGCTTTGCAAGTGTTGCTTTTGGAATGGTTTGTCTTTTTGTTCTTTGTCTCTCAATTGAAGGGGAAGGAGGGTGGGGAGGTGGAGGAAATGAAGGAGGAGGTAACAGGTAGAATAAGAAATGTACTCACTGCCTTTCATATGAATCTGTAACCCCTCTGTACCACCCTTTGACAATAAAGACAAAAACGTCTCAAAAAATAAATAAAATAAATCATGCCTACACATCTGGAAAGACAGACATTCTGAAGTGGGAGCAGTTTGTTTTATAAGCTTTCATTGCAGGAATAGTACAGTCATGGTTATGCTGGCAGAGGACAGTAGCTGCTAACCATTACTGACAATTTTGGTAAGTGTCATGCCCTGAACTGAATTTTTCATGTGGATTTTTCTAGCCAATGTTTCTAACTCTATGATATAGTTAGATATTACACTCACTCCCATTTACCAAGGAAGTAGTTTATAAAATGCAAGATGTTCTCTCTTTGTCCATTCAGAGTCACCCTTCCCTCTCTCTACCTTGCTCTGTGGCTGACAATGCTGACTGTAGCATTAACACCTAGATTTTCTGGATAGACTTCAGGTTAGGTTTGGTTAATAGGAGATTATAAAGTTTTTCTTGGTATTGGGTGCAGTTTGGTCTTAACTTCTCCCGTAATCACCACCTTATCTTGTCCTTTTAATTCTAGGCAGAAAAATCATTTCTGAAGGCTTCATTAACATTTTTCATGAACACAAACTTCAAATCTCTGCATATGTTTGTGAATAATCCTTATCTTAAACTCCATTTAGATACTCTTTTTTAAGAGGCAAGTATATTCTGCTAGAGCCAAATATCAAAGTTAATATACTAGCTGTTTTATTAATTTTATTCATTTTCATTGTGGTAAAAACCATGTGACAAAAAATTTATCTTCTGTTTTAATTATACATCTTAGCAATGTTAAATATACTCCTGTTTTTGTGAAATGGATCCCCCATCCTTTGAGTACAAAAATTTAAACTCTCTCAAAACAATACTCAAAGAAAAAACCTCCCTATTAATAAGTGGACTAAGGAATTAAAAAGAGACTTCTCTGAAGAGGAAACAAGAATGGACAATAGACACATGAAGAAATGCTCAACATGTCTGGCCATAAAAGAAATGAAAATCAAAACAGCAATGAGATCATACCTCACCCTGGTTAGAATACCCCATTATCAAAAATCTAATAATAACAGATGCTGGTGGAGATGTGTTCAAAGGGGGAACCCTACTACACTGTTAGTAGAAATGTAAACTTATTCAACCACTATAGAAAGTAGTATATGGGTTCCTCAAAAACCTGAAACATAGAGCTTCCCCATATCCCAGTACTCCTAATTCTGGGCATTTTCCCAAATGACCACAAATAAGGCCACACTAAAGCTACCAGTACAACTATATTCATTGCAGCACTATTTACCATAACAAAGATATGTAATCAACCCAGATGCCCCTCGGTAGATGAATGGATCAAGAAAATGCAATATATTTGTACATCTGAATCTCTGCTCTCACTTGCAATGGTTTTTTTCTTTTCTTTTCTTTTTGACATTCCTGGGTCTTGCACTCAGAGTTTCAACACTCTCCCTGGCTTCTTTTTGCTTAAGGCTAGCATTCTACCTCTTGAGCAACAGTACCACTTCCAGCCTTTTCTGTTTATGTGGAGCTGAGGAAATGAACCCAGATCTTCAGGCATGCTAGGCAAGTGCTTTTTTGTTTCTATAAATTTCGCTTCTTTCCCTTTGGGTATCATATATAAGTAGAGTTATATAGGAATTGTCTTTTGTGACTAAATTATTCACTTAAAATAATGTTTATGTCTATATTTTAGTACATATTAACCTTGAATATAACTTAAAGCTGAATAATATAAAATTATATGTACATCACACATTCTGCTTATTCATTTTTTAATTAGAATAGATATTTCTGTTCCTCCCATATCATGGCTACTATGAATAGTACTCGTAACGTAACTGTGCATCTTATTACAACCATTGATTTTAATCCTTTGGAATATATATCTAAAAGTGAAACTGCTGAATTTTCATTCATATAATTCTCATTTGCATTTGTACAAACCCTCCAACAATGTACCTAAGCTGCATGTTTTTACATTTTTTATTTTCTACAGAAAATATTTTATATATTTTCTACCTTTCTACTTTTCTGTAAATGCTTGTTTGTTTTTAAGTAGTGGGCCATCTTAATGGGTGTAAGCTGATATTTTGTTGTGTTTATTATTTGCACTTTCTGCTTGGTTATGTTTATTCCTGAGTATTTTATTGCTTTGAATGTATAATAAATTCACCAGTTTTAATTTCCTTTTCAGGTTGTTCATTGTTAGGAAATAATAGGAACAACTTTTTCTCTGCTCTATTTCATTTATCATATTCATCTAGTAGCTTGAGATATAAAGTTAGGTACCTGATTAAAAATATGACCTTGGTTTCTAATGTTCATATTTAGGGCTATAAATTTCTTAAAATATTTTGTTTAGATTGCATATTTTACATTTTTATTCAGATATATTTCAAAGTGCTTTCTCATTTTCCTTGCGAATTATTCTTTTACTCATCAGTTGTTTAAAAAATGTTGTTAAATGTCTGAATAAAGGTGGATTTTCTAGTCCTGTGTGAACTGTTGACTTCTCATTTCCTCATTCCATGCCAATGAGGAAAACTACTGTGTACAGTTAAAAATATTCAATTTGTTGAAACATTTTTATGGCTTAACCTATAGACTATACTGGAGATTGATCTATGAACTTGAGCATAGTGTGCTCGTCTTGGGTATTATGTATATATGTGCTAAGTATAATTGTTCTACAGTGTTATTTCAATAATTCCTTAATGATCTTTCTCTCCTATCCTTTATTTGAAATGGTTTATTGAATTCTTTTTTATTGTGTCACTATTCCTCTCAGTATTATCAAAATTTGCTTCATTTATATAAGAACTATGCAAATTGACGAGGCAGGTAGGGTTGCAAGAAATAGAGTGATGAAAGGTATGACATTAATCAGGATGCACTAAACTTACAAAGGGACATGATGAGTTGAAATCTATTGATACAATAAAAATAAAGTAAATGAATATAAAAGAACTGGGAGAGTTCATGCTTTATGTGTATACACCTACAGTTTTACTTTATTAGAAAATTGAGAATTTTATAATTTATAACATCCTTATTTATATTTAAAGCCATTTTAAATTTAAAGTAATTTTCCCAATATTAATAGACCCTCATGCACTCTTCTGGTTATAGTATTTTTATCCTATGATTTTCAGCCTATGTATCCTCACCTCTAAAGTGAATTTTATGTAGAGAATAATCAATTTATTTTATCTTAAATTTTGAATTTTAATTTACTTACCTTTGTATTTGTCACGTCTGCATTAATCTACCAAAATACTCAAGAACAATTTAGAGGGAGGCTCACAGTTTCAAATCTAATTGCCTAGGATATCAGATATTATATTCCTCTTATGATTGAAGTCATGCAGTATTTGTCTTTCTGTGACTGATTTACTTCACTGAATAATATCATGCAGGTTAACAACATTACAAAAGATAGAGGATGGGTTTTAACCTGTCAAGAAAGATGGTATGTAAATCCTTAGTCTTCCCTTGTGTGGAGACATGATGTTTCCTTGAGACAGGAAGTTGCACTTTGCTATCCCATGATATCATGCCATCTGTACTTTTAGAATTGGTGTGAGATATGACTTAACTTCCATTTAGCTGCATCAGGGTTGTTTTGACATACTAAACACTTTTGTAAGGGGGGAAATCTCTGGTTAACTTCTCTGTAGAATTCATTTGGATTGAAACTCCAAGGGTCCTTTAAGAAGTTGACATTTCCACTCCAATAGTATAATCAAAGAAATCATGGCAATGGAAGTATCACATGAAAGTAAGGAATTCCCTGGGGGAAAAATCCATTTTTCACCATGACAAGCTTTGACTATAGGGTTTTAGTAGTTAAATCTACATGTACTAGGCTACTTGTATGGCATTAGTTAATGCTTTAACCCTATCATCTTTAGATTCTTTTAATCTTCAAAATTGTAATCATAAGAGTTGTGTACTACAAAGAGGTTGAGTATAAAATGGAGATAGTGCATAGAATGGTACTTGTAAGATGTGGTCTGTATTGCACAAAATAAATTTTATATAAACATTCCTCGATACTCCTTACTTTGAGTAATTGTACTAAAAACTGAAGATAGGACCTCACACATTTTAGGCTTTATTATTTAAATCAAACTGCAAACTTGTTGTTTCTGGGTTTTTTTTGACATAGGGTTTTGCAATTTTTTTCTGGCTAACAATCAACACCTAATCCTCCTGCCTCACTCCTAAGTAGTCTGGAATGCAAGCATGTACCACAATGCCCAACACACCTAGTTATTTCTATTCTTTTGATATGTGTTTACATGAATTTGAACACTATTTGCTGCCTTATTGACAAGTCTTGACAAATGTCCAAAATAATGGCCCTACAGCTTTACAAATATAAAATGATAAACTCCTTCTACATTGTTCATTTTATTCACCCAATCTTGTGCCATTCCCCAAATAAGTGGCAACAGGCTAGAATTTATCACCTTGGAATCCAAGTCTTTGTTCATCATGTTCTGAGTCTCTCCTGAATGAGCAGAACAGTGAAGATATTCACTTATTTTTAATCCTTTTATAAAACTTCTATTTTTGTACTGGTTTGATTTCTCTTTTCTTCTGTATTCTATTCAGTGAAAGACATTTGCCATGTGTCCCAAAGGATGCGTCAATAATTCATTCATTGTCTTTTCTAGCTTCTTTCCATCTCACGATGGGTGAGGTTCCATTGAATTATCGTTGAAAATCTGCTTGTCAGGAAAACAGCCAAAATATTGAAACAGATGTCAAAAAGTATTTTCTCAACTTGGAATCATTAAGGGTATTGCTATTCATAGATAATGTTAAACATAGTTATGTGATTAACAAATATACATCAATTTTTCCTTGAAAAACATGTAACTGGATATATTAATATTCATATTTTTGAACATGGATTAATCTTTCAGTTCTTCAATTTTAAGTAAAGATTTAACAAAAGAATCACTCTATACACATTAAGACTGTAATCAGGCTCTGATTTCCTAATCCCTGGAGTTAGTACTATCACTTCTAATTTCCAGATCAGGATCATATCTGCCTGGTTTAATTCTTGACAAGATCGGAATAAGATTTATGTGTATGTCCCCATCCACTTTAGAATTTAAAATTTGTTATGTCACTCAAGTCATTGCATCTGTTGATTATTCCTGTGAGTCATTTTAAAAGGTGGGTATGTTCTGAAAAGGGTGTTACACAGTTTCTTTGTATGCAAACATCATAGACCATACTATCACAAACTTACATGGCGTAGTCAATTATACAGAGTTTTATGATATAGCTGATTGCTCCTCAGCTAACAACTTGTATAGCATACAATTTTATTGAACTGTAGACAATTATAACACATTACTAAGCATTTGTGTATCTAAATAGAACTACATATGGAAACATACTCCTCAATTTTAAAGTGTTGAAAAATATTAAATGTTGAAAATATATCTCAATATTCAAGCAAAGCTCATAAAGTTATACTTGTACTCCAGTTATTTTTTATCAAAAATTGTAAATTGTATTATTAAATTTGCAAGTTCTACACAATATCAACATGAAAATAAGTTACTGGCAAATGAAAAATCAAATCAGCCCAAACACAATTTTCTTTTTTTTTTTCTCAAATTTTTATTATCAAACTGACGTACAGAGAGGTTACAGTATCATACGTTGGGCATTGGATACATTTCTTGTACTGTTTGTTGCCTTGTCCCTCATGCCCCCCTCCCTCCCCCCTTTCCCTCCCCCCTCCAGGTGTTCAGTTCACCTACACCAAACAGTTTTGCAAGTATTGCTTTTGTAGTTATTTCTCTTTTTTTACCCTGTGTCTCTCGAATTTGGTATTCCCTTTGAATTTCCTACTTCCAATACCAGTAAACACAGTTTCCAATATACTCAGATAAGATTACAGAGATAGTGTAGGTACAAACATAGGAAGGTGATACAAAACATCATCAATAATAGAAACTACACATACCCATAGGACGTTGAAAGTAGTTACAACTGTGATATATCACTTGTTTCCATAACATGGAGTTCATTTCACTTAGCATCATCTTATGTGTTCCTAAGGGTATAGCTATTGGGCCTTGTGATGCTCTGCTATGGCTTGCCTAATCCTGTACTAATTATTCCCAATAAGGGAGGCCATAGAGTCCATGTTTCTTTGGGTCTGGCTCACTTCACTTAGTATAACTTTTTCCAAGTCCTTCCATTTCCTTACAAATGGAACAATGTCATTCTTTCTGATAGAGGCATAAAATTCCATTGTGTAAATGTACCACATTTTCCTGATCCATTCGTCTACTGAGGGGCATCTGGGTTTGTTCCAGCTTCTCGCTATGACAAATTGTGCTGCAATGAACATTGTTGTGCTGGTGGCATTACTGTGATTTTGTTTGTGGGCTTTTGGATAGATACCCAACAGTGGGGCTGCTGGGTCATAGGGGAGTTCTATATTGAGCCTTCTGAGGAATCTCCATACTGCTTGCCAGAGTGGCTGAACCAGCCAAACACAATTTTCTATGAAGAAAAAAAATAGTGAACTATGCAGTTAATTTTCCAAAGAGGTAGAAAGTTAGATTACTATATTCCAATTCATTGTAGCTTCACCTGATGGTACATGCCCATAATTCTAGTTTCTCAGGAAACTGAGATCTGAATATCTCAGTTTGAAGGCAGACCCCCCAAAAAAAAGTGAAAGAAGAGGTATGGTTCAAGTAATAGGGAGCCAGCCTTAAACAAAAAAAATAAATAAATAAAAGCTTAGTGAGAGCACAAATCATGAATCCAAGCCCCAGGAAGATCATAGACACAAAAGTTTTATCACTTACCCTGCATATATATTTTTCTTTTGTTTTATCTTATTTCAGCTTCATTCCCTTCTCCATAACTCACTACCTTCCTTTTTTAAACATTATTAACATTCAATGACATTCCAATGCCACTATGGAGCAAGAAATGAGTTTTGCCAACAGACATGATCAAAGTATCACTACCTTTCTTTACAGTCTTACAATAGCCATCAAGTTGATTAATCTCAGTTTATATTTCAGATTTTTTTTGTTTTACCAAGGCTTGATCTCAGGACCTCATACTCGCAATTCACTTAATTCATCAGTTGTGCTTTACCTTGCCTTTAGCCACTGCCTTAGCTAATTATTTTTGGAGATGGAGTCTCACAGACTTTTCTGCCCCAGCTGGCTTTGAACGACAGTCATCCATACAGTCAGCTTCCCCGATAGTTCAACTTTCCTTCACCAATTATTTCCTTTACTAGTTCCCAATAGTAATGTCAAGTTGAGAACCAAACCTTTAACATATAAGTCCTTGGCCATCGTTATGATCCAAAGCATAGCACTTACCTTGGACTTCTTTTATACTTAAATTTCTCAAAGATTTTGTGGCTTCCTTTCAAATGGTGTTTTCACACACACACACACACACACACACACACACACACACATTCTATAGCTGCTGTGGCATTCCTACTTCCTCTTTTCATCTTGTATGATTAACTCTGCTATTTTCAGGTATTATTTTTTATGGCAAGTAATTGTGTCTATCCACCAGTACCCAAGTCATATTAAGTGTTTCTGTAATAGTCTATTTAGCACATTAAGTATAGGGCTAAAATGTTTTGTTTTCATATATAGCTCTTCTCTTAGGCAGAAAGCTCTCTTAAGACAGTAATTAAGTCATTGTTTATATTTGTAAATTTGGGACAACTTTCCCATGTATTTTGAATCCACTAATGGACTAGATAAGTGCTTTTCAAGCCAGATTGTTTAGAGCTCTAAGTTTCTTACATGTAACTGGAAAGTTGTTGTCAATTAGTATGCTGTATAAAAGAGAGGTAGACATAATACAAGGAAAGGTTCTGGGATTTCAAATGTGGATACATTTTATCAATACTTCATGTTATATTCTTCACTTCAATTTTTAAAAGAAATGCTTTACTATGAAAAAAATGAGAAAGAACTCCAGTCTGTAATATTGACAATATCCTACAGCCTCAAATTCTGTGATTTGGTGAAATTGCAATGAATTAAATGACTAAACTAATATAAGATGAAAGCAATCAAATCTATTCAACACATAAAGGGTCTTCAAAGAGGTTTACTCCAGACACAGTACATTTTCTGACAATTCAGCAGGTCATTAACATTACTGTATGAGACAATCATTCAACAAGTGATTTCTAGGAAGTCATTTTTTTTCTATAGTGCATATGCTATTGCCTAGAAACAAATTATAATGTCGTGCCAGCAGAACTAGAATTCCATTTTATTCCAACTACTATTCAAACCCAAGATAGTTCATTCCATGTGAGTTAGTAATTCACATAAATCTATAAAATCCATAAGCTTTCCTTTTGCCTGTGGGGGCCTTTTCATTTAAAAAATGTGATTGAATATAAAAGGAGATATTCAGTGAGGAGTGGCAAAATTGCACATCTAATTAAATCACTTGCCACTTGCCTTGGAGGTTAATGAGCAACCCAAGTAGGAATCACAAAACCAAAACCAGACATTTCAGAAGTTCAATAAATAGATTTTATAATCCTATTATTAAGAATTATGGAAGCTCTTGGCTGGCTTTCCTTTGGTGACATTTTCACTTTAGGTCTGAATTATGTAATATGCCATACCACATGTGGCAGAAGCCTTGGAGAAAACATGGCATAATTTTCTGTTCATCAGATGAGGAAAAGAAGCAAGGGAAAGGAAACAATGTGTCTCAGATCACCAAAGCAATAGAAATAGAGCTGTATGTCAGGTTTTCTGACTTAACTAGATAGTATTTTTTTCTTTAACATCAAACTGCTTTCTGCTGAAGCAAATGATAGCTGATTTTCATGTACTTGTCATGATATTTGCACAACACCAATGATCCATGAGGTACATATCATTTGCAGATAATTTAATTCACACCTTTTTCTCCACCTAATAAATTGTATTTGTTATTCCAAGTCCTTCCATTTCCTTATGAATGGGGCAGTGTCATTCTTTCTGATAGAGGCATAAAATTCCATTGTGTATATGTACCACATTTTCCTGATCCATTCGTCTACTGAGGGGCATCTAGGTTGGTTCCATACTTGAACGATGACAAACTTGGGAAAAAATCATACTAAGTGAAGTGATCCAGACTCAAAGAAACATAAACTCTATGGTCTCCCTCTTTGGGAATAATTATTATACATCTAGGATTATACTAGTAGAATATCACAATAGCTCAATAGCTATGTACATATGATCACATAAGATGATGCTAAGCAAAATGAACTCCAAGTTATGGAAACAAGTGGATTATCATTGCTGTTATTTTCAACATAGCATGTGAAATTATGTCCTTTTTCTTTCCTGTGGTTTTACCCTGATATGAATTTGGTACCCTGGATATTGTATATATGTGTATTGGAACTAGGGAAGGGAAAGGGAATATCAAAATAGAGAGACAATGGATAAAAAGACAAACCAATGCAACAGCAATACTTACAAAAGTATATGATGTAAACCAACTGTACAATTCATGGCAGGGAGGGAAATGGGGAGGGAGGGAAATCAGGGAAAAAATGAAGGAGGAGGTAACAAGTTGGATAAGAAATGTACTCACTGCCTTATATATGAAACTGTAACCCATCTGTATTTCACTTTAACAATAAAGAAATTAAAATGAAAATAGATAAATTGTATTTGTTGAGAAATACAGGGTAAAATTATATTATTTGTGTAGAATGAAATGGACTTTGATATACAATAAATACATGAATTACAAATTATATCATTAGATAAGCATTACTACTGACCCTTGAAATTTATAATGCTCTTTATGAGAAATATTAGACCATCATATGTACTGAGCCTCTTCAGAATCGTTCTGAACTTTTTCAGAGAATATTTCTACATGATACTCTTGTTCAGGTCAGCTTTTTACAACTTATAGAATTTTATGTGAAAATCCCATGTACTTCTATGATAATCAAAGAAGAATAATACTCCCTATGAGTTTACAGAAGATCACAAAGAGTATTTCTTTGGAAGGAAGACAGATCTGACTTTATGTTTTACTTAGGCCTCCTTCCAGTAATTTATTGTCTTTAAGTAGCTATATAAAGGGGTTTCGAATCAACATGTCTGTGAATACAATGCATCTTAATCAGTGTCATCCCCTGCATTGTTCTCCTTTATCTGTTCCAACTGTTTCAGTTTTCTTGGTTCCATTTCCATATGTACTTTGAATACTATGACGTTACTCACCTACCCTTCCTCTCTGTCTACCCCTTCCTCTTAAGCTCACATTCTCAGCAACACATGCATGTTCCAGATTCCTGGTACTCATTTTGTTAACATTTTGGGCCCCTGTTTATTTCTTTGAGGAAGTAACATAGCAATATCAGCTGTGCTAGATTTTTCTAATAGGAGCATTTTGTCTTCTATTCCAAATGTTCTTTTCTGTGTACCAACACACTTATAAGATATGGGTCTTGGCCTCTCCAATCTGGTCGAACATTACACTGTTTCAGCATTAGAGAATATCAGAAATTGTGTCATATGGCTTCCAGAAGTAATCCTAAGTCTCTACACTCTCTTGATGCATTCTCATGCAGGAAAACAGTGGTTATAATTATAAACCAAGTATTGTATGATTTCTTAGTTGCTCTGTTGGGATAGTCGCAACTTGGATCTCAGCCTAAAACAGCATCTAATACCAGCTTGTAAACAATCCATTTTGAAAGACCTTTTCAATTAGACCTTCAAATACTGAAGACCAGCTGAGATTATTTTGTGACAATGGCACAAGTGACAAGAACTGGACAATTAGGCATTTTCTATCACTGTTTTGGAGAGTTATTTGTTATGCAGTAATCATAACAAGAACATATTTTAAAGACTAAAATATTATATATCATGTGTAATATACACCATCCATTAGTATAATATACATATGTACTGTATATCACATAGTAGAACTTTCAAAACAAAAAATAAATGAAAACGTAGCTAACCATTCCTGAATTAAATCAAAATATTGATAATAATGTATGCTTTAGTTCTCCTAGTACAATATTGTGAAGCAAAAAAGTAACTGTTTCATAGCAGTTGGGGTAAAAGTGTATATAGTTTGAAAATGTCATTATCTAGGATTTCTTTATTTGAATGTAACTTCCCATCTCTTTGCTCACCTGTTTTGTTTTGTTTTTAAACAGTAAAGAGGCATTTATTGCGAGCTAGCTCAGTCCTCTGCGCACACAGCAGCAACTGGTGGCTCTGAGAGGCCCCGAATCAAAGTCTAGTAGTCTTTTTATATCATGAAACAAACAACTCTAAAGCAATCTGGGGAAACTTCTCACAGTCAGGCATATGTTTGATTAACAACCACATCACACTAACCAAGCAGAGGGAAATAGGCTAACCTTACCTATAGTTAACTTTGTAAGCAGAGGGCTAAACCACATTTCTTCCTCTCGTCCTTTGTCTGCCTCAATCTCTGTTTATATTTAACACAGACATTCAGCAGTTTTTCTCAAAAAATGTTTGTGCAGGCTTTAAGATGGAGTCACTTAGGTCTTTTGTGTCTCTTTATTCCCCCATTTCTTTTATGAACCTTGGAAACCAATCATGGGTTCCTCTGAAGTAGTTTATAAGATTTTTTTTTACCTCGCCATAGCATACAGGTTGGCACTGGGCTCGTAACACCATTAATTGAACAGCATTAACTCTATCTTTTACAAAGGCAATAAGTTTGTTAATTATACAGGGTCCAATAGTAAGCACAAGCAAAAGTATTATGAGGGGCCTCATAACGGTAGAAATTAAGGTAGTCAGCCAAGGGAAGTTGCACACTCTTTACCTTAGGCTGCATATAATGAGCAAATCCAGGCTTCACATACTTTGCAAAACCATCTCAGCAAGGGAATCAAGCAGTTAAAGATATTTACATGAAATCTTTCTGGCTTACATTTAGATGTCATCACATGTGTCCCTTACCCCTGCAGATGCAGGTAAAGATAAACATAGTTTCACACTGAAGCCCCAATTCTGACCCTATTTATATTATAGGCAATTTGATTGCATACCAACTTTACTCATAAGCTCTAATTTTAAGACATACTGATGCCATTTGCTACATACTCAAACTTTCTAAGGTGTCTGGGTCTTTGGCCCCCAGCGCTCTCCTGACCTGCTGGAGAGATGGGGAAGCTCACCCCGACCGGGGCGGGACAAGAAAGGAGAAGGATTGACACACAGCCCACACACAGCCCCCCTCACCAGAGGACAATCAGATGCGTCCGGGAGAATGTCTCCACATGTCTCGCTTTATTGAAATAAGCTCTGCTCTTAAATAGGTCAGAGAGTGGCAGGAAGGGGAGGGGTGTACAGGCTCCTATCTAGAGACTGAGCTGTCCATCAAGGGTGGAGGGCCTAGGGACCAATCCTAAGAGGTGGCCTAATTCTATGTCACAGCCCACAGGACCGCCTCCGGGTTCACCACCAGGCGCCATCTTGGCCACAGGTTGTCCTAAGGCTGGGAGGCGGGGCCAGCTAGAACCGCCTTTCTGAGTTCTGTGTAATAGCAACACATGACCCCGGGGCCGGAAGACAGGCGGGGCCAACTAGGACTGTCTTTCCAGGTTGCAGCATTACAGCCACACATGACCCAGAGCTGGGAAACAGGCGGGGCTGGGTGGGACTTTCTCTTTCTGATGCAAGGCATCCGGGCATGCCCCACATCTCCCCCTTTTTGTTTTATTAGCAGGTGGATACCCTACTTGAGAGTGTGCCTGTCTTAGGTTGCCCCCCTCTGAGGATCTTACCCATCATTGATTACCACTCTAGCTCTTCAGGCAATCCTACCTGCAGGGCCTGCCAGCCCAGTAGAAAGACTTGGGGGTAGGAATTGACATTTAAGAGGAGGCCCTGTTATTTTTGCCTCACACCTGTACACCCTGGTAGGCTGCACATTCTGGTAGGGGCCATGGCCAACCTCATAGGGTTCCCAATCAGCTAAAGGCAGCATATTGCTGTTGGACCACCATTAACTTGACAGCTCTGGCTCATTGCTTAAGAAATAGGGGAAGCCCATTAACCATGCAAGGGTCAAGTATAAACACAGAGGCAAATGTAAACACAGAGGCAAATGCAAACACAAGGCAAATGTGAACACAAAGCAAATGTAAACACAAGGATCATGGGGGATCTCTCCCACAAGGGGGAGAAGGTGAGGGAGCCACCCATTTAGCTCAGTGTAGGGAAAATTGGAGTTCAGTCTGTTTTGGCACTGCTCAGGATAAAGCAGGCAGAGTCCCCCTTCTTTGGTGGTGAGGTAGAAGCAGGCAGAGTCCCCCTTTTCTGGTGGTGAGGTAGAAGCAGGCAGAGTCCCCCTTCTCTGGCGGTGAGCAGGTCCAGGCCCTGGCGATTCTGGAGGTCCATGGCAGCCAAGGTGCTAGCAACTTAATGCATATCATTAGTAGACAGTTTATCATAAACATGAAGCAAGGTGCCAAGACCCTCAACGCCTATCCCCCCCCCAAACGGGAACCCCTAAGCTCAGCAACAGTGGAAAGGCAAAAAGGGAAACAACAGTGCAAACTCCCTCCCAGTTCTTTGGCAACAAGCTGTAGGTGGTATCGCCACAGAGAAACATTGCGCCATAAAAGATGTTGAGGTAGAGTCCAACAAGGCAAGTAGGGCCGGACAACTGGAAGGAAGGGAGGCTGGCTGCCTCCATTGTTGTCCACAATTACTGACACATGCAGGCAGGTTTCCCGTATTTCCAGGAAGGAGCAGGAAGAAATCCACCACGATCTTTTTCATTCTTAGAAAGAACAAACAAGGAAGCATACCTCAAGAGGAGGTGCTCTTGGGTAGTTATTCTGGCAAACAGTATTTTAGGTCTCTAGCAGGTATCCAAATTGGGCTTGGTTCCTCAATCAGGAAAACGCATCCAAAGCCCCTTCCCACACTAATAAGCAGGTTAGGTCAGGACCTAACCATGATCTAGTAAGGGGGTCCTTCCATCAGACTTCCACCTTTAAATAAGGTGTCTAATTTGACCAATGCCTCTGAAAAGCCATCAGAGGTTGGTCTTTAGAAAAATTTAAAATGTTTAATGTAAGCATGGCTGTCCTTAACTGGTCATGGGGGTTGCCTGCCCCTTTTTGTTTTATTAATTGGTCCTTTAGGGTCTTATTATGCCTCTCAATTATGGCTTGGCCGATGACATTACAGTTGGTAACAAATTAACTACATACAAATTATCAGAAAACAGGTTCATCGGTTTTTGAACATGGGTTAGTGCCAGGGCAACTGCGTATAGCTCCTTAAACTGTGCAGACCCTGTAACCGGCTCAAAGTAGTGGGTGCCCTCTTCTCTATTGGCAGGGGAGGAGGTGGAGTATATAACCACGGCAGATCCCACTTTTCCCCCATCAGTGAAAACATTTACAGCTTTAATAAGGGGTTTGGTAGAGAAAAGTATGGGAGGAGCCCACTGTAACCTCGAAAATGAGGTTACCCATCTTGAAGTGCCATAATGGCAGTCCAACCTCCCCATGAAACCCTCCAAGGAATTAGACACCTTATTATGGTTTCTTTTGACCCACTGAAAATCTGACAGCTGGTAGGGAATAACTAGCACAACAGGATCCCGCCCATAATGTCTCAGGGAAATATCCCTGCCCTTAATTACCAGGTCAGCTAGCTAGTCTAGGTGGGAGTAGGCCCTGGAAGCCCCTGCTACCTATGCATGTACCCATTGGAGAGGCTCACCCAACTGAGTAATGGCGCTGAGCTGGGAAGGATCCAAAGAGAAAGGGGGCATTGGGGCCTATAGTGAGCCAATTGTGCCATATTTAAGGCCGACTGAACTTTTTGAAATATTACTTGATATGATGGAGTTATTGTAATAATATCAGTGGGGGCTTTATCCTTTAAAGAGTCAAACAGCGGAAGCAGATCTTCTGTAGGCAGGTGAAGCCAAGGCCTTAACCAGTTAATCTCACCTTGAAGTGCCAGACTTTGAACTCAGGCCCCATTTTACCACGTGAACCCCATTTTACCACGTGAACCCCACTTTACCATGTGAACCTGAGATAAGCACGCCCTGTGAGCAGACCCAGGACAAGCCCATTAGGGCCCAGTTGGTCTAGAACTCTAACCGCTGGGAATGCTTAACTCTGACCACCCCTAGAATGCCTCGAACCCTGAGCCAATCAGATTTGTACCTGTGTCCTAATCTTGCTTGCTTGAACACCTGATTGTTGAACACCTGATTGTTCTTTGCCTTTATAAGCACTGTGTAACCACAGCTCGGGGCTTCCTTCTAACCTCCGCTGTGTCGGTGGGTAGGATGTGGCCCGAGTTGCAGCTCACTTAAATAAAGCCTTGCCTTGCTTTTGCATTTCGGAATTTCTGAGTCTCGGTGGTCTTCTTGGTGGTGGTTTCGCGACTTGGCACAACATTTGGGGGCTCATCCGGGATGGCCCCAGAGACCCCTGAGACCCCAGACTCCAAAGGTAAGAAAATAACGCTGTTCATTCTGTGTGTCTGTGTCTGTGTGATTTTTAGTTTTGTTTTCTGTTTTGGCCAGCTGCCTGAATCTGAACCTGTAGGTAGTGAAGGACCAGCCGGAGTGGACTCTCTCGTATGGGCAGTTCTGGAGGACTTGGGGGACACCTCAAGCCCTCCACAGGGGGCTCAGGCTTCTCACTACCACCATGAACCTGAAGGACTGGACTGGGAGGCCCTTCTAACGAGTGCCCGTCTGGTCCACTCTATATTCGGGGTTGTCTGGTCCGCTCCTACACAGGAACGGGAGAGAGAGAGCCTCAAGACTGTGTGGTCTGCCCCCTCACAGGGGCAGGAGAGACACAGTCGAACCTGTAAGCCACAGCTCCGTAAGTCTGTCTGTAAGTGTTGTCTGGTCTTTGTGCCTGTGATTATTTTTGTGTGTTTCTCTCTTGCGCTGTTCCTGACTGACAAACGGATGATGGAGAACGTTCCTTCCACTCCCCTGGACTTGACTTTAGCTCACTGGAAAGATGTACAGGTGACAGCTCACAATCAGAGTGAGAGTGTCTGCAAAAAAGAACTCTAGGGGGACCCCCACCCAGCCTTCTTAAGCAGAAAATTGTTTGGTGTGCTAAAATGTTTTACTAAGACTAAAAATGCTTTACTAAAACTATCAAGCCCTGGAAGATGAGGCTGGAGAATGCTAAAATCATTTGTTAAAGGTTTTTGTCTTAAAATGTACGGCCGATGCTTATTCTGCGCGCTTTAAGATCTTTTGAAAATTTATGTGTGTGTGCATGTGTGAGTGTGAACATGTTCAAGACTGCAGTATGATGCAAAACTAAGTTTAAATTCAAAGGTCTTCATGCCATGCAGTAACTGGGACTGAAGAAAAAAAAAAAAGAGGCTCTTTTGAAACAAGCACCCCGAAGGTAAAGGGCGGCACCTGGTTTCAGAATGCCTGTGAGCTTCAGGTTTTCCGATGCAGATAAAAGCTAAAGTGTTGTGTTAGTGTTAAAAAGGCTTTGGAAATCAAGAATACATTTCTAGATAAGAAATTTGGAAGTAAAATTGTCCTAAATAATTATTGCAAAGTGAGAAAAGGAGAATTATGGCTACCAAAATGTTTAATTGCCATTCCAGCTTCTTTGTAGTTTTTTTTTGTAACAGTTTCCAGCAGGCCCACAGAGAAGCACAGGTGATTCCTACAAGTTTGTCAAGATCTAATACTGGCCCTTAATAAGTTCCAGGTAAGAGACCATGCTTAAAAACTACTTCTGTGTGGACCACCTTGTTGCTTCTAATTGGAGTAAAGTGGCCTCTTGTAAGACTCACTGATCTGAAATCTGCAGTTTGAAGCCAGCCCGGGCAGAGAAAGGTCCCTGTGAGAGACTTGTCTCTAATCAGCCAGCAGAGTGCTGGGAACGGAGTTGTGTGGAGCTCAAAGTGGTAGGGTGCTAGTCTTGAGCTGGAGAGCTGGGGGACAGCGCTCAGGCCCTGAGTCCAAGTCCAGTGGAAAGTCACTCCTCATGGGACAAAAGTGATGGAGCATCTAGAGGCAGTAAGCCACTGCTTGGATGGCAGAGATGGTGTCAGATCCTAGAGTCACTCCTGTTTGGCCTTTCAAAAGTTAATCAAAGCCAGGAAGTCCTAGAAGAATAGTTCATAAGCATGCCTTTCCAATGCCCATGTCTGTCTACTGGGCAGGAACTTGCCAGTCATCTGTGATAGTGGTTAGTAAGGGTAAGTTTGTCAAATGAGAGAATAGATTAAAATCTCAATCCCCCGCATTTACTCAAAGCTCTGACTGGCAGTGAGAATTTTAAGCTGATACATCTGTTTAGGAAAGAAAGCTTGTAGACCTGAGATTGTGTCCTGATTGAGATCTGTTAAAGGCCTGCAAAGGTAACCTTGTAGGTCATCAGAGATCAGTTCCCCAGCCAGTCAGGAAAATGTTTTTACAAACTAGAATGTTAAAAAGCACAAATTTGTAAACCTGAAGTCACCCATCTGGGCTTCATATTAAAAGAGAGCAAGCATTGGCTGTCAGACGCATGTAGACTGTGCTGAAAATCCCTGTGCCTAAATCATCCAGACAAGTCAGAGTTCCTGGGAACAGACTTTAGTAGACCCAGGGCCATGAGCTTTGCTTCCTGTGCCCCAGTATTCCCAAGAAGGCTTGGAGTGGATAAAGAAAATTCCCATGGCCCACAAAGCCCCTGGACAGAGAAGGAAACAATGACTGGTGGAAAACTTGTGAAGGGAAACTTATCCTGCCACAAGGGCTGAGTAGGGGGATCCTTAAGAGAATCCACTGAGCTTCTCACATGGGAACCTGAAAAATGCAGGACTTGCTCTGACACTCCAAAGTGAAAATTAGACAAGGAGATCAACTTATTGAAGATATTGTTAAAAATTGCAAGGCCTGTCAGCTTGCCAATGCCCCCAGTCAACAGATTACTAAAGGAGCTCGCCTCTGTGGGAATAGGCCAGGCGTGTATTGGGAAGTAGATTTCACAGAAATTACAATTATTTGCTAGTTTTTATGGACACCTTTTCAGGATGGGTTGAAGCCTATCCAACAAAGCATGAGACTGTGAATGTAGTGGCTAAGAAGATCCTGGAAGAAATCCTACCCAGGTATGGCTTCCCATCCACCACTGGGTCTGACAACGGACCGGCCTTCTTCTCAAAAGTAAGTCAGGGAATAGCCGCTGCACTGGCGACTGATTGGAAATCGCATTGTGCTTATAGACCGGAGTTCAGGACAGAGAGAATGAATCGGACTCTAAAAGAGACCTTAACTAAATTGGCCTTAGAGACTGGCGCAGACTGGGTGTCACTCCTTCCTTTTGCTCTGCTTAGAGGAAGAAATTCTCCCTATCAGCTTGGCTTTAAGCCTTCAGATTGAATTGCTTGCTAATTTGGATGATGCTGAATTTTTGTGTAAACTCGATTGCAGCTCGTGCACAAGAATATGTGACCCCTACTTAAGGCATTATATGATTCTGCTTCTGTCCCTACCCCCTATTTATTCAGACCAGGGGCCTGGGTGTTTGTCCGAAGGCATAACCCCAAATCCTTAGAACAACGGTGGAAGGGACCATAGACGGCATCGCCACTTGGGTTCATTGCTTCCACGCCAGGCCAGCTGACCCCTTTGCCCTGGACGATGACTACCGTGGTGGAACATGGGAGGTCTCCAAGCACCCGACTCAGCCGCTTCGCCTTCGCCTCAAGAAAAGAAAGTTAAACTGAACATTGTTATAATTTACTTTTTGCCTTCTTTCCTTACTACCCTGGCTAGTGTTGATGTTATTTTGGCAGCTCACTCCAAAGCGAGGTGACCCCCTTATTTTAGGTAGTTTTGGGCTTGTTCAGGAATACGGGTATAGCCACCCGACCCTTAGAGCACAGCTGAGAAGTTTATGTATTATTTTGTTGCTTACATTGAAGTGCCAGATTTTGAAGTCAGGCCCCACCACGTGAACCCCATTTTAGAATCGAACCCTGAGCCAATCAGATTTGTACCTGTGTTCTAATCTTGCTTGCACAGCTGATTGTTGTAACCTTGTTCTTTGCCTTTATAAGCCCTGTGTAACCACAGCTCGGGGCTTCCTCCTAACCTCCGCTGTGTCGGTGGGTAGGACGAGGCCCGAGTTGGCAGCTCGTTAAATAAACCCTTGCCTTGCTTTTGCATTTTGGAGTGTCTGAATCTCGGTGGTCTTCTTGGGGGTCGTCTTGCGACTTGGCACAACATTTGGGACTTCGTCCGGGATGGCCCCAGAGACCCCCGAGACCCCAGACTCCGGAGGTAAGAAAATAAGGCAGTTCATTCTGTGTGTCTGTGTCTGTGTGATTTGTAGTTTTGTTTTCAGTTTAGGCCAGCCGCTTGAATCTGAACCTGTAGGTAGTGAAGGACGAGCCGGAGGGGACATGCTCATATGGGCAGTTCTGGGGGACTTGGGGGACACCTCAAGCCCTCCACAGGGGGCTCAGGCTTCCCACTACCACCCTGAACCTGAAGGACTGGACCTAGAGGCCCTTCTAATGGGTGTCTGTCTAGTCCACTCTATATTCAGGGTTGTCTGGTCTGCTCCTACACAGGAACGGGAGAGAGAGAGCCTCAAGACTGTGTGGTCTGCCCCCTCACAGGGGCAGGAGAGACACAGTGAGACTGTGTGGTCTGCCCCCTCACAGGGGCAGGAGAGGCACAGTGAGATTGTGTGGTCTGCCTCCTCACAGGGGCAGGAGGGACACAGTCAAACCTGTAAGCCGTGGCTCCCTAAGTCTGTCTGTAAGTGTTGTCTGGTCTTTGTGCCTGTGATTATTTTTGTGTGTTTCTTTCTTGCGCTGTGCCTGACTGACAAACGGATGATGGGGAATGTTCCTTCCACTCCCCTGGACTTGACTTTAGCTCACTGGAAAGATGTACAGGTGACAGCCCACAATCAGTCAATCAGTGAGAGTGTCTGCAAAAAAGAACTCTAGGGGGACCCCCACCCAGCCTTCTTAAGCAGAAAATTGTTTGGTGCACTAAAATGTTTTACTAAGACTAAAAATGTTTTTACTAAAACTATCAAGCTCTGGAAAATGAGGTTGGAGAATGCTAAAATCATTTGTTAAAAGTTTTTTGTCTTAAAATGTACGGCCGAGTCTTATTCAGCACGCTTTAAGATCTTTTGAAAAGTATGTGTGTGTGCATGTGTGAGTGTGAACATGTTCAAGACTGCAGTATGATGCAAAACTAAGTTTAAATTCAAAGGTCTTCATGCCATGCAGTAACTGGGACTGAAGAAAAAAAAAAAAAAGAGGCTCTTTTGAAACAAGCAGCCCGTAAGCAAAGGGCGGCACCTGGTTTCAAATTGCCTGTGAGCTTCAGTTTTTCTGATGCAGATAAAAGCTAAAGTGTTGTGTTAGTGTTAAAAAGGCTTTGGAAATCAAGAATACATTTCTAGATAAGAAATTTGGAAGTAAAATTGTCCTAAATAATTATTGCAAAGTGAGAAAAGGAGAATTATGGCTACCAAAATGTTTAATTGCCATTCCAGCTTCTTCGTAGGTTTTTTGTAACAGTTTCCAGCAGGCCCACAGAGAAGCACAGGTGATTCCTACAAGTTTGTCAAGATCTAATACTGGCCCTTAATAAGTTCCAGGTAAGAGAGCATGCTTCTGTGTGGACCACCTTGTTGCTTCTAATTGGAGTAAAGTGGCCCCTTATAAGACTCATTGATCTGAATCTGCGGTTCGAAGCCAGCCCGGGTAAAGAAAGGTCCCTGTGAGAGACTTGTCTCTAATCAGCCAGCAGAGTGCTGGGAACGGAGTGGTGTGGAGCTCAAAAGTAGTACGGTGCTAGTCTTGAGCTGGAGAGCTGAGGGACAGCACTCAGGCCCTGAGTCCAAGTTGAAAGTCACTCCTCCTGGGACAAAAGTGATGGAGCATCCAGAGGCAGTAAGCCACTGCTTGGATGGCAAAGATGGTGTCAGATCCTAGAGTCACTACTGTTGGCCTTTCAAAAGTTAAAGCCGGGAAGTCCTAGAAGAATAGTTCATAAGCATGCCTTTCCAATGCCCATGTCTGTCTACTGGGCAGGAATTCGCCAGTCATCTGTGAAGAGTAAGTTTGTCAAATGAGAGGATAGATTAAAATCTCACCCCCCACATTTACTCAAAGCCCTGACTGGCAGTGAGAATTTTAAGCTCATACATCTGTTTAGTAAAGAAAGCTTGTAGACCTGAGATTGTGTCCTTATTGAGATCTGTTTAAAGGCCTGTCAGCTTGCCAATGTCCCCAATCAACAGATTACTAAAGGAGCTCGCCTCTGTGGGAATAGGCCAGGCGTGTATTGGGAAGTAGATTTCACAGAAATTACAAATATTTGCTAGTTTTTGTAGACACCTTTTCAGGATGGGTTGAAGCCTATCCAACAAAGCATGAGACTGCGAATGTAGTGGCTAAGAAGATCCTGGAAGAAATCCTACCCAGGTATGGCTTCCCATCCACCACTGGGTCAGACAACAGGCAGGCTTTTGTCTCAAAAGTAAGTCAGGGAATAGCTGCAGCACTGGGGACGGATTGGAAATTGCATTGTGCTTATAGACCCCAGAGTTCAGGACAGGTAAAGAGAATGAATCGGACTCTAAAAGAAACCTTAACTAAACTGGCCTTAGAGACTGGCGCAGAGTGGGTGTCACTCCTTTCTTTTGCTCTGCTTAGAGTAAGAAATTCTCCCTATCAGCTTGGCTTTACTCCTTTTGAAATAATGTACGGGTACCCCCAGCCCATTATCCCTAGCCTTCAGACTGAATTGCTTGCTGATTTGGATAATGCTGAATTTTTGTGTAAACTCGATTATTTGCAGCTCGTGTACAAGAATGTGACCCCAACTTAAGGCATTATATGATTCTGCTTCTGTCCCTACCCCCCCATTTATTCAGACCAGGGGACTGAAATCCTAAGAACCACGGTGGAAGGGACCCTAGACGGCATCGCCACTTGGGTTCATTGCTTCCACGCCAGGCCAGCTGACCCCTTTGCCCTGGATGACAACTACCGTGATGGAACATGGGAGGTCTCCAAGCACCCGACTCAGCCGCTTTGCCTTCGCCTCAAGAAAAGAAAGTTAGACTGAATATTGTTATAATCTTCTTTTTGCCTTCTTTCCTTACTACCCTGGCTAGTGTTAATGTTATTTTGGCAGCTCACTCCAAAGTGAGGTGAATCCTGCAGTCCCTTGGTAAAGTAGACTAAGGTTATAGGTTCCTGGCTAGGTAAGGTCAACGCCCCTGAGTCAGCCTGAAGAAATTACAGAAGATGGATGATCTTCACCCATCAGCCCCCCTTTAAAACCGAGGGACCAGAGTTATTTTCAGATACTACTTTTGGCCCTACTGGCCCATGCCTTACCTCTATATCATCCCCTAGACATGCAAGCCATTGAAATGGACAGAATGGAGCCATGATTGGCTCCCAAGGTACCAAAAGGAAAAAGGAGGAAATGAAGTGCCAGACTTTGAAGTCAGGCCCCACCACGTGAACCCCATTTTAGAATCGAACCCTGAGCCAATCAGATTTGTACCTGTGTTCTAATCTTGCTTGCACAGCTGATTGTTGTAACCTTGTTCTTTGCCTTTATAAGCCCTGTGTAACCACAGCTTGGGGCTTCCTCCTAACCTCCGCTGTGTCGGTGGGTAGGACGAGGCCCGAGTTGGCAGCTCGTTAAATAAACCCTTGCCTTGCTTTTGCATTTCGGAGTGTCTGAATCTCAGTGGTCTTCTTGGGGGTGGTCTTGCGATTTGGCACAACAACATTTGGATACTAAACACTATACAGCTAATGGTAAGTCTGTATAGCTGAAAGTTAATTTTCAGTTTGCAGTAATCCTGCAGACCCTTGGTAAAGTAGACTAAAGTTATAGGCTCCTGGCTAGGTAAGGTCAATGCCTCTGAGTCAGCCTGAAGAAGTTACAGAAGATGGATGATCTTCACCCATCAGGCCCCCTTTAAAACCGAGGGACCAGAGTTGTTTTTGGGAAGATGAGGCAGGATAAACTAGAGGCATGCAAAACAGAGGTACAGAGACTATACTTGTGAGAAATGGTGACAGGCCCTTTGGTTACTACATTGGGCCCTATTGGCCCATGCCTTATCTCTATATCATCCCCTAGACATGCAAGCCATTGAAATGGACAGAATGGAGCCATGATTGGCTCCCAAGGTACCAAAATGAAAAAGGGGGAAATGAAGTGCCAGACTTTGAAGTCAGACCCCATTTTACCACGTGAACCCCATTTTACCACGTGAACCCCACTTTACCACGTGAACCTGAGATAAGCAGGAATGCTTAACTTTGATCACCCCTAGAATGCCTCAAACCTTGAGCCAATCAGATTTGTACCTGTGTCCTAATCTTGCTTGCTTGAACACCTGATTGTTGTAACTTTGTTCTTTGCCTTTATAAGCCCTGTGTAATCAGAGCTCGGGGCTTCCTCCTAACCTCTGCTGTGTCAGTGGGTAGGACGAGGCCTGAGCTGAAGCTCGCTTAAATAAACCCTTGCCTTGCTTTTGCATTTCGGAATTTCTGAGTCTCGGTGGTCTTCTTGGTGGTGGTTTTCGCGACTTGGCACAACAACCTAACAGTTTTGTATCTCCACAAAAGTATAGGTGCCATCAAATCAAATTATATTATATCATTTAACCTTACCGGCAGGTGGAAAAGAGCACAAATGAATAACAATCAAGAGGGCAAAGGGTCAGGACAATGTTCAGCTTCTTCCATCCCGAATCAGCAGGCCTCGATAGTCATGTGTGATGGAGGCAGGCAGGAGAGATGGGTTGGCCACCTCCTGCTGGGTTGCCTGCAAATTTCTACACAGACTGGTTAAAGATATTAGTTTGGGAGCAGACTGTGGAGGCAGCTTCACAGACTGCCACAGTCCATGCTGCTAGCACACATGTCGACCTGGATCCTATAAAGTAAAATATTAATCCTGGATCAGGAAAATCGAGGTTAGTAGCCACATTTGTGCACTCGTTCCAAAATGACTCTAGTCCCTTGATCCTATGGAATTTATGAAAGCACAGGAGAGAAAAATGGAGAAGTAGATAGATTGGCTTGGAGTCTGGTGATAAGTCAGGATGCCTCCAGGCTGTTTACTGTGACCCCACACACAGGCTGCAAAGATCAGTTTTAACACAAGACTTAAAAGCAAGTTAAGATAGTATTCAAAAGCAAGTAATTTTGAAACCATGATGCCAGTTTGTACATGTTTAACCAGCAGACAGACAGACAGACCCACATACAGACAGTCATGCACAAGCTTTGGGGTGCACATAGAAATTTTTTTTTTTGGAATTGGCCATGTAAGTTTTCTGGAATTTCAGTGGCAAAATAATATAATTTTGTCCATATTTTAGAACCACGTGGTCAGTTACGAAACAAAAACTTTTCCTAGGAAACAAAAATTTTCACAGATTATCTGGTAAATGAAGAAGCCACATTTTGAGAAACCATTTCAGCTCCAATGGGGAGCTGAAGTGGGATGCTATGACCAGAGAAGGTCCAGGAGATGGAAGACAAGACACGAACAGAACACAGACACAATGGCGGCAGAGCTGGTCAGAGCCTCAGCATTTGAATTGCAAGGCACATTTGAATTGCAAGATACATTGAATTGTAAGGCCACAGTTGCAGGCTTTAGGGTGGGGGGCAGGATTACCGGGAGCTGGAGTCTCCACACTCCTGCCCAGCCTCCAGGAATTTGGCACACCCATTACCTGGGGCATGGGTGGGAGGCGCTTGCTAAAACCCATTCTATTGTCCACCACGAGGTCAATGCTAGAGAAAACATAGGATTTAGTCAAAAACAAGCAGAATTCAACGGAACCTCCAAACTTAGCAAACATCAATAACAAGAACAGAAAACCTTTAAAGCAGATGTTATGCAAATAAGCCCTTCTTGAGACTCCTGGGCAGCCAGGGGGCTGTCTCCCCTCCATCTAAGAAGTGGGAGGAGTGAGAGTCTTAAAAGGGCCTTTATTGTACCCAGGCGCTGGGGGGCCTGGGGAGAAACAGGCCTTGAGGGGGGATAGGGTTGGGTAAATGCTGAGAGGGGGGTCCTTTCCCAAGTTAATTTCCCTCCTCCTCACCACTTGTTCTACACAGTCCCAAGTAGCCCAGCTGAAGAGATTAACGTCTGCCAGCCAAGGCACAGTGTGCGTCAAGGTCTCCCAGACCATTTTGGCCTGGGAGTCTGAGATGCCTAAACCTATGCTTTGAAGCATGAACCTCAGCACCCTAAGTGCCGGATCATCATGCTGAGTTTGAGATTGCCCCATCTTTTCCAGGGATACCCTTACCTCGCGGAACTCGCTTGACTTGGCCTGCAGGTAGCTTCACTTCTAAACCTACACTTCCTCGTGCCCCACATTGGGCGCCAGTTGTCAGGGTTTTTAGCCCCCAGTGCTCCTCAGATCTGTGGGAGAGATGGGGAAGCTCGCCCTGACCGGGGTGGGCCAAGAAAGGAGAAGGGTCGACGGACCGCACGCACCTAGCCCCCCCTCACCGGAGGACAATCAGACGTGTCCGGGAGAATGTCTGCACACGTCTCGCTTTATTGAAATAAACTTCACTCTTAAATAGGTCAGAGAGCGGCAGGAATGGGAGAGGTGTACACACACCTATCTAGGGACTGTGAAGAGAGGCCTGAGCTGTCCATCAAGGGTGGAGGACCATGGGACCAAACCTAAGAGGCGGCCTAATTCTATGTCACAGCTCACAGGACCGCCTCCAGGTTCACCACCAAGCGCCATCTTGGCCACACCTGGTCCCAAGGCTGGGAGGCAGGGCCAACTAGGACCACCTTTCTGGGTTGCAGCGTAACAGCCACACGTGACCCCAGAGCTGGGAAACAGGCGGGGTGGGGTGGGACTTCCTCTTTCTGATGCAAGACATCCGGGCATGCCCCACACTAAGGAATGTCTTCCTTTTTCTCATCTAAAGGGATTCACTTGTCTTCCCCAATTCTCTTTCTAAAGTCTTTCCTTATCTCCATTCATGCCCTCTTCTACTTACTCAGACCATCAGCCACTTACTTGAACATTCTGTGACAATTTACAATCCTTAATTTTCAAATCCCTTTCTTATCCAGAGGAAACCATCTTGTTTCCTCTATCCCTTTCTCCAAGGCTTTCTATACTAACTTTCCTCTTTACATTTCCTGGGGCTTCTTTGCTGCTAGCATTTTAAACTGTTTACATTTTCTTTTCCTCTGGTTTGTGGAATCCGATTTATCTAATTTACTGTGACTTTACCCGCAGGCTGTTGGGGAAAACAAAGATGGGGCAAGGGTCAGTCCAATGGGACTGCTGCTCCTAAGAAATCAGACCAGAGCCAACTATCATGAGTTACTATTTTAGAGTGGATTTCTCCAGTTTCCAGTGCCTCTAAGTGCCTAAGGTTGGCTAGTGGCATCTGTAAGATCCACCCCCAGGAGCCCTCCATGGAGAGGCCCCCAGCAGTTTAAATCTCTGTCCAGTTACCTTGGTAACTGGTACACCTGATGGCAGTTACCTCCCTCTCTTCTCTGAGGTCACACCCTAATCCATCTGGACACACTCCAATACACTTGGACACACCTCCCACCCCAGGCATTGCCTGGAAGTGACTCTCCAGCCTGTCATACATGCTTTGAATTTAGCAGCAGGCCATCAGTTCCATGGATTTGTCTACTTGAAAATCTCTTACAATGTCCAATTTTCTTAATAGAGGTAGTGAACTCCAGTCAAATCAAGAATGTCACTCCAAAATTTTAGTTTCAGCAGATCCAAAGCACTTTCTAGAAGAAATCAGCTGTGTGTGATAGAGTCCCATCTGTTTTTACCAAGATAGGGCTGCACAGGGTGAAGATGTAGATTCTTTTTAAAAATTTTTTATTGTCAAACTGATGTACAGAGAGGTTACAGTTTCATACGTTAGGCATTGGATACATTGCTTGTACTGTTTGTTACTTCCTCCCTCATTCCCCCCTCTCCCCTCCCCCTTTCCCTTCCCCCCCCATGAGTTGTTCAGTTCATTTATACCAAACAGTTTTGCAAGTATTGCTTTTGTAGTTTTTTTTTACCCTGTGTCTCTTGATTTTGGTATTCCCTTTCAGTTTCCTAGTTCTAATACCAGTATACACGATTTTCAATGTACTCAGATAAGATACAGAGATAGTGCAGGTACTCCACAGGAAGGGGATACAAGAAGATCATCAATAATAAAAGCTACGGTTACACATAGCACGTTGAAAGTAGTTACAACAGTGATATAACAATTGTTTCCATAACATGGAGTTCATTTCACTTAGCATCATCTTATGTGTTCATAAGGGTATAGCTATTGGGCTCTTGTGATCCTCTGCTCTGACTTGCCTAAACATGTGTTAATTATTCCCTATGAGGGAGACCATAGAGTCCATGTTTCTTTGGGTCTGGCTCACTTCACTTAGTATAATTTTTTCCGAGTCCTTCCATTTCCTTACAAATGGGGCAATGTCATTCTTTCTGATAGAGGCATAAAATTCCATCATGAAGTGACTGAATTCTCTTTGATAATTTAAATATGGATAGCAACTATGATAATGCTATTTTGCCAAAAACACATTTCAAGATCATTTTCAAGGCAGGTTTACAATTCTTACCATGTATATGTTCTTACTTTTACATTACATACTTCATTTTCAAACTATGTTCTGACCACTGTTGATATTATCAGCAATGGTAGCTTGAGGGCTTAAACTATTCTTACATAAGAAGAGTTCATTTTGTTTAGTATGAAAATTATTAGAGTGGAAAAGCCCTGACCTTCATAGATTAGTCAATGTTCAATTTGAAAGTAAAAGCTCAGAACACTAATACTGGACTTATCTTGTGTAATTTCAGACAAATGAAAGAAATGCTGTATATAATTATTACTCTGACTATAAAACTGAATTTGATGGAAAATTTGGAGTGGTCATGACAATCACAGGAATTAAAATTATTCCCTAAACTGTTATCTGAAGACGAATCAAAATGTTCTGACAATCATTTGCAGAAATCCTTCAATAGGGATCCAGTCATAACTTGTATTCTTTTTTTTTTTTGGTTGTTTTTTTTTTTCTCAAATTTTTATTATCAAACTGATGTACAGAGAGGTTACAGTATCATACGTTGGGCATTGGATACATTTCTTGTACTGTTTGTTGCCTTGTCCCTCATATAACTTGTATTCTTTTGCTCATTTTGTTTATTGCATTTTTGTATGCATGTAGGTGTGGGTAACCAATATCTTTATTCTTTTCCTTATTGCTTATGTGTGTTATTTTAATAATACATAACAACAGACTTTTCAATGTAGGATGATGTAGCCCATATACATTTGTGTACATGAATCCATGAATCGAAGTGCTCTGTCAAATGTTCTATCAGTTACTTGCAGTAATCATTCGATGGCTAATGGCTATTTTACCTCTTGAGATTATACTGTTAAGACATATCACTGGGCAATAAAACTACTTGATTTTCTATACTGATGGTGATGACATAAAGTGCTTTCGAATGTAGGAAACATTCACTTTGCCTTTAATTATTTTTATTATCTGGAACTAGTCATACAAGGAGTTGCCACTCAACAAAACAGGTTATAAATACTATGTATCTTGATCAATGTCACCCCTTTCAACGTTCTCATCCATTCCTCCCCTATCCACATCTTTTCTCACTTTTCTTAATTTTGTAGGATATATTTGTTTGTTGATTGGCAAATCAAGACACTGTTTTTCTAAGAATAAGATTACATTTAATCAGACAAGTTCTATCTTCAAACTGGGATTAGGTTCTTCAAAGTAATTTTAAAAATTATTAAACGCATTTCTCCATTTCTCCCAGCCTTTAAGTCAGGCTGTTAGAACACACTGAGGAAAAGCCATTGTCCCTTTACTGATATTGGGTTTTTCTGTAACATTTTGAAATGGCTAGGTTTTGTATCTAACCCTCTTTACAAATACCACTTAGGAAAACTTGAACTTGATTCCTACTCAATGCAATACTCTATTCTCAGAATGTACCCCTAGTTTCTCTCATACCATCTCACATACATTGAAATAACCTACATTTTCTGCAAATGCTGAATGCTTCCAATTTCCTGTCTAAGTCCTATAATTCTCACTAGTGCCAGAAGCTATCATAATATAATAGGCTAACCTAAACCCAACACTGACTAAAATGTGATATCTACCTAGTTCTTGCTATCCTCTTTTAGGAACACTGAATCTTCCATATGATGACCGTTTTTCTTATCATGTTTACTCCTTCCCTTGACACTATCTAGGAAAGAACTAAGACTCTAGTGCTTGGGAGGGGGAACCCCTAAAATCACAGCACTTGCTAAATGATCATTACTTATATCATCTTTCTGATCCAATGCAATTTGGTCATGCATGTCAGAGTCCACTCACTCTGTATTATATTCAGGCCACATTCTTGACTCTCTAAACACCCTTACAGATATCATTCTCTCTGTCCACTAGCATGCTCCACTACTAGAGGCATAGCCCATTCCACTCCAAAATTCACCAAGAACAAGAAAGATGAACATTACCAAATATCAGTATCTCCCTGGTCCCATTCTCTGTCAAATTCATTATTTTCAATTAAACTGGTAATGAATCCCAAGTAAAATACTCATGACATACCTTGTGCATAATTATATTGTAAGTGTTGTCATTGTCAAAGAATTGCGTTGGTTTGGCAATGCAATAATTTCAGTCACAATAGAATTTACTTAAAATGTAGGATGGATATCTTGATGTCTGCATTCAATCCTCTTTATTCTCCTAAACATTGCATTTAATGCACTTTTATTCTGAGATACAATGGTTTGAAATAAACACTATGTTTAAAAAGTATGCTTTGTAATTAGGTAGTCACATACATGTAGTTGAAAACAAGATCATAATACTCCACTCAGAAACATATAATTTAAGCAAGTACGAGGTTATGTATTCTAAGCAACCTTTTGTTTCTTGAGAAACTATTTTTAGTATGCAAATATACAGATGTGCCTACTTGTTGCTCTCTAATGAATAAGTTGCATTTGATATAACAAAAGTGATGTATTTAGTTTAGTTATATTAGAAAGAACTTTTCAATACTTTCTTCTTTTATGGAAGCTTCCATTTTTTCTATAGACAACAAGTAACATCAACATGTATACTCTGATATACTAAAAGTTTCAAGAACTTTAATGGTTATGGTAACAAATTTCTAGCTAGCATTTGATGTTTAAAATGGAAGATCCACTGATTAGGCCAGATATTCATCTTGACTAAACCAAAGCAAAATAATCTTACATCTGAGTATAAAAGTTTCTGAATTCATTACTCTACATATGTAACAATAACCCCTCTGTAATTCACCTTGACAATAAAGTTAAATTCTAAAAATTTCTATCCAATATTCATGTCTTATTCAAACTACAATATAAAGTGCCAGTGTTCTTGCTAGGACTATATTTAATTGTAGCAGTATCAATTAGGTGCTTAAATATTCAGAAGCTTTTAGAAAATAACTGAACACATTCATTACTTACTACACTGAAAATTACATCATTTTACAAGCTAAAATAATAAATTAGAACCATTTCAACAGTGTAAAGCAAATCATGGCTTCATAAGAATTTTTACATTAAATCTTAAAGTTTAATGACACATAGGTTATATATCTTAGTTTGCTTTTTGCTAATACTAATGTATGCATATTTAAAGACACACATATTCATATGTATAATTTTATATTAAATATAAAAATATTAAGTGTTCCCATATATATGCATACATATATACATACATACATAAGCAGATAATTTTAGGAACATTACTTGATTATTGGTTAAATATTTTAGTACACATAATTTTCACAAAGTTATATTCATCCAAGGATACATTCTCTTTTTTTATGCCATTAATGGGGCCTGAACTCAGGGCCTGGGTGTTTTATCACTGAGTGTTTGTATTCTATCACATATGATGCACCTCCACATCTGGCTTTTTAGTGATTAACTGGAGATAAGAGTTACACAGACTTTTCTGCTCAGGATGGCTTTGAATTATCTTCAGATTTATTTCAGCCTCCTAAGTAGCTAGGATATCTTGTTTTATGATTAGGAAAATTAAGTTCCCAAAATCTAGGATACTTTAACTGAATTTTTTTGCTAACACTTTATTACTCATTTCACATCTTTCCATCAACTAAAGGATGCATCACAAGTTGCTATTTTTCTGTGGTGACAGCTTTGTAGCTAAATTATTAAACAATAAGTTATTATTGAGATGGTTTCCATGTACTTCCTAATTATTATGAAATAAGATGACAAATGTATATGAGATTATGAATAAATGAGAAATGATACTTTATAATATATTCTGACTTTAGAACAAAAAAGGGACTGGATAGCTACCTGACAGTCAATCTCCGAATAAAAACGTTAGAACTAAGAATCTCTCGATTGTGGACAAACAGAGGAGATGAATATCTGCACAATTCTGCCTTCAAATAGCATTTACCTACTAGTCTTTCATTGAGCCTTTCAATTTTTTTTTTTTTTTTTTTTGCCAGTCCTGGGCCTTGGACTCAGGGCCTGAGCACTGTCCCTGGCTTCTTCCCGCTCAAGGCTAGCACTCTGCCACTTGAGCCACAGCGCCGCTTCTGGCCGTTTTCTGTATATGTGGTGCTGGGGAATCGAACCTAGGACCTCGTGTATCCAAGGCAGGCACTCTTGCCACTAGGCTATATCCCCAGCCCCGAGCCTTTCTTAATATAACAAGAATACCCACAAAGAGGAAAATCTACAGAAAGTCTTTCTCTAAAAAGTTCATACATTCTACTGTCATCATTTAGGATTATATTAACTTCAACACCTATATAACTCAGCAAAAACTCAAAATAAGCAAATGGCACATTCCATCCTGTGTTAGTAAATGAAACCTAAATTTTGCAAGTAAAGTTCTTCATTCTTCTTCCTATATCTTCCCTGTGACTTAAGATAAGAAGAATTGGTTCCACTTAGGAGCATGTACCACTGATTTTCTACATACTATTAATTGCTTATTTCTGGCAGCACAAGGGATTGAAATGAAATCAGAGTCTAATATATAACAGACAGGTGCTAAACTGGAGGGTCAGGCCTCCAGGCCAATTTTCCCTTCGTTATTTTTGAGATAGGATCTCACTTCCTGTAGGGGCATATATCTTTACAATGAACCATATATTTACACTTTCCATCATAGCTGGTTCTTTTTTTTTTTCAAATTTTTATTATCAAACTGATGTACAGAGAGGTTACAGTTTCATACATTAGGCATTGGATACATTACTTGTACTTTTTTTAACCTCGTCCCTCCCACCCCCCTCCTCCCACCCCCTTTCCCTTTCCCGCCATGAGGTGTTCCATTCACTTAGACCAAACAGTTTTGCAAGTATTGCTTTTGTAGTTGTTTTTCTTTTTTTTACCCGGAGTCTCTCAATTTTGGTATTCCCTTTCAGTTTCCTAGTTCTAATACCAGTATACATGGTTTCCAATATACTCAATGTTACAGAGATACTGTAGGTACAACCACAGGAAGCTGATACAAGAACATCATCTATAATAGATGCTACAGATACACATGGTACATTGAAAGTAGTTACAACTGTGATATAACAATCGTTTCCATAACATGGAGTTCATTTCACTTAGCATCATCTTATGTGTTCATACAGGAATAGCTAATGGGCTCTTGTGATCCTCTGCTGTAACTTGCCTAAACCTGTACTAATTACTCCCAATAAGGGAGACCATAGAGTCCATGTTTCTTTGGGTCTAGCTCACTCATCATAGCTGGTTTTACAAGGATTTGCTACCATTCCCAGTGTCAGCTAAAATGTAATCTGGTAAGTTTTTATATTGTTAAATTTTTCTTACCTTCAGAAGTTTGTACAAGGGTGATATCATTCAACATGTCCATCTGTCTAGATCCTCTTGATTAATTACCCCATTCATCATTCTCTCAACTATCAACTAGTTGTATAAAGGAAGTGTCATTTGACAAAACAGTTTATGAATATATGATGAACAATGTCACCTCTTTCAACATTCTGACCCAGACCTCCTCTACACACCCCTTCCTTCACTCTTCTTAATTTTATAGGATATACATTGTAGTCTTAATTCCATTCTCCCCCTTCTCTTCTTCCTTTATCCACCTTATTCCTTCACCCCACCTCATCCAATTCAAGAAACTTCTTGAGGTATTTAAATTGTTTTAAAGTATGAAATATCATTTCATTATAATCATTTACTCTTTTATAGGAGGCTTTGCTCTTAAGAATCATTGTTTATAGACTTTTTTGTTTATGTTTTTTAATTTATTTTCTTAATTTTTTATTCTTATTGTCAAGATGATATACAGAGGGGCTACAGTTTCATAAAAGCAGTGAGTACATTTCTTATCAAACTTGTTACATCTTCTCTCATTTTTCTCCCACCTTCCCTCCTTCCTAATTCCTTCCCTATCCCAAAGTTGTTTACAGCATATTGTCTTACGAGTATTGCTGTTGCATTGGTTAATCAATTTAATGCTCCCCTTCCCTTCCCTGATTCAGACAAACATATATACAATACCCAGAATACCAAAATCAGATACAGTGACAACAGGGGTAAAACCATAGGAAAGAAAAAGGTATAATTCAACCTTGCCCTCAGAAAGCTTATTTAATGTGTTACACAGCTATCTATCTAAATAAATCCCTATATTACAAGTCACCATTGAAACACAAATATAATATTATAGAGGACAGATATGAGCAAAAATACTATGAGTTGCAGAGCTAACAAAATGTTTAAAAATACTATGGAATTAAGCTCTGTTGTTATGTTCCTTTTAGAATAAGAAAGTAAGCTTTGCATTCAAATAGAAATGAAACTAAAGGTGATTCATTTTGGTAAAGTTTTGTACAGAGAGTAGAAGCAAATAAGGTTAAACTTCTGTAATCGGTAGGTAATAAATAACAGATTTGATCTCTGAATCTGAGTTGCAAATATGAAAATATGTATCTAATAATTCTAGTTAGATTCAACACATTAAGTATCTACCCAGTGCCTAATATGTGCCAGATACAGGAAATTACGGGACAGAAATGACTGATGCAGAAAGACAAATAGATAATTGTAAAAGTCAATACCACTCCTAGGCATCTATCCTGAACAACAGGAACCAGGATATGACAAGAACACCTGCACCTCCATGTTCATTGTTGCCCTATTCACAATAGCCAAGATAGGGAAACAACCCAGATGCCCCACTAAAGATGAATGGATTAAAAAAATATGGTACCGATATACAATGGAATTTTACACTGCCATTACAAAGGACAAAATAATAGCATTCGCTGGAAAATGGATGGAACTAGAACAAATCATGCTGAGTGAGACAAGCCAAGAATAGAGAGATAAATGGCGTGTGGTCTCCCTGATAAGTGGGTCTTAGAATTAAAATGCAAAGAGATAGAACAAAGTAAACAGGTCTCAAGATACAAAAATACAGTAAAAAGAAAGGAGGACACAGACTGAGGGGAAAGTGTGATAATAATAATAATAATAGTAGTATTAGTAGTAATAATAATAATATAGGAGAATAAACCATCAGCTACATTGAACACTGATGAAAGGGAACTAAGCAACTCATGGGTAGGAATGGGAAGGAAGGAATGATTGAAAAAGGGAACAGATGTTTCTAAACAAAAGGAATGTAATATATATATACATATCATTTGAAATGGAGAAAATTATTTTATTGTTAAAGTTCATAGATTTTGTAAGCTATGTAGAGTAGAATGACAATTTTCATCATTGTGAACATTTTTTAGAGTAAATGTGTAAGCAAATGAAATCTACATCCCCTCCAGCATTTGTCATTGTTAGTTTTCCTGATAATGTACATTCTTACTGGGGTGAGGTGGAATCTCAGTATTGTTTCAATTTAAATTTCTTTTATGGCCAGTGATGCAGAGCACTTCTTCATGTGATTCTTGGCCATTCCTATTACCTCTTCAGAGAAGGCTCTCTTTAGGTCTTTAGCCCATTTGATGAGGGGGCTGTTGGTTCTTTGAGAATTTGTTTAGTGGGAATTAAGTTTTTGACTTTTAAATATATTTTAGATATGTCTCTTATATGGCCAGTGAAGATCTCCCAATCTGAGGGCTTTCAATTTATCTTGCTAGCTATGTCTTTTGCCATGCCTATTCTCTGCAGTTTCATGCAATCCCATTTGTCCAAACTTTCTTTAATTTGTTGTGTTTCTGGGTCTTTATTAAACGGATAAGAACAGATACTACACTTGATCTTAGCGAAAAGACCGAGAAGCGATTCTGGGTCTTTATTAAGAAAGTTTAGACCTGTACCAAGGAGCCCAAGTGTTTCTCCTATTACTGAATGCAATGTTTTCAGGGTATCTGCTTTTACCGTGAGGTCTTTGATCCATTTGGAATTGATTCTGGTGCAGGGTGATATATAAGTATCTAATTTTAGTTCGTTAAAGGTGTTTAACCAACTCTGTCTGCACCATGTGTTGAAGAGTCTGCCTTTCTTCCATTTTCTTTTTATAGCTCCTTTATCAAAGATTAAGTGGCCATAGGTCACAATTACCTGCTAACATATACCTTATGTGCATTTTGCAAAATTATGTAGCGTAAGATTATAATCTTAACAATTTTAATTGCCCAGTTATTTCAGCTTAATAATTTAAATTACATTCATATTATGATGAGTCAGATTTCCAGAATTTTTATATCTTTGAAATTTAAGACAACATATTCATTAAACAATTTCTCTTTTATCCTAGCCAGTAGTACTTGACAACCACCTGTTTCTGTGATTTTTACAACCTTAGATCTTTCATGTGAGTAGTCATATAACATTTATTCTACACGGAGAAAGAAATCAACTATTTCAAATTTTATTTTTGCCTAAATTTATTATAAAAGGGGGTTACATTTTGACATTTGCAACTTACATACTATAAACTTTGATCAATTTCACCCTGTTTATATTACTTTCCTTTATCCATCCTCTCTCCTCCCCTCCTTTTTAATAGTTTCTGAAAACCTTAATGTCCCATTTTTATATAGATAGACAATTTAGTTTTATAAGATTCACTGCTGTCATACTCTCATTTCTGCTTCACACCTAGAGATTTCTCTAGAAGCAAGCCCACTTTTACAATCATGACATGTTACTGTTTGGGAAGGTTAAATTAGAGAATGAGTGAAAACATGTGATAAGTGTTTTACTGAGATTCGCTTGCTTTGCTTAACCTGGTCATTTGATTAAAAATTATGTATATTTATATGCATGTATGCATATCTATATATGCATATATAAGTACACAAACACACATATATTTATGTATATATCTACAAAAAAGAAGAGATTTCCTTGTTTGTAGGAAAATGGATAGAAATGCAGTATTACATTTTTTACTTATTTCACTAAACATAATATCCACAATATTTTGGATGTTCTAGTATGCATCAACACTTCCTTTGCCCATTGGTTTGGCTCTGCATTTATATTTAATATGTATTTCAGAATCAGCATGTATATTGTAATAAAAATCTATACTGATTATGATGGGCCTGAGTGGATGTTAAAGATTAGTTCAGAGAGAATTGGCAGCTTAACAATAATAACTCTTACTTTACAACTGTGTTTGTCTGCATTCCTTGGAAAATTCTTTTATGCTTTTCTATAAAGATAAAGGAGGAAAAGTGAGAAGGTATAAGAAAAAGTAATAGGGGAAAGTTACATTACATACATGTATGGAAATACCCCATCGAAACCTTTTATTTTGGACAATGAATATATGCAAATAAAATGCTTAAACTACTTTTACTTCTATAATTGTATGATGTAGTAAATTATATAGATTGTTCATAATAAAAAAACCATTCCATAATGGGAAGTTTTTACCTGGTTTTCATGTACTTTTGCTATATTGATACATTCAATTTGTTATATTCTTTTTTGAACTTGTTTTTCTTTTGAAGCCCATGAATTTGGCCTACAGCTAACATTTTATTTGCTTTACTTTTATTTCAAATACCAGGACTATATTAACTGTGAGAAGCTAGTTGGATAAAATCACATCATGTTCTGAGGTTCTGATCAGTTTATAGAAATTGAGAGTATTGTTTTGTGAGTGACTGATAGAAATCTACTTTAAATAAAACCATGCTTCTTGTGTCTTTTGGAGAATGAGAAAGATATCTGGCAGCTTTTGCAATTTTGTTGATGTTGGCATAGGAATTCAGGTGTGTTACATTTTCTTTTTTTATTAAATACTTGTTGAAATTGGCTTAAGATTGAGGGAATTGGGGAGGGGTGATAAGGAAATGATAGATGGGAAGAGTCTGTGTGACTGTATGGACAAGTCTAAATAAAACTCTCTCCCACAGCCAGATGATGTTAACAAAATGTAATAAAGTTTATTTTATCAAAAAATTATTTTATCTACTTATTCCATTTACACATGTACATGATATCTGCCAATTGTCAAAACTTCATGCAACTCCTTTTCTGTATTTAAGATATGGTTTAAAGGATTTTACCTATTTTTGTATATGTTCATTTATTTTATTGCTAGGCATTAGAGAGAAGTATTTAATTTGTCTATTTATGATCTTCCCTCTATTAGACATCACTAATATTCAAATTTTACAAGGGGAATCAAATAAAATGTGCATTAGTTTGGCTTTTCAGTAGCTTTGGAAACTACTAGAAATATGTATATATATTATGTATGTATATATTATATATTATTATAAGTATATATTATATATGTATATAATAAATGAATTATTTTCCCTTTACCTCATATATCAGCTTATGACTTCCATGTGTATTTGCAGTAGTAATGTTGTGCCTGTACTCTGGACAGCTGGCCTTTTCTTTAGTTTATGGGTCGAAAGGTCTTATGACAGGCTAAGTAAGGAATCTTGGCACAAGGTAATTCTAAATAAGATGGCTTCATGATCATTCACCCATGATTAAATTTTATTTTACTATTGTACAGCTGAGTGATCTTTATGTCAACTGCCCTTCAATATTGCCTGCGAGAATTCTGTACTTCATTAACCACCATCTTAACTCTCTGCTGGTCAGAAATCCTAGGCTGCCAGTGAAACCTTGCAACATATTGTAAGAATAGCAATGTTCTTGCTTCTAATATTATGTAATTTGATTTCTGTCATATTCTTATGACTCTGCTATCATCAATGAGCCCAGTTGTGCAAAGTAATTCATCCTCAGCATTAACTCCAAGTCATCACCCCATTGCTGCCCTTATTTCCCTCTGTCAAGAGGTCATGTTTTTGTAATGTTTTCCCACCTTGTAGTAATCTATTTCAAATGTCTTGTTAGATTTCATGACATATTTTGTCACGTGCTAGCAGGTTCACAAGTTGACAAACTTTATGTGCTTTACCTCTGACCATCAACCTCAATAATTGGTCTTGGTTCCTGATTTTAATATTACATTTCTCAGAATAGATATAAATGATTTAATCTTCACAATAAGCTTTGCAAAATAGATATTATTAACCATTTTGTAGATTAAGGTATCATTAAGGTTTATAGTCATTGAACACTGAGAACAAGTCATAATTTATAGTATAACTGTATAACGTTAATCCCATTCCAAAACCTATGATTTCAAAAGCATTTCAAATTAGAAAAAAACAGCTCATACACTTATAGATCTGGAAGGATTGTTTTTTGAAGCTCAAGTTTAAATCTCTACTCATGTGATCACCAATACAGCCATAAAACCACTAAGGTTCTAATTACCAAACTGTAATCTCATTGAATGGATTCATATGTAAACTTTTGTGAGATGAAAGTTTGGTTTTTTTTTTTTTTTTTGGCCAGTCCTGGGCCTTGGACTCAGGGCCTGAGCACTGTCCCTGGCTTCTTCCTGCTCAAGGCTAGCACTCTGCCACTTCAGCCACAGCGGCTTCTGGCCGTTTTCTGTATATGTGGTGCTGGGGAATCGAACCTAGGGCCTCGTGTATCCGAGGCAGGCACTCTTGCCACTAGGCTATATCCCCAGCCCCGAGATGAAAGTTTTGTAAAGTCAAATAGTCCAGTAGGATTTAATCACTGAAATGTAATATACAAATTGTAGTTAAAATACCTATAAGAAAACATCTAGTATTTTTTAAAAATTGAGAATAGTATCTGTTAAATTGTTAACCATGACACCAATTGTAACCTCTATCCAACTATGTTGAATATAGATTTATATTTTAGATTGTGGATTACTGTAAATTATCTGTGCTAAAGTACAGAAGTTAGGATATAATGAGCTGAATTCAACCCAAATTATATGATTTAAAGATCTGGAATCTTACTTTTATAGCCACTAAAACATAAAAGTTGTAAATATCCATCCTTAACTTTTTCTTCTAGTAAAGTTTATACTTACTAACATTTATGGATTTTGGACAGTCCAGGTCACCTTATCTCCCAGCTCATCTTACAAATTACAAATATTATTTGCCTCAGTAGAGTCTGAAGCTTTCATACACAATAAGGGCTCATACACTTAATCCAATCACTTGCAAACACGGAAGACCAGATTAAATTAGAGGACTGAAGAGAACTTCTATTTTGTTGATTACACTATGGTCATAGTGATATATATATATATATATATATATATATATATATATATATATATATACTAAAGCTTTCAAAGTAACTGCAGAGAGAAAGTAACACTTAAACCTTTCATAATTAGCAAGTGGTAAAATCAAAATTGAAAGAGAATTGATTTTGAATCCCATGATGGGATTCCAAATTTTCAAATTTCATGTTGTAGTTAATCTCAAAATTGGAAACAAATCTTAAGCACATGATGAAATGCAAACATGAGCCAGGAATACCTACACTTTCTGCACTACTCACATGATATATAACTCTGGGAAGATCACATTCACTTCCCAGGACTTATTTTCTTGATTAACAAAATTATCTCAAGAGGCATTTGAACTTTAAAAAACTGTGAAAACTAAATTTGTTTGGGACATACTGATAGTTTCACAAGATCTTCCAAGTATTTTCACTGCAATACTTCCTTCGCAGATGACAGTTGGGGAGACACTGCTTAATGAGGGAATTTGCTTAAAGAGAGACTACTATCCCATTTTCTCAGAAGGAGAAGAAAGTTCAGAACATGGTATTTGAGGAAACTTGAAATTCCAAGGATCTGTCAATGGAACAGGTGGAAATGTAACTGGTGACAACTGACAACTAATTATACAAGTAATAACACACCCTAGCGTATGGGCTTGTGTGCCAATACACACACATATGTCTTAGGTGTGAGTTTATTAACAAGAAAGCACATGTCTAGAAAATGGCATTATACAGAAAACATAGTTCCAAGAACAAAATAATGTACAGTAGAATATAATTCTGAAAATGTGTTAGTTCACTAAATAATATTGTTCAATTTGTGCACTGTGATCAGATCCACAGGCAATGGTTCACAAGAATGCAGTGTTGAGTATGCTTTAGTTACCCGTCACTCAGCACTTGCCCTTTCCTGCTACACCTGCAGAATCCAAAATGACTAGTTGGGGTAACATCAAATGGTTTCATTCACCTTTGATATATAGACTGTAATGAACAGAATTAGCATTTAGTGAAAAGTCATAGGGTGAAATGCTTTTCCATAAAAGATCAAATATACATGACCACTGTGTAGTGAGTTGTTTTCCCCTTTATTCTGAATAATGACTATATGTTTCAGTAAGTGATACTTATAGTGACCACTAGGAAGGGGATGCTTTAGCTGAGAAGAAATTTGGAAGAAACTATGAATGAGTAAATTTGTTAGGTTTCTTCATCATTTTTGTAACGTATTTCACCTGGATGCATTTAAAATATGAGAAAGATATCCTGGGTGAGTAGATTAGGTAAGAACTTGTAAAGTGGAGCAATAAAGAACATTGTAATTTGATTGTATTTTCATATGTCAACTTAACCCTCATCATTCTTGCCATGTGCACTCTTACCACTGCAATCAAAGTCCTCATTTTCTCTAACCTCAATTATTGCAAGAGCAATGGAATCATTTTCCTTCTGCAGTCAACATATCAATCACAGTGATACTGCTAAAATATATATCAGGTCATATAATATCTCTACTTAAGGTACTGTAAAGACTCCCATCTGTTTTTGCTGGTTTATGTTAGAATATTCTCTTACACATTAACATGTCCTCACCCTTTACATCTAACAAGGTAGTTGCCTCACCGGAACCTTCTCAAGGAAACTATAAAAATTTGAAGAAAAAAAGTCTAAGAGGACAACAGGAAATGGAAAGACTTTCCATGTTCATGGATAGGGAGAATCAATATTTTGAAAATGGCCATACTGCCAAAAATGATATACAAATTCAATGCAATCCTATAAAATTCCCAATCACATTCTTTACCAATGCAGAGAATCCAAAAAGTCATATAAAACAACAAAAGATCTAGAATAGCCCAAGTAATTCTAGTCAAGAAAAGTAATGCAATTGTATCACAATCCCTGACCCCAAGCTCTATTACAGGGATATAGTAAGAAGTAGCTTGGAACTGGCACACAAATAGACCCAAAGAACAACAGAAAAGATTACAAGGCCCCAAAATAAAAGCATATACTAACAGTTATCTGATATTTGATAAGGATGCCGAAAACATACTGTGGGGGAATAATAGCCTCTTCAACAATTGGTGCTGGGAAAATTGGGCAGTCATATGCAGAAAACTAAAAGTGGATCCCTGCTTGTCACCATGCACCAATATCAGTTCATAGTGGATCTAAGTCCTCAACATCAGACCCCAAACTTTAAAATTTCTACAGGAGAGAGTGGGAAAAGCACTAGAACTTACAGGTATAGCTAGAAACTTTTTGAAGAGTCCCAGAGGCACAACAAATAGGAAAAGGCTTGACAAGTGGTACAACATCAAATTAAAAAGTCTGACAGCTAAGGACATAGTTACTAAACCAGAAAGACAGCCAACAGACTGGGAGAAGTTCTTTACCAGCAACATATCAGACAAAGACCTAATATCCATTATATACAAGGAACTCAAGAAACTAACCCTTTCCAAATCTAAAGAATGAATCAATAAATGGGCAAGGGAGCTAAGGAAAGACTTCTCAGAAGAGGTAAGAATGGCAAAGAAGCATATGATGAAATGCTCATCATCCCTGGTCATAAAGGAAACGCACATCAAAACAACTCTGAGATTCCATTTCACCCCAGTTAGAATTGCCAACATTGTGAATTTGAACAAGAAATGTTGGCAGGGAAGTGGAGAAAAAGGAAAGCCACTGCATTGTTGGTGGGAATTTTAACTAGTACACCACACTGGACAGAAGTCTGAAAATTCTGTATATTTTATATAAAATAATATGTACACACACACATATATCAAAATCAACTCTGACATATAGAGACAAGAGATCTCTTGTTTTAAGCCTTTTAAGCCTTTTTTAATTTAAATATTTTGATGATTTTGTCTTCTTTATGTATTGTGTATTTGAATGGAGATCTTTGGGATGGGGGAGGGTACAGAATTTGAGGGAAGAAGGGTGAAAAGTGCAGCAATAAAGCTTACTGGACACTGATGAAAATCAACTATATAACTCATGAGTAGAGATTGGACGGAGGTACTGGGAGAGTGTGAGGGAAGGGAAGACACAGAATGAAAGCTGACTAATTTTAGTCCCTTATAAAGTAAATAATAATAAAGAAAGAAAAAATGTCATTGAAAGAAAAAAATGATGGACAAAAGTCAGTGATTTCTTGTCTGAGCAACAGTGTCTGCCTGCATATTCACTGCCTCCTCTCATGTTGCAAATGAAATATTAAAAAAATCATTTGATTCTAATCACCTTAAAACTTCAAAGCCCTCAGTATTTATAAGTCTAATTCACCATTTTATTCCATCCATTTCACTTACATATTTATAAAACTATAGAATGTATTTCCTTATGTAGGTTTTCTTTCCCTTACGAGAACACCAAAAGGCAAACATTTGGTCTATATTATATTTATGTATCTTTATTGTCTACATAGTACTTGGGTCATAGTAGATAGTCAGAATATATTTGTGAATATGTTTATATGTGAGTTAGGTTTATAATCACTGACCAAATAATTGTAAAAACAACTTAATAGAAGAAAGATTTTGTTTTGCTTAAGGTTTCAAAATTTTCAATTCATGACAGAGGGCTGGGAATATGGCCTAGTGGCAAGAGTGCTTGCCTCAATTCATGACATAGAACAACTTACATCATGACAGACAGGAAGCAGAGTGAAATAATAAGAGGAAAAGTCCAGTAAAAATACATCTTGTGTATTAAACTGTAACCTCTCTGTATATCACTTTGACAATAAAGAAATAAATAATTTTTTAAAAGAATACAACTTGTATTAACAATGCTGAGTGAGCTAATTTCTTCAATTTCATTCCACGTCCTGTATTTCAACTTCTCCTAACATTGTTATGAACCCACTCAAGGTTTAGTCCTTTGTCAGATCAGAGACCTTGTCATCTAATTTTCTTTGGAAAAAAAACCCCAAAGACACACCCAAATATGAGCTTTACTTATCTCCTAGGCATTTCTCTAACCAAAAAAAAAAATGGCAACCAAGATTAACCATAATAATGGATTAATGAGAGCATTCGTATCTCATGATACAGTGCTACCCAAGCATAGAAAGAAAGATCAGATTTTGGTTATATTGCAACTCTGTGAAATATATTAGTAGCAAAAGTAATGGCATTGTATGAAGTACAATCATGGATTTTTCTCAGAAATTATTATCATGAAAATTTAATTTGAAGAGCATGTAGACCCACTCACTAAGCAGTGTCCAGGAAATTAAGTCTAATTCAAATTTTCTTAATCTTATGTTGAGAAGGAATATATTTTCATCTCCTTTTATTATTTGTCAAAATTCATATGACATGAATGAGCTCCTTAGTTTATACAAAATGCAAATATCTTTTAAAACTGCCATGGATCATTCAGAGATAATTATACTTGCTGGAAGGCAGCACAGGTGGTAGCTTTCTTCTGCAATAATGTACCATTTCATTTCCACAAGCATTTGGCAACTGCTTCTGCCAGGTTCTACTCCATTCTAAATGACAATTGGAAATGCAAAAGCATTGGCACTAGCTTTCATATACCACAGTAGAATAAGGATAATCATTTGATTTAATTTGAAAATACACCTAAGTCCTTTCCATGTTCCTTTTTTATTCCTTTTTATCATGGATTTATCATCAGTAGAGTTTATCATACTAGGAAACAACCAGTTGAATGCTAAGCAATTCTCATAACATAAAAAATGGAGTATCTTCCACCATACATGATCATATTCTAATTTCAGATGGTGATAAAAATACAGTTGCTACTATATGAAGTAGGAGTATTTTATCCTTTATTAGAACTCTATGAAAATTAAATTTGCATCTCACCCTCTAGATATGAACTGTGAATTCAATTGACCAGTTGAGGTCATTGAATCTCAGTTGTCGTGAACAAAGAAGTAATACTAAAACACAAAACATAATTTTCATCTTTATGGCATTAAGGCTAATTATAACAAATCTTATTTTTAGGATATTATCAAATATGTCTTCCTAGGAAAGTTCCATTATCTTATTTTTCACTCCTATAATATCCTTCTTTTGCTACAAATCTGATGACAGAGCTTAATCAGGAATTTACTGAACTCATTTATATACTGTTAAGGGCTTCGAAGGATTTAAGGTACTAGAAGGAAGAAGCCACTGAAGGTGCTGCTCTGATAATTTTTCTATAAGAATTACATAAACTGAGTATTTAACATTTTTATTAAGCTTCCTATATATATATGGGGAATTCATTAACTTTCACATACCATATTCCCTAGAAGTGATTAGTATCATCAAACTTGAAGCCTGTGTTGAAAAGAGTTCTTTCAGGATATCTATGACCAATGAAAATTAGTGCCCTGATGTCCTGCATGCTTCCCTTTGAGGAGGCTTTGGTGAAGAACAGCTATCAGAACTTACATAAAGAGCTAAGAAAATCTAGACACAATGGCTTATTTCTGTAATCTCAGCTACATGGTAGGTGGGGGTTGGAAGGATTGTGATTTAACTGCAGCCCAGGCAAAATGTTAATGAGACATATTTATGCCCATTTGTGACCTCAGCTATGAGGGATAGGCTGTACAGAGTAAAATCATAGTCTAAGGATAATCCTAGGCAAAAACATAAGCCCCTACCTGAAAAGTAACTAATGAAAACAAAGGGCTGGTAGAGTAATTTAAGAGGTATGAACATGAGAACTCTGAGCTCAAATCCTAGTAACAAAATTATTTCACCTGTTTTAGTCCTCATATTCAAACAACCTTAAATTTGTCTGATCATACTGAAGTCAGTTTCTCTAGAATGAAGCCAGAACGGGTAATAACAGTTCCACATGCATTCAATAAAGGGAAAGTAGGTTGTATTATTCTTTCAATGATTCTGGGAGGATGGATGGTAGCTAGCTCTTATTATTCCAGGTTTGTCAAATATCATTTTATTTGTTTAGTATTACATTTGCTGAGAAGATTTTAATTTAAGAAGTTCAAAATAGTTATAGAATAAATTAACTGATTCATGAGTTCACACAGAAGAGATGATTGCTTTGCATAAATCTATCCTTGAAGACCTCAAGAGTGTTTGTCAAATACAATCCACTTGGAAGGTTGATACAAAGTCAATTGCATATAACTGGATTTCTAGCTACATGCTTGGCCTTGATAGAGGAATAAATATGAATGTTTCTACCACCTGATTCCAATGTTTTCTTTTCCTTTATGATCATGGTTCATTTTGTAGGTATTCTCTTTCCTAACCCTAAAGCTACATGCCATTTACTCCCTATCTAGTGCCAATAGGAAGCAAAAGAAATACTCCTTGTTCTAGTTATGTTAGTCAGGATTAAAACACCATGAAATACTTACCAATTGTGACAAATGTTATAATAGAGATATAACCAATATTCTTTGTGTGTATAGGAGACATAATTTTGCGAGATGTAGAGATCAATGGTACAGATTAAAGAGCCCAGAAATACATCCGGTCATGTACTGTCCACTGAAGAAAGAATGGAGAAAAAAGAGTGGTGAAAAAAGAGTGGAGAAAAAAGCAGTAACTGAAAATGTAAATAGGCACAAGAAAAAGCATGAAATATAAACTATCAAAAACAAAAATCAACTGAAAATGGATTAAAGATTTATATATAAGACATGAAACTAAAAATTCTAGAAGATAATTAGGAGAAATATTCAAGACACTGGCCTTGGCAATGATATCTCCATGTTGAAAAATACATATTGATAATATCCCAGAAAGAAATCACTTTTCTTAAGTGATAGCTTATATATAAACTCAGTCTTCTGTTATTTGTTGAAGATAATCATGCTCTAGACTATTCTCAATAATAAGTCATATTATGTTTGGACACAAATGTATATTCATTTCAGACTAAAAAGAAGGCTGGGAATGTGACCTAGTGGTAGAGTGCTTGCCTAGCATGCATGAACTCCTGGGTTCGATTCCTCAGCACCACATAAACAGAAAAAGCCAGATGTGGCACTGTGGCTCAAGTGGTAGGTAGAGTGCTAGCATTGAGCAAAATCAGCCAGGGACAGTGCTCAGGTCCTGAGTCCAAGCCCCAGGACTGGCAAAAACAGACTAAAAAGTGGTTGACATTGAAACAATATAAAATTACCAACAAAAGAATATTTCATAATGAGAAGTCTGTGAACATCAGTTTAAAAGGGGAGGACTTTAAAGCTGATAAAGGGGAGGAGACTGAATGAAGACAACTGATCCAACCTATCCTGACAATTCTTCACAGAATCTTAGGAACAGCTAGTATAATATAGCAGCTCAAGTATAATGACATCTGATGGATATGTTAGGGCTCTGTGCCCTGAAGTTTGTTTATAGAATGTTATTTGTTTTGGAGGGCTTTTTTTGCCAAGTAGGAAAGGTCATATCCTTCATAAGAGACCAAAATAGAGATTTGAATGTTCTTTTTTGAAGAGCATGAATAGTTCTTTGCATGCACCGGTGCTCATCATCTATTTGTGCATGTTCCAAAGTTGTAGAAGCAAAATTATGGTAGAAAAAAGGACACTGGAGATTCTGAAATAATTAACCAATATCTTTCTTACATGGAGTAGTGTATTAGAGTGCAATTTTTTAGGTGGGGTACAGTAGCTTTGCACATTTCTTCTTTTTTTCTTTCCTTCTCAGAGCATAGTATTTTATTTTACACAGTAATATATTATTCAAAATTGTTGACTGAAATGGAAGTTGTTTTTGCAGCTGACTATAGGAGTAGAGCAATTGTCGGTTGCAACAGCAACTTCTTTTCAACTTGTCACATCCTAACTAATGCAACTATAATTTCAAATCGTCTCCATTTGTTAACAAATATAAATTAGCTACAACTAATTATACCAAATAAAGAAAGCTAGTAGAAGAAAAGACTAAGAACCCATTGAAAGGGAAGAGATTTTTATTAATTCAATTTGTTTTCATGTGCTAATAAGACAAAAAGTTGTATTACAAATAGGTTTTATAAGCTTTGAAAAGCACATTTACATTCAATGAAAAAGAGAAATGAGAAATTTTATAATATAATTCTAATAAGTTAAGTAAATGTTTCATTTTGATAGACCAGCTACTTAACCTATGAAAACTGTAATGAATATATCATAGAAACAAATATAAAATATAATAGGCATAAAGACATTAAAAACCTGCCACTTTAATACATCCATGATGATAATCTCCAATATGCTATTACAATTTTAACTGACATCAAGGAGACTTCTCCTGTCCTCAACTTACTTGATCACAGCAGACTTTCTAATCTACATATTATAACTAATATGTAGGTGGGTTTAATATGCTCATCTTTGCAGATGGGACACCTCACATTTAAATTCTACTTTGATTTTCTGATCGCAGATTTACTATTATGTCAGGCTGCAGAAGTGTAATTTTAGCAAATTTTAATGTCCCCTTGGCACTGTCTCACATCTTCTACCCTCATCTTTATCCATACAAGTGTGATATTTATCTGAAATATATGGTCCCATGTGTATGGGCATGTACTTGTACATGCTTGCTTCAGATATTTTATTCTGGAATTCATTTGCAGTAAGTCATATATCTATAAAATAGTGGAAAAGGTAGCCTAGAATGGCAAACAGTTTGGATATTATTGCTATCATCAATGGAATTAATTCAGCCAGAGATTGGTCATCAGTATTATTTAATCTATGGAAACAAGGTTTATCTCATGTGTTCTTTTTAAAATCAGAAGTTGTTTTAACCAAACAAGCGTGAACTTTGTTAAGCATGCTGTTATTGGGCCAAGGACATGGCTACAAGATCTAGAGAAATGGATGGTCAGCAAAAAAGGGAATTTATCAGTTTTTGCAAGAAAATATATATGTGATTTTTCTTGTTCTGATTTTCTATTTGTAAAATTTACACATATAATTTTATTATAAGAAGACATATGTGTGAAATTTGTTCAGATTTTTGTCATGCATCAAAATAGCAAAATGTCAAGTAGTGCCTGTTTTCAAAGCTCATCAGTAGCAGTGTTACAGAACTCATGTACACAGGGAGCAGGTGAGGGTTAGTCTGACAAGAATGTCAAGTTTTCGTAGTTCAAACAGCAGTACAGTAAAGCTTTACATTTAAGAAGATGATTTGGAGGTTTTGTTTATGTAGGTTATCTTTTGAAATTCAGGTCAAAATACAAACCCTCTAAGCTTATCATTGCTTGAAAATATTGTAGTACATTACATGAATGCATCTACTGTACACAAAGAAAGATTTAAATGCTCGAAAGATTTAAATGGAGAGGGTCTGGGAGACAAGAAAGAATAACAGAGGTCATGAATGCTAGCAAAGTGTATATGCATATGTGAAAACATCAAAATGTAACCCCAACATTGTAAATTAACACATGCTAATAAATACAAGGAAAAATGAATACACTATTTGATATATAAAAAGCACAAGTACTATAATTAAAATGAAGATATATGATTACAAAATAAATCTTGATCTTTATACTACCAATAAATCATATGGATTATTAATAAGTGAAGGAATAGCTCTTGACTTAACAAACTTAGATACTTTTGCATTTTTGATACTATCTAAAAACAAGGAGATACTTTAATCTTCGGTAAAACAAAGGGTATTGGTAGCTATATTCTCAGGCCTCAAAACATATTATTTAGGACTGTCAGGCTCAGTAAAATTTAGACCAGGATAAGGCAGGAAACAAAGCACATGCATTGCATAGTCAGTTCCCTATTTACTTTTCAAAAGTAGCCTATTCCAAAAGTTAGAATTTCCCAAGGAGCTCTTTCTCATGGTAGAGACGTACATCAGATATCATACCTTTGATTGTATATTGTACTCTTTATATTATCATCTCTATCTAATTAATCTATGTGCATCTATAGGCTGATTTTCCATCTCTTCATAGTACAAGCACAATAGTACTATTAAACTTGCCAATTAAATTTACCTATTTGGTACAAGAACAAATAGGTAAACTGTTACAAATACACCTATATCAGATGCCTAAAGCAAACAGAACCTTAGCTGAACACATTCGTTTCATTCACTGTGGTCTAGAGTACCACAGCTAAATTTGTTGACATGTGGCGTACAGGATAGAGTCACTAATGTTGGTTTGGATTATTATGATCCTATTATTGTCAGATCTACATGCTGACTTAAACCTCCTGGGCAAATAGAATTCTTAAGAGTATACTTAAGAACAAAGTACCTGCAACCATATGTACATTTCTAAGGTTATTAATTTTTCTGTAATACTGAGAACAAACACAGTAGTTAGTAGTTATCTTTTTCCGTGCCTGAAGATGCCACATGACACAGAACTAGTGTTCTCAAGCTGATAAAGATCATTTCACATAGATCTCCCTGACTGAGATTAAGACCACTCTCTAAAAAGCTACTTCTCAGGGAAATCATCTTAATCTCAAAATTCCATATTCCACAGGGCTGTCCATTGGTGGAAGGATGAAAATTACCTGTACCAGAAAAACAGTATTAGATCTCCATATGTTTAATGAATGAACAGATGAACAATTATTGTATTCTCTGTTGAAAATACAACACTAGTAGTACACAAAGTCCCATGTTAGAATTCTATTTAGCAATTTTTCAACCAGATTTGGTCAATGCAACCAATTTGTGGTAAGCAACAACTCCATTAGTTAAAATGACTCTCGATGAAGTGTGGTTCAACCAAGAGGAACGGAATAGTGTGTACTCCAACTGGAATGGAAGAACAAATCCTGTGGGAGTCACTGTAGTTCACACAGCTCACTTACTGTTAATTCTAATATAGCCTCCTGCTTTCATAATATGCCTTAACTATTATTGTCTTCAGCTGCATGAGGCAACCATGGGCTTTTTTTTGTTCTTATTGGATTTCAATAGAGTATAGTATTAAATCACTATCAGAAAAGATAAAAAAATTAAAGAATTTTCATCCATCCTCCAGCATTTTAATTTGAAAAGTATACCCAAGGAGACTTACAGGGCACTATTGTTTCAATCATGGATTGAAATGGTAAACCGTGATATTGATTACCTGAAAGCAATGGGTTATCTTGGGTACCTCAACATGACATATAAAAATGTAATTTGAGAGAAGAGAGTATATTTGGTAAATAGCAAACATCAAACTGGAACCTTCAACCTAGATGCAAAGAACGTATAAAGAACTTGCCAAAAAGACATCTTAAATTGTGTGCGTGTGTGTGCGTGTGTGTGTGTGCATGTGTGCTAGTCTTGAGTCAGGACCTGTGCCCTGTCCCTGAGAGTTTTTACTCAAAACTTGCCTCCTATCACTTGAGGCAAAACTCCACTTACAGCTTTTTGGTGCTGAGTTGGAGCTAAGAGTTTCATGGACTTCCCTACACGGTCTGGCTTTAAGCTGTGATCCTCAGATCTCAGTCTTTTAAATAGCTACGATACAAGTGTGAGCCACTGATTTTTTAAACATTTTTTGTGTACATGAAAGGTTACAAAGGCATCACAAGAGGTATGACCAATATTAGTGCACGATAGATTGGAGGGATTGGAGGGATGTTTTATTTATTTTTTGTGTGTGTTTTATTTTCTTTATTGAAAAGGTGATGGGGGGCAGTTACAGTTGTATATGTAAGATAATGAGCACATTTGTTTTTAAACACTGTTACCCCATCCCTCATTTTCTCCTGGTTACCCCACCGTACTACCCTCCCCGCACCCCCCCCATAGTTCTAAGGTTCATATCCAACAGAGTCAAGTGAGTATGAATGTTGCATTAGTTCGTCCTTTGTCTTGCTGGTTCTGTGATTCCCTTTCCCTTCCTGTGATCAAATAATCTTATATACAAAACACAAAGCACAGAAAACTAAGAGAAATGGAAAAAAAATCTACACACAGGACAAAATAAGAATCTCTTGTTTCCATATCTTGGAATTCATATTGACATGTATTATTATATATAGTCATATGCACTTAGCAATTGGGTTATTGAGATCCCCTCTTAAGAGTATCATAGACATATTCTAGTGCTTAGAAATGAGGGAAACCTTTCAACCTATTTTTCTTTGTGTTTGGCTTACTTCCATTAATATAAATTTTCTCAGGTCTTTCTATTTCTTTACAAATAGGACAATGTTATTCTTTCTGATGGAAGCAAAGAACTTCATTGTGTATATGTACCACATCTACTGAGGGGCATCTGGGTTAGTTCCATATCTTAGCTATGGTAAATACTGCTGCATTTCACAAGGCTATGCGGAAAGCTGTAGAATGTCCTTGTTTGTAGTCATTTAGGTAAATTCCCATGAGTGGGATTGCTGGATCATAGGAGAGCTTAGTTTAGTCTTTGGAGGAACCTCTATACTGTCTTCTGGGGTGGTTGAACCAGTTTACATTCCTACCAACAGTAAATTAGTGTTCCTTTTTGGCCACATCCCTGCCAGCACCTGTTATTATTTATTTTCTTGATAATGGCCATTCTAACTGGGGTGAGGTGTAATCTCAATATAGTTTTGATTTGCATTTCTTTTATAGCCAGAAATTTTGAACATTTCTTCATATGTCTATTGGCCATTCTCATTTCCTCTTCAGAGAAGTCTCTCTTTAAGTCTTTAGCACACTTCTTAATTGGGTGGTTGTTTCTTTGGGGATTTATTTTGGGGGAATTTAATTTCTCGAGAAGCTGGTATATTTTTTATATGAAGCCCTTGTACGGTTAGTGAAGATCTTCTCCCCGTCTGTAGGCTTTCTATATATCTTGCTAGCTATGTTCTTTGCCGTGCAGAAACTCTGTAGTTTAATGCAATCCTATTTATCCAGCCTTTCTTTTATTTGTTGTGTTTCTGAGTCTTAAGAAAGTTTCTCTTATTTCTTCCTGCATTGTTTTCAAGATATCTGCTTTTACCTCGAGTTCTTTGATCCATTTGGAATTGATTCTGGTACAGGGTGATATATAAGTATCTAGCTCTAGTTTTTTACAAATGTTTAGGCAATTTTGCCAGCACCATTTGTTGAAGAGGCTGTCTTTCTTCCATCCTATTTTTGGCTCCCTTGTCAAAAATTATGTGGCCATAGTTCTGTGGGTTTATTTCTGGTCTTTCTGTTCTATTCCATTGGTCCTCAGGCCTGTTCTTGTGTCATTACTAAACTGTCTTTTTTTACTATAGCTTTGTAATAGATTTTGAAGTTTGGTATTGATATTCTGGAGGGCAATGTTTTACATGCATCAAGGAAACTGCACATCATCTTCTATATTAATGGTTGAAAGGCAATCCTAGATATCCAAACATGACCAGAAGAGTAAATAGCTAATTTCCCTCAAGTAATTGTGCCTTTCATGCAAATGTCCACCTAGGCCACATAGTAAAATGTGTAAGCTGAAACTTATCTGAGCCCTGTGATGTTCCTTGATACAAGATGCTGAGAAACCTGTGATCCACCCTCCAAAGACTAGCTCCCATTTGACTACTTATTTCCCCTTGGAAGCTGGGATGTAACAGTTTCTCAGCTCTTTCATGTTGTGAACATGGGGGCTTTCTGTCTTGACATTCTCAGAATAATTAAAATCACAAACTAATTTATGTGTAACACACAATTGGCTCCTCCACAAAAAAAAATGTATCCCCAGAGAAAAATTGTAGTTAGAAAGTTGCTTTGTACCCTGGTGCTCATTCTATTTTGTGAAGTAGAGATTCTATAGGGCTGGCACTTTTGACTTTTATATCACTTATGTATTCAATAGTCTTTCTGAATTGGACAGTTTATGATTACATTTATACTATGTAAGTCAATCAATAATTTAATCACCTCACTTGATGTTTGTGTATGGAAAACATAAGATAAGAGAGAAAGTATCAACTTTAAATACTTTCTTCAAGCTCAGATGGTCCTTCAATAGCTGTTCATGGAGACACAAGCAAGTCCATGCCTTTATCTCTTATCTAAATTCCCTATCTCCATTCCAGGCCCTCGTTTCCAATAAGAAAATGGAAATACAAGCTAAGTATAAACAGCCAAGGCAACTACAATCTATTCCTTCACTTTTCTCAGAAGAAGAGAGCAAATGTTCATTAGAAATCACTTGGAAACACAAAATTGAAGGCCTTCTTTGTACCTGAAAATAATTTTACATTTGTGAGAAGTGCAATGATAATGTCATGATCATGGGAGAGCCATCCCAATATTAGCAACTTTAAAATCAAAATAGGAGATAAATCTCTTGTCTGATTATTTTTCATAAGATCTCGTGGGTCAATATGTTGCCTATCTGCTTGTGAAGCCTGTAGAAAATGAAGAACAACAATTCAAGATAATTGCTTGAGGGTAAGGCTGGAGTTGATGAGTTGGTTCTGGAGGAATGCCCATTCTTTCAAAACAATTTAACTTCAATAATTATTGAATAACAATTACAGTCTGATACTCTCCTTTATTCTGAAGCTGTGTTGGAAAAAGACATAAATAAGTACACAACATACAAATTGACCATAACTAGTAAAAGCTTTTATGAGTGAAATGAAACTAGATGATGGCATAGAGAAACATGTGAATAAGGACCAATCTGTATTATATGATCTACATTATATGTCATCTCTGATAAAAGATGTCATCTCGAATAATAGTAAGTCAACCATGTGGCAAATCTCATTTGAGTCTCATCAGAAACAAGTTTCTGAGCTTAGTAAGTGAGGAGGCAGTTATAGAGGACAGGATTTCAGAATGGGAGCATTTTTTAGTAATTTTTTGTCGGTTGTGGGGCTGAACTTGGAGCCTTGACACTATCCCTGAGGTCGTTCTGGTCAAGGCCAGCACTCTATCACTTTGAACCACAATGCTCTTCTCGTTTTCTTATGGTAATTGGAAATAAGAGTTTCACAGACTTTTATGCTGGGGCTGGCTTTGAACCACAATCCTCAGGTCATAGCATCCTGAGAAGCTAGGATTACAGATGTGAACCATGAGTGCCCAGCCAGTAAATATATTTTATTAAGAGCTTACTATATGTCATACACTATGCTGAATACAATGCATGTGGTACTGAAGAAAAGCAAGTCTGACGTTTCACTAACAACATATTTACATGTTTTAGGTAAGTCATAGTCGTGGAACAAACACATGTAGTATTGATTGAGTATTGAAGTGTGCTGTGTAAATAATATTTTAATGGGTTGAGGTATAAATGTTGATGAATGGGTCTTATTTTTATGAACTATCTGCACACACTCATATATATTGACATTTTGGAAGAGCCTTGAGGGAAATGACAGTATACTCCCACAATTAAGATAATAAGTGACTGCAAAGACTGAGTAGGGAATACAATTGATTTTCTTAAACAGAAGCTAGGGGGCTGGGGATATAGCCTAGTGGCAAGAGTGCCTGCCTCGGATACACGAGGCCCTAGGTTCGATTCCCCAGCACCACATATACAGAAAACGGCCAGAAGCGGCGCTGTGGCTCAAGTGGCAGAGTGCTAGCCTTGAGCGGGAAGAAGCCAGGGACAGTGCTCAGGCCCTGAGTCCAAGGCCCAGGACTGGCCAAAAAAAAAAAAAAAAAAAAAAAGAGCTAGGGACCTCCATGCCAGGACTCATTTCAAGTTCAGGGACAGAGGAGGTGAGAATACTAAGCAGTCTTATCATGTAAATTCACTTACATTAGCTTAGAATAAGGAGAAGCCACTGAATGGTTTTATTTAACATATACAAATTGTAAGGATCATGGTGAATTCCTTGTTAAGAAAATAATATGAAATGAATTGCTTGAGAAGAGAGGGCATTGTTTCACATGGTAGTAGAATTGACTGGGTTTAGGAGGAATGAAGGTTAGAAATACAGGTTCTGAATATAATGGAAACAAAACAACAGAGTTTGCTTATCGGCTAGATGTGTGGTTAAAAACTAACCTTGGGGTTAAAGGTAACACAACATGTGTTTGTTTTCTTTCTCTGATCAATTTGCAGCTTGTGCTTGGCCAGTTGCCATGTTAATGCATCTAGAGAAATCTTCCAGATAAATTCCAAGGACATTCTTTTATTAAAACTCAAGAGAATAAATAAATCAATTGAAGAAATTAAAAAAAACAATGGTCAGAGAGGAAAGAACAAGAGTCAAGAGAATGCTTTTCTAGAAAACAAGTGTGTAAATTATTTAAGGATGGGAAGATGAATTGTATAGTATGAATTGAAAGACTAACTGAAGAGTGATCATTATATTTGAATATAAAATTACAGAAACAGGCAAAACTTTGGAGGCATGTGGCAGTAAAGATGTTGTTTTATCTTTTTTTTGTTTTTTTTTAAATGTTTTAAGAAGGGATAACTTCCAAAAAACTGAAGGATGGTACCATTAATACACTATGGGGATAAATAACTTTTGAGTTCCATTTTTATTTAAATTTTATTATAAAGGTAGGGGTTACCATTACTTAAATAAGGTAGTGAGTACATTTCTTGTTGAACAGTGTTACCCCATCTTTCATTTACTCCCACTTTCTTTTTCTCCTTAATTTCCCTCCCCCCACGTTGTAATGTTCATTTCCAACTTAGTGTCTAGTGAGTACCACTGCTGAATTGGCTCACCCTTTGTACCACCATTTCTGTGATTCCTCTTCCCTTTCCCAAATCAGGTAAACTTATGTAGAAGAAAAGGGGTTCAGAAATAAAACACAGTGACATTAGGAAATAGATCAAATGGAAAAAAGAAAGAAAGAAACAACTGCAAACAGTAAAATAAATATACCTATTACTTCCATTTCTTGGAGTTCATTGCCATAAGTATCATCTTAGATGCTCATATAGACATAACTATTTAGCTATTGGGATCCTCTGCTAAGAATATCCTAGACATACTCTAGAATTTGTAGATAGCTTTGGGCACTATTGCCTTTTTCACAATGTTAATCCTCCCAATCTGTGAGCATGGCAGGTTTTTCCACGTCCTTAAATTTGCTTTAATTTCCCTGCTCAGATTTTTAAATTTTTCATCATAGAGGTCCTTCACATCTTTAACTTAATTCCTAGATATTTTATTGTTTGGAGGGACTATTACAAAAGGGGTTGCTTTCCTGATATCAGCCCAGCTCTTCTCATTGTTGGCTTACAAAAAAGCTACTAATTTTTGTGGGTTGATTTTTATACCCTGATAATTTGCCAAAGTTTCAGATTGTTGTCTGCCCTGGACAACAGCCCCTCCCCTCTTCCTTACCAGCCTGAAAACAGTAGTCACCTGAATGTCAATCACCTGACTGTCATCTGCTATGATGACATCCTGAACTGCCCTGGTCATGCCTTCCTCAGAGAGTGAGAAGTTCCCTAGGCTCTGAGATCACTTCCTTATCCACTGTGGCCCCTCCTCCCACTTTCCCCTATATAATCTGGCTCAACAGGAGTCCTGGATCTCTTTCTCTCTCATTCCTTCCCCTCTGCCTCCCTGTGCCTTCATCTTGTATAGGATGGCAATTTGCTCTCCCCCCAATAAACTCTTCTCTACTTGAACCAGGTGGTAGGTTTCCTTTCTGGATCAGCTCAAGTAACTTGGGAGTGGAATCAACAGAGTTATTTAAATACATGATCATGTCATCTGCAAACTCAAAGTGAACAGATGAATTCTGTTATCAGTTTGTTTGAAAAGGCAGGGGAAAAAAAACAGTTCTGCTTTACAAACATGGGGCTTTTGTATGCCTCCTCCCAGCCTAACTTAGTAGGATGGGGGATTTTCTTTATGGGACAGAGCAGTTAGGAGATGGCTGTTTAGCATTTCTTCAGCAATATTGAGTGTTAGCAGTCTGTCATGTGTCTGCGGAGGCTTTCTCCTGAGGAGTTGTCTCCTGAGACCCTCCCTTTAGCCCAAACTGGAACTGCCTTCAGCTTATAATGACCTGTCCAGTTTATTTTTAGGGAGATTTTGCAAACTTTTGGCTTGGTAATTCCAAGGTGGCAGGCTAGCTGTGGGTTGAGGTGCAATATATCTGGAATGCTGAAATTTTCTTTGTTAGATTTTGAGGGGCAGGGCCATCTCTACCTGAGCCTGCTTCCCACTGGGCAGAGTTTCCTGCCCCTGGGTGGGTTTTCTGTTTTCCTCCAGAGAGGGGAGGTATTAGGATATCAGATTCCTTTGCCCTCTTCAAAAATGTTACTGCTTCTCCAGCAAGTGTTTCAGATCAGGTTCTCTGGCAGGCTGTCTGCTCCTTTCAAAGATGGCATTATTCTTGTTTGAGGGGGGAGGGTTTTATTCCAGACTCTCTTCTGTGGGAGGAAGGGATGGAGGGAGGGAGGATGTCTTTTGTGGGGTACTCATGCTTTCCCTTAGTGTTTTGGACTGTCTACGATGTGAGGAGTTATCTCTGTGTCTCTCTGTGGCCATCCGGGATGTGGATTCCTTTCCCTGGTCTTCAAGTTTGTTCTGGAAGCGAATGGAAAGCCTTCACACATGCTGTCTCCTGCGGCTGCTTTTGTCATGGGTCCCCCAGCAACCACCACAGCCACCAACACTGGCCAGTGCTTGACTCTGTCTTCTTAGGCAGGCTGATTAGAATTTTCTTCTTTGGTATAAAATCTCCGTATAATTATAGCTTACTTGGTGTGACTCTCTAGACACTGATAATTTGGTGGAACTCTAAACCTCTGCTTCTTCATAGAGACCTCTGTTGGTCCTCTGTGATTTTTTCAGCCATCTTCCCCCTTCCTTCATGAATAATTCTTAAGGCAGGAGTAACAATTACAGTGGTAACATTCTTGAGTAATCAGGAAGGGCCATAATATCTTGCATTATTAAGAGCTTTGTTTAGATTACTGCATGAAAAGTCAATTATGCCATGAACACAGGCAGGGCATGTACATATTGATATGTTCAGCGTAATGGGCATGGCAGTAAGAGTATCTGGTTTTCTCTACTTGTTTCTCACATTTTCTCAGTAAACTATGGATCAGAACCATCATGTAGGGTTATGAAAGGAAATAAAGGCAGTGTAATGATTGCTTTCACACAGAAGTTTGAACAGATCAACAAAAATACAGCAAGATTTTATTGGCTAAAGAAGACACCGTTAGAAGTGAGAAAGACAGGTCTGTTGGTTGTATTTTCCGCAAGAAATATTTAGCTACTTGGGTGCACTTGTAGAATATTATGGATAAACCTAAGATTAATGTTTATTGAGTATGGCCAAGAGCAATCACAAATTTGGAATAAATTCTTTTTTTAACTGTATTTTTTTTGTCTTTTCTTTTTTGTACTGGGGATCGAACCCAGGATGTTGCACTTGCTAGGCAAGCGCTTTGCCACTGAGCTACATCCCAGCCCTGGAATAAATTCTGATGCTACCAATCTCCAACATTTTGCCATATATTAGTAATGAAAGGTATTACAATTCTGTTCATATTGGAAATATTTTTAAGCTACTTGGTAATTTTTTTCTTTGCCAGTCCTGGAACTTGAACTCCCTACCACCAACAAAACATAAATTGCTGATCCTATGCATTATTTTGTTTGTAATTCTGATTTCATTTTGAGGGTACCCCAATTGTGATATCTAAAACTTCAATCAAGAAATACTTATTATATTGACAACTAAAAATGAATTGAAAGGTTCAATATTAGGCTTCCCAGGTGTTCTGGTTGTCTTTCCAGGTGTGCATTGAAACCCATCTCCTTCACTATGAATTGACCAGACTTAAAGACACTGAAAATGGGAGAAGAGAGCAGCTTTAGCAGTCCACATTTTAAATTCACTCTAGATTTTATCTCAGCAACAAAACAGTAAATGGAATCTTACCCATTGCCACAGATGATGGAAATTCTCCCCAGTGAGGAAATTAGGGACATTTGGTTCTGTCAAGGGATAAGGCAATGACCTATAAAAAGCCTGGCAAAAGCTATGGTTACCTCTAGAGATGGTGCTACAGTGATGACAATTCTTTGGCTTTCGGAAAATTGTCATTAAACCAGTGAAGGGTTTCAGGACTATAATGCATAGGGTCTGCATTAAGGAAAAAGTAAAGATAAGAAGCCTTTGTGTAGTGAGAATCAGAGCTATCATGCCCTACAATTAAGTGTGTTAAAGTGCCTCTGCTCAAACCAATTGGGATAGCTAGATTTGCTGTTGGGATTCTGTGCCTGGGCTTTGAATAAATTGTATGAAAAGTGGGCAATTTGGAACAGTTAAGGATCTTAGAATTGATATAGAGCCCAATAATACCCAAAGCTTTCTAATTCATCTATAAAACATGTTGCCACTGCAAAAAACAAACTACCTTGCTGAACAAAATAGCTTCTGTGAAAACTGAAGAATGGGCCTTAGAGTTAATATACATATACTCTGTGGACTTGGAACTCTTCAGTTAGAATATTTCCAAATCACTGACAGGCAAAAAGGTAACTCATCAGAAATCAGAAATCATGCATTGTTATATAGGAAAGATGCTGTTCAGTGGAGTTTCCAAAGCAAATTTCTTCAGATAAAAAGGAGATTTTTAGGAAATGGCTTTAATAAATTCAATGAGCTAAAATAGAAAGGTTTATACTTAACTCATAAATACTTATGAGAAAACCTGCAATCTGATAGACTAAACTAGGCTTCTTTAAACCCTGTATAGACCTTGCCCCTTTCCTAGTAGTGAAACCATTGCATCATTTCTGATACATGCTACTAATGTAACATAGGTGACAGATAACACTACAAGACTCTATTTAGGAGTCTTTTTTTCTGTAACTCTCAATGAACTGTTTTTGAAACATGACCCAAATGGGCTGGGAATACCTTGTGACTGAAAATAAACTAGTATTTACTCACAAAATGAAATGAAAAGAGAAGTATTCATTGGATGCAATTCATCCATTCATGCCTCCTTGTGGGAATATTTTTGGTGATTGCTGTTCATTACCCACTAATGTATCAGCTGATACAGAAATCAGTTTTGTGCTTAACATGTTTAACAAGTTAGCAAAGTTAAGAAAGCAAAACCCTCACAGTTACTTATCACTGTATTAATTGTTAAGGTCAACAGATAAACAGCTCCTATGTGCCTAAATTGCAATTTTCTTAATCGTGATAGAAATTACTTCTACGGAGATAAACTAACCATCAACAATATCTCAATACTGCTCTCCATACTGAACAAAAACAATAGTCCATAAAGTAACAAAGAATGCACTTCATTGTATTTGTAGTTTTTAGTGGCTTGCCTTAAAATTAATATTTTATGGGAACAATTTACACATAGAAACTAATGAACAGTATACCAAAAAAGTATTTCTACTCAAAAAGTACATAAGCTGTGGGTTGAATTCCTCAGAACATCCAGTCCATTTAAATTTTATGTCAAACTGAAAGTTGTTGTTAGTGCTTATCACCATCATAGAAATTTTCAAGCAAATAGCTACTTTCCCTGATGTGAATTCTTGGTCTCACAGTAAAACATTTTCAAATGTGTAATACTTGATGATTCCCATAAACACTGAGGAAAGTCCAAAAGCATTTCATTTCTAAATGTAGCTAATGTGAAGACATACCACATACCACATTTCCAGGGGAATGCCTTGAAACTTTCTTGTGAAATTTGGAACCAGGATGTACAATAAGAGTGTGTCTCTGCATATAACAAAATGTCCAAATAATGCTCTTGCAAAATGTGTACATATGAAAGCAGTTAGCTGCATCACCGAGTAGATTCTGCTAAACATTTCTCATCCTGCACTGTAAATTTAAAAACAATTAAAAATAAAAGCAGAGTTAAGAAAACAATGAAATTCATTTCTGTCTCATCTAGTCTACATGAAGTGATTAGTATAAATGAGTATATGGAGGATAAAGGAAGAATACGTTGGACTGGAAAGAATGTCTAAATTTATAATTTTGTCAAACCACAGCATGACTATTTCTAGCCAGATTGTTTTTATTCGGTCATGGGACTTGAACTCAGGGCCTGGGCACTGTCCTTGAGCTCTTTTGCTAAAGGCTTTACCACTTGGAGCCACAGCTCCTCTTTCAGTTTTTGACTGGGTAACTGGAGATAAGACTCTCATGATAGGCTGGGAATATGGCCTAGTGGCAAGTAGTGCTTGCCTCCCATACACGAAGCCCTGGGTTCAATTCCCCAGCACCACATAAATAGAAAATGGCCAGAAGTGGTGCTGTGGCTCAAGTGGCAGAGTGCTAGCCTTGAGAAAAAAGAAGCCAGGGACAGTGCTCAGACCCTCAGTCCGAGCCCCAGGACCGGCAAAAAAAAAAAAAAAAAAAAAAAAGTCTTATGAACTTTTCTGCCTGGGCTGGCTTCAAATCATGATCCTCAGACCCTAGACTCCTGAGTAGCTAGGATTACAACCTTGAGTCACCATTTCCAGATTGTTCTTTTAACTCAGAACCAATATAAGCATTGTCTGTTACAGACCAATAGAATTGACCCATGGTTTGTGGAGAAAATCTTGCTCTTAACCTGTACTCAATTTACCCTGACCCACTCAGATCTATAAATTAGCCATCATTTCACTTTAGTAATTTTGCTTCTGTTTTTGTAAATGTGCTGTTTGTAATTAGGGGAATTTTTATATTCTGAACTTTTGCTGAAGGACTTTTACTTACTATCCCTACTGTTTATTTCTAAATTAGTCAACATGGGGCTGAAGAGATGGGAAATCTTTTGCGTCAGTGAACCCTGAAGATCAAATTGCTTGCTTGGATTACTACCTGTCCATACCTTAAGTTAGATAAGAGATCATCTGGGACTCAACATTCTCTATGCAAATAAAACAAAACAAAACAAAACAAACAAAACCCAAATGGCTTAGATGTGCACCATGCTGATTTACTTCTCTCTCTTTTAAAATAAGCTGTTCTTCAGTTTTATCAATATACACTCTCTATAAAATGTTCACATCCAATATATTTTATTTAAATGTAATGGAGGAAAATACAAAATTTACGGATTTGGCATCAAAATTAAAAATGTTTACTACTTACCACAATCAAGACATTGAAGAAGATAATTTTATGCCTTTTCCCAAGCAAAAGAACTACTCTTAGTAGTAAGAAACTATTAGGGTTTCTCCTCCATTCCTTTTGTAGCTTCTTCCATGAGAATTGATAATGAAATTTTGTTTAGTCATATCTCAATTCATGTACTACATCTTTTACTATTGGCATGTTTATTAGGTTTGTAAGATTGGTTCCATGTGTGTTTGCTTGTTCACATCCTATCCAATGTTATATAAAATTGTTTTAATTAGAGTAAGAGAAACTGCAGGAAATAATGAAGCTCATCTTGTGTGCATGTCTGTGTATTCATGTCTAGTTTTTATAAGGACACTATTAATAATGAATGTGAATCCTTCCAACACACTGTCACACACACATATTCACCCCTACACCCCACCCACACAACCATAGACCACAACAAAAAGAAGTGAGTTATATTCGAGATTTTACAATATTGTCCCTCTTCAGTTTTCATACATTGAAAGTGCAGAATAATGTTAAAAACACTGGGATGTTTCGTTTAGCAGATTTGAGCTCAATATCTACATCTAACATTGAACTGAGGTTTGATTGATTGATTCAGTCCTGGGGCTTGGACTCAGGGCCTGAGCACTGTCCCTAGCTTCTTTTTGCTCAAGGCTAGCACTCTACATCTGGAGCCACAGCGACACGGCCAGCTTTTTCTGTGTATGTGGTGCTGAGGAATTGAACCCAGGGCTTTAGGCACGCTAAGCAAACACTCTACCCCTAAACCACATTCCCAGCCCTGAACTGAGTTTTTAAAATATTTGTTTCCCTCATGTGTAAAATGAGTAGAGTTGAAGCATCTACCTCATAATTTTTTATAAATACTAAATGAGACAGTGCATGCAAAATATCACATGTAAACTCGTTATATCCCCAAAAATAGATCCTTAAATATCATCAAACTGAGGACTGTTGCTTCAACAAGTACATTTTTAGGAGTCCTAGCCCTTCAGTTCACAATACTACCAGTCATTTTCATTTTTATTTTGCATAACCTGCACGCATATACACATACAAACACAAACAGACATATGCACAAATACTATAATTAAAAACCTATGAATGAGAAAGCCTGTCTGGAAAAAATGAAATTTCTTTAAAACATCAATATCTAAAATTATGAACATTAATATGAGATGTGACTAAATATATCATGACTATATCTTCTATAATTTGTATTTGGTTATAGTTAAGTAAATATACAACAATCACATTTTCATTTAAAATTTGTTTTTATTTGGCACATATTATGTGCTAAGATGACTACTAATACATACTGTGGGTTTCTTCTCATGTTATAAGGAAAATGTACACTACATCCACCACAAACACTAGTTACAAAAGATATTTTTCTTCAGTTAATATATGAAAAAATACAAATGCAAATGTCATTTAATGTTAGACGCCATGAACAAAATTTATAAGTGAGTCATTAAACAAAATTATTTTAACCTAATTATTTGTAAGCTGATAAATTTTATCTTTCAGCATTCAAAAACAATGTTGAGTTTATGAAACTTAGGACAGAACTGAATATGAATATCCTTTAAACATTAAAGAAAACATAAATTTATCCTATTTCCCACTGTACACAAGAACTACTAAGAACTGTTTACAAATCTGTAGAAGTTCAGAGGTAAGAGTTTTCACACTATGACTAACATATTGGCTTATAAATCAAAATACAATACACAGAACACACAAAAACGTTGAACTAGAAAACAGGAGAATGAGATGTCCAGATAAATAGCAGTTAAGATATCTAAAAAAATTCAGAGGAGGTCAAGAGAGTATGCACTTAGAAAAATGATAGTCTATAAGAAAGTAGAATCAAATGCAAACTATAATCTTTTGAGGTCTTCATAGTGCAGATGGTTTGGAAGAACATTTATATCATTATGACTTGAATTTAATGACCTAAGAGTCATATAGAGCTACCTAAAAAGAGACCTTTTCTCACAAAACTCTTAGACATATGTAATACTCACCAAGTAGATTCAGCTAAGCTCAATGCAATCTGTTTTCCAGTTGGAAAGAATTCTATAAACGTCATTTTTTATTTAAACATGTTTGTTTAAACCATTTGATCTTAGGAGTAAATTAGAATCAAACTGAACAAATGCAAATGTACAAATGAAACTAATAAACATCTGTAACTGCAAAACAGTTTTCACAAAGGAAACACTGAGTTAGATGTTTATTTGATCTTAATAGATGCTAGTAAGGCTCAATAAATGAGGAATTACTTGTGATAATACTACTAAGTTTTAGGACAAAAAGTAGAGCACATGCTGACATACATAACAAATTTCTCAATATTTGTTCAATAAATTGCAGAACAATATGTTCCAATTAAATACAGGCAAAGAAAAGTCTATGACCTAGATGGTTATTCCCTTGCCTGCTCCATTTAGACAATATACATGTAGTATATATATGTTTTCTTCCAGTCACCATACAAGACATACCGATCATAAAGGATTTTGAATATAAGCTCATAAACTAATCAATGTTGCATCTGTAGGAAAAATATATTCATTTTTTCACTTAATATATTCATATATAGTATATTGATATGTAGATCTTACAAGGATAGTCAATTTAAAGAGATTTTATCTATGTGCACTATTATTTCTGTAAAAGTAATAACCCTTACCTTGAAATGTATGTAAGCATCATTTAATCTCCAGTAGTGCCTTGCACTTACTAGAGAAATTTCTATTTCAAAGTTTACACTTTAAGACTAAGTATATATGATTGCATTAAAATGGTATTAATGTAACATGAGTGTACTTTCATCACTTGGTAAACTTCCAATATAAGAAATGCTTTGTGGGATGTAAGGCAAGTTTTCCAGATTAGAGTAGCTGTCTCTGTTCAATTTCAGAAGACTCAGGTTGACACTACTGCTTTCTGAGGTTTCACTTCCAAGCTACTGCTCTGATTGTTGCTGCGCTGAGCTGAAAACTTTCACTGTCATAATTCTTGCTATTTATATCTTCTAGGACATGTTGTAGTCTTATTACCTAGTACTTGGGAATGTGAATTTATTTACAAATGGGGTGTTTGAATTGGCATATATAGTCAAGTGAAAATGAGGTATCTTGGGCTGGGAACACAGCCCAGTGGCAAGAGTGCTTGCCTCCTATACATGAAGCCCTGGGTTCTATTCCTCAGCCCCACATATATTGAAAAGGCTAGAAGTGGCGCTGTGGGTCAAGTGGTAGAGTGTTAGCCTTGAGCAAAATGAAGCCAGGGACAGTGTTCAGGTCCTGAGTTCAAGCCCCAGGACTGGCAAAACAAAAAAGAGGTATCGTAGCATGGTTCCTGTTTCAGTATGGACGCATTCTTATTAAAGGAGATTAGAAGCAAGTTGTCTTGTTCAGCTGCTAAGTAGATCTGGATCAAAATAGCCAGAAAACATCTTCTCAGGAGGTGAGTGACTGAGGGAATATACTGACCTTTAATATTGGCCAGAGAAACTGAGATCTAGTAACTATAGTGATAGAAGGTGGGAGAAAAATGAGGGAGGGGGTGAAAAGTCTGACAAGAAATGTCCTCACTACCTTACGTATGTAACTGCAACCCCTCTGTACATCACCTTGACAAAATTAAATAAAATAAGAACATAAGGCTAGTAAGAGGGCATCAGTACTGATTCGGTTGTGGCCAAGCCTGATAGTTAACACAAAGGGTAATAGTGATAAAAATGTAAAGAGGTAGAGATGTGGGAAAAAATTGGCAGAATGGAAAGACAGTCTAAATTTAGCTGATCTGTCTGCACCTGATACCTTATCTGCATTTCTCAATGTAAAGGTATGGAATTGGCATGAGGGGGCATCTTGTAAAGGTCATGCCCACGCTTACAAGAGCTTTAGCAAGCAAAGATCCCTATACTTTTCCTTTCCCCTAGAAGTCACAAGATATTGTCCATGGCAGCATCCACCTTGTGGTTCAGTGTGGTCTCAACAGCATACCCTTGAAATAAACTCATTGTAAATTATGAACAATGGAATTTATTTAAAAGAGAATGGAGTAGGGCTTGCTTTCCCCTTAAGTTTGGCACCATTAGTAGCCAGTTCAAGAAAGTTAGGTGCCTGAATAACTATGTGTGGCTAAGTTCAGCAAGTAGGCCTCAGAAAACAACAGTCATTAGCAGAGAAAATTTAGAATCTCCTAGCCCTTTATCCCACTTTTCTATATATTCTGCTGTCCTCCCTTCTATGCTGCTTTCACAAAGCAGCTACGATCCAGAAAAGTAGTGACACTTTATTTCAACTGAGCTTTTCAGAGTAAACTCCAACAGAGGGAACCCTGTTGCTTTGTACTTCCAATCTGTAAAACGGAATGACATTCCAACCAACTCTGCAGCCAACGTGCTGTTACTGACTTACAAACAGCTACACACTAAAGGGAAGTATTGAGTACTCTCAGCTTTTGCTGTCTACAATTGGCACATAACAAAAGAAGACACAGACTGAAGAAAGTTGTGAACATCTACCCTGGCCTGTTTGATCACCCTTGAGGAGGAAAGAATGTTTAACTTTTAACTTTTTTTTGTTTAAAGATATTTCTGTTTTTTTCCTTTTTGTATTGTTAATTGGTTGATTAGTTCACTTACATATACATAAATATATTATAATTTTTATTTCTTATTTCTCTTTCTTTTACTTCATTATTATCCATCCAAAAGCAAAATTACTCTGTTCTTAAGGTTTTACAATTATGATCTTCACTTTCCATCTTTTCCTTGATTTTTCCCTTTTCCCTTTTTGAAAATTCTAGCTTCTTTTACTTTCCATTTTCCATGGTCTTTTCTGTCAGTTATGTTTTCCTTTCTTTTTTCCATCTTTTTTGTTGTTGTTGTTTGTGGTCGTGGTGCTTGAACTCTGGGCCTGAGTGCTCTCCCTGAGCTCTTCAGCTCAAGGCTAGCGCTCTACCAGTTGAACCACAGTGCCACTTCAGTTTTCTGGTCGTTATTTGGAAATAAGAGTTTCACGGAGCTTTGAATTATGATCCTCAGATCTCAGCCTCCTGAGTAGCTAGGATGACAGGTGTGAGCCACTGGTGCCTGGCTTTTTTTTTTTTTTTGATAGATTGATAATATTTCTACCCTGAACCATTTCTGTTGTAAAATTGTGGCTATTATTAACAAGTATGTGGACTGTGCAATAAGCAAGTACATGGATTGTGGGGCATGCCCGGATGCCTTGTGTCAGAAAGAGGAAGTCCCACCTGGCTCCGCCTGTTTCCCCGCTCTGAGGCCACGTGTGGCTGTTAGGCTACAACCCGGAAAGGCGGTCCTAGTTGGCGCCACCTGTCTTCCGGCCCCGAGGTCACATGTGGCTATTACACGGAAAGGCAGTTCTAGTTGGCCCCGCCTCCCAGCCTTGCGACCACGTGTGGCCAAGATGGCGCCTGGTGATGAACCTGGAGGCGGTCCTGTGGGCTGTGACATAGAATTAGCCGCCTCGTAGGATTAGTCCCTCGGCCCTCCACCCTTGACGGACAGCTCAGGCCTCCCCTCACAGTAGCTCAGGCCTCCCCTCACAGTCCCTAGATAGGAGCGTGTACACCCCTCCCCTTCCTGCTGCTCTCTGACCTATTTAAGAGCAGAGCTTATTTCAATAAAGCGAGACGTGTGCAGACATTCTCCCGGACACATCTGATTGTCCTCCGGTGAGGGGAGGCTGGGTGCGGGCAGTCCATCGACCCTTCTCCTTTCTTGGCCTGCCCCTGTCAGGGCGAGCTTCCCCATCTCTCCTGCAGGTCGGGAGAGCGTTGGGAGCCAAAGACCCCGACAATGGATCAGTGGTATTCATTATTGTAACAATCTTTTCTTCTACCCTCTTTGACAGTGTGAGGATTGAGCACCAATATTTGAGTACACAGATTAGACATTCTGCCACTGAACTGTACTCTCAGCCTACCTGAGTCAAATCAGGTTGCTTTAGAGTTATTGAGAAATTACAGAGAGTGGTTAGAATGAGAGCACCTCCATGTATTCCAGTGTCTTTAGGACATCTGTCTGGACTACTAGAAGTGCAACATCCTTGTGAGATCTATAGAGACCCTTAGGTTCTGAGACAGCATGCATTGTTTTGAAATACACTAGTTTCCAGTGAGAAGTAATTTGATAATCTATCCTACAAATACCCACTTGAAATGTATTTAACAGATAGCAACAGTCCCTTATTCCAGGACACATGAAGAGATGGATGTTCCTTTAAAAAAAGAAAGAAAGAACGAAAAGCTTCATGTAATAGAAGAGATACCCATCCCAACAGATGCACTTGTGCAAATTTCAATATAGAAATACAGGAATATGAAAAAGGGAACATTATCCCTTTGCAAGTTCACAATTTTCTACAGCTGGCAGTCCTTTACTGCCTTGAAGAGGATTTTTTTATTAGTTCCTTCATTTTGTACTCTAGGGCAGAGGTATCATAAATGTCTATGGGGTCACTAAATTACTGGTAGTCCATTGAAACAACCCTAGAGAACAAACACAACTGAGATTCTTAATGTCCTAAATTGTAAAAAGACATGAAAAGAATGGGTGTGTAGGCTTCACACAAACAGTTCTGAAATAAAGCATGAACTCCTTTGGGTAAGAATTATATGCCACTAGAGTCCTTGGAACCTGCTTCAGAACACATATATATGGAGGAATGGAGGAATGCTTTTGTGTTTTTTTAATTTTTTATATACATATATACTTTTTGTACATATACTTTTAACAATATAATGGCATATGCCTTACAAGTATTACTGATTTTATTTTTAATTACACATGTCATTTATTTTAGAGATGTAAGAATTTATGATTAGAGAAATTTAGTAATATGTATAAGATTACACAGACAACAGGTGAGAGCTATGTGCTGGGTTCCATTACCTGATCCATTGTCTGTGACCCTAATTAGCAAATTACATTAACTTGAATAGGAAGAAATATCTGATAAGTGTCCACTTAAAATATGTTAGTATAAGATATAATTAGAACCTGTGTGGAAATTTGGTTCTATTCTAATACTTTATTTTTCTATTTTATTTTATTATTAGTCATGTTTTCTGAGCTAATGTCACACTTTGCAATTAAGAGCCTCTGTAATACTCCCCAGGAACTAACTATGTAACCCAGGCTAGATATCAACTTGTGATTCTCATGCTTTTGCTTCCAATGTACTGGGATTGGATGTGTGTGCCACCACTCCCAGCTGTGTGGAAAAAAAAAATCACGAAAAAGATACAACTGAATTTCACCTACTCTAGGCTAATGGCAGGGAATAAAACATGACCAGAATGGAAGGACAAGCTAGATAAATATTTTAGAAGTTCTTCCATATCAAGATGAAGTCCTTTCAAAAACAAACATGGATTATATTCATTAATTCTTGCCTCTTTCACTTTACCCTTTCAAGTGAAGCATCAATAAAAACCTATTGTTTTCAACATTTGGAATAGAATATAATAAGCAATCAAATTCTGGCTCGTTCCAGTAAAAAATACTCACCTGTCCTCAATAGGATGCCTGAAAATGAAAAGAAAATGTGTCATCAAACAGAGTTAAAAAGCTTTGCACATGTATGCGACCCCAAACAGTTTCTAGAATCTTATTCTCTGCCTTTCAAATCTAAGTCCAATTAACTCCAGAAGGCAACATGATTTGAATTTACATCCTGAAGTTTAGATCAATTCTGATTTGCATGGTGCTCACTGTGTGTTTTGGCTGCACTTGCTACCTTTCTTCATAGTTATTCAAGATGTTGGTAAATTACATGGCAGGTAAGTCTGACATTTTTTTGTACATTATATAAAGTACATTTGAAAACAATTGAACTGCTTTCAATAGTAATGCATCTATTTATATCAGCAGGCAGTAAAAACATCAAGGTTATAGATTTATATCTCAGTATATCACATATTTTTATGAATGAATTTTCATCAGGAATAAAGGGATAACCTTACCAAGATTTTTATCTCTCTGGTATTTTTATAATAAAATTATATGTATTAAATATGTATGTTACTATATCTGTATCCCATTAACATATCCATCTTCATAAAAATATATTTGAAGTGTAGATTACTTATGCTATATTTAAATGTGTTGCTATATATAATTCATTTCATCTGTTCCTCTGGATTTTCTTTTACACTCTCAAAGTCCCTCAATAAATGATTAAATCTGCGAGGATTTCTGAATCTCTATAAGCGTTTTATTATAGCATTTTCATAGCAAAAGATATAAGTAGATCTGAATCAGAGCACTGGACTAAGAGTACTGAGAAATTCTGTGTAGTTGATGTACAAATGCTTTAGCATCTCAATTTTCTCATGTTCCAAATGTAAACTCCACAGCCCTGTGAATAAAGCAATTTTTATCAATGCTGAGAAATGTCTACGCCAGATATTGTGGCTCGTTTCTATAATCTTAGTCTGTTTGGAAGTAGAGACAGGGAGGTTTGTGGTTTGAGGCCAGCCTGTACAAAAAAAGGCCCTGAAATCCTACCTCAAGAGAAAATTCTGGCCATAATGTCATCCCCGCTATGGTGTAAAGTATGAAAGGAGGATCATGGTTGAGGTAAGCCTAGGCAAAGTGTGTGATCCTATCTCAAAATAAAAAGAACAAAACTACTGGAGCCATGGCTCAAGTGGCAGAACATTAGCCTAGAAAATTCAAACTCCAGTACCACAAACAAAAAGAAAATGAAATAAATAATTAGACTTTAGAAGTGCTAAATTATTGCAAGCTATATTTTTATATATGTCAATATAAAGTAAATAATAGTTACAAATAGTACTTTCTTTCTGTATATTACTTTCTACTTTGACCTACAACCTACAGAAATATAATCTAATGGCCAAAACAGCATAAAGTAATTTGGAGAATAGCCATAGGTCTGAAAGAAAGAAAGAAAGAAAAGAGATTCATCAGATGGTAGCAATAATCCAGAGGAATAAATGAAGGAAATTCAAAATGTTACTCTACATATGAAGTTTCATGTAATTAATTCTATAAACATAGTCTCTCTTTCCTCACACTTTTTCAAGAAATAATATTATATAAAGGAATCTGCTCTCCCAAATTGGACAATAATGTGCTGGTGGGTCCAGCCTGGACAGTTAGGCAATGCACATAAACATGTCTAGTTTTCAAAGGAAAAAGCAAAGCTTTTGTGATATTTCCATACTATGGATGCTATCACTTTCCTATACTTATTTCCACCTTCTTAAAAAATAACAACAGGATTTATTATTCCATTTTCATAAATACAGATAAAATATTAGATCATATTCATTCTCTGGTCCATTTGCCTAATACTGTTTTCCACCTAACAGAGCCCATTTTACTTTATCATTATTCAGTTTTCCTTTAGTATCAACTAATTGTACACAGGGTTTTCACTGTGATACTTCAGATGCACATCTATGTGTATGGTATGTTGAACAAATGTACACTAGTAGAAATTATAGAATAAAATAAATAAAAGTTCCTGAAATACTTTTATTCTAAGAGGCTTGTGAATAAAAAAGTGTTCACATAAATTAAAACTACTAACATTAAACCAGGTGTTGGTGCCTTATTCTCAGGAAGCTGAGATATGGAGGATTACGGTTTGAAAGAAATAAATTGTATGTGAGGTTCTATATCTAAAAATAAGCATAAAAAAGTTGGGCTAGTGACTCAAGTGGTAAAATGCCAACTATGAGCAAGCAAGCCGAGCAACATGCATTTAGTCCATATTATTTAAGAAGATATTTGAAACATAAGCTGCTTTTAAATTTGTTGATCATATAGAAGCAATCATATTCCAACTGTTAGCAAGCATTTTATCTGTGTTTATTGGCCAGGTATAGTTCTTTTTACCTTGGTTAGAGTTTAAAATCACAAAAGGGTAAGTTTTATCTAAGAACAGACTCCACTGCTTCCCTGGTACCAGGCATAGCAATTAAACTCTAATAGCTTTTCTTTAATCTGGAAATAACTTGAAATGATGACTGTGCTTGTTTGTTATCTCAGTTTTCATAAGTGATGTTGGCATAATTGTTCAAATTGTAGATTTGTGCATAAAAATTGAATAATTTTCTAACTTTACTTTTCATCTAATTTAGCATTGAAAGTTATCTGATATGGGCTGGGGATATAGCCTAGTGGCAAGAGTGCCTGCCTCGGATACACGAGGCCCTAGGTTCGATTCCCCAGCACCACATATACAGAAAACGGTCAGAAGCGGCGCTGTGGCTCAAGTGGCAGAGTGCTAGCCTTGAGCGGGAAGAAGCCAGGGACAGTGCTCAGGCCCTGAGTCCAAGGCCCAGGACTGGCAAAAAAAAAAAAAATAAAGAAAGTTATCTGATATGGATAAAATGTTGATCCATCAATTTCTAAATATAATTCAAGTACTCTGGTATTCTTAAGTTCCATAGGTTAGACAATATTTATATGTGTATGGTAATAAATATGTCTTATTAAAAGAAAAAAGAAGGTTGAGTATTAGTGGCCTATGTTTGCTATCTTAACTAATTAAGATGCTGAGATTCAGAGGATTATGGTTTGAAGCCCAGGGCAGAAAAGTTTGTGAGCTAGACTCCATCTCCATTTACCTAGAGCAAAGCTGCACTAACAACTGTAAAAATGGAAAACAAACCCCAAAAATTACATTAAGGAAATACTTCCATTTCAAAGTATAAATGACAGTATAAATATTTGGTAATAAAGTTAACAGAAAGGAAAGAAAAGATGAACTCAGAAAACATTGTGGAAATAAATAGACAACACCCTGGTCATGAATTGACCTCATCTTGAAATGTGCTTTTATAAATTCAATTAAAATAACAACTGGCTGTATTTTTGTAGAAGGTGATGAGTTCATTCAAAATTCATAGGTAAATGTGAAGGTCATGGGATATCCAGAATCAGTTGAAAGAGAATAACGTTTGAGGAATTACTGTTAACAAGTGTTGCTAAGTAACATTGACTCCTTACTTAAGCCCATAAGTATGACAGCTATCCAGATTCTTTGATTTTGTGACTATGTCCTTGGTTCTGAGAGGTTCTCTTTTACAATCACTTTGCATCCATTTTGAGCAAGAGCCAGATCACCTGCCAAGCAGCAATATCTTTCATTCTAAAAAGATTGGATGAAGAATTATCCTTAAGGGGCAGTGAATATGGCCTAGTGGCCAGAGTGCTTGCCTTGTATACATGAAGCCCTAGGTTTGATTCCTCAGCACCACATATATAGAAAACAGCCAGAAGTGGCACTGTGGCTCAATTTGGCAGAGTGCTAGCACTGAGAAAAAAAAGTAGCCAGGAACAGTGCTCAGGCCCTGAGTTCAAGACCCAGGATTGGCCAAAAAAAAAAAAAGAATTATCCTTAAATGATGGACTCTCAGACCACCTGACACTACCTCTAACCAATTTTGGTTATTTGTGGCAATTTTAACTGTAAAGTATCAGATTGGAGAGGCTATTTATTTACTACACAAATAGGGATATTTCTGAGAATGAAGTAGTTTATTATTAGTAAGTAAAATTACTAGAATATAGGCAATTTCATTGCCTAGCTATATTATTGGTCACTTACTGCTGAAATTATGTTGTTCATTTCAGTTTTTAGTGCATACCTATGTTTGCTTAAAACAGATTTATCTTCTGAACTGGTGGGTAGTATTCCATTTCCCACTCTCAGAAATTTCAATCTTTAAATAATACACAGCTAGTTTTCATGATTCAACCTTTCATTACTCCAAGCTATATTTCACAGTTCTATTTCATGCACAAACATTAAAAGTGCCTAAACAACTTGGTAGAAAGGAAGGCCAGCATTGAATAATCTTCTGTATTTAAAAATATATTGGTTAAATACAAAAGGATTATTTGTAAAATTATTGTTACTTGTGAGAGCACAATTGTATGAGTCAAATGTTCCATCTGGAAAAAAAAGATTTTTAAAAGCATGCAGAATAGGGACACTTGTGCTTACTAAAGGTACTTTGTGAAACTGGTCATCAGTCAGCTCAAAGTAAGTTGCTTATATCTTTGTAAAGTTTATAAAATACAAAGGTAATCATAATATTTATATTAATGAAGATATGCTGTCACTTTTTGTCGGGATTCTTGGGATTCTCGGCTGGGCGTGCCTCCCCTGCTGGCAGGGGAAGCATAGGGCATATCCCACGGGGTAGAACCCAGAAGAGGTGAAAAGCCGCGTCCTGCCCACTCGCTGCCCAAGAACAACACATAGGCGGTCCAGGGAGAAGTCACAGCAACATCGAGGTCTTTAATCCGGGATTGGATTTATATAGCAGTAATGGTGGCAAGAAGGGGAGGGATTTGGAGCGGATAGCTAGGCATGGTGATAGGGTGGTTAGGCTGTCCTTCACAGGTGACGTCATGGGACTTCCCCTAAGGGCAGAAGTCACGGCCCCCAGGACCGCCTCTGGGTTCATCATCCGCAGCCATCTTGGCGCACAGGCGGTCCAAGGCGGGAGGCAGGGCTGGTTAGAACCGCCTTTCTGGTTCCTGGCCCAGAGAAGGCAGGCAGGGCTAACAGCCACATGGCCCCAGGGCTGGAGAAGAGGCGGGCCTGCTAGGACCACCTCTTAAAGCTGCAAGCCAGTGCCCCACAACTTTTGTGTAAAAGAGACACAATACTAGCAGTGGTTGGAACTAGATGACTTTTATTTCTCTTATATGTCAAATGCTGAATTGGTAGTATGGAATGTCTCCATAGAACGTTCAAGCTCTTAGGCTTACAAAATGATCCAATATATATGGCAGGGTTTCAACTCCAACTTTCCTGAGGTATTTCAACTCTTTGCCAAGTTAAAATTACTCTAAAATTACTCCCTTACTGCATCTCATTGAGATAGAAAGGAAAGTAGGAAAATAAGAGTTCATTTCCCTTTTAGTGGTACAATATGGTCATTGAGAATTACAGCCCACTGGTCAAAATTTGGTCACTTATCCTAACCAAGCTACATAGGTAGTTCCAAAAATGGGTAGTGGGTATGGAGCCAACAAAATTAAACTTTTGTTAAATAAAGTAGAATTAAATTAAAATTCAAGCATATGAATAAAGAGAGAAATGGATATTGAAGAAAGATTTCAGTAGCATTTACTATAGGCAAGAGTGAAAAAGCCTTAACTATGGTAACTCATGTTTCCCAGGAGACTAAAGTCATGAGAGGGTAAAGAAAGTTGTTTTTTTTAACAGAACTTGATACTTGTTCTAAGAAGTGAAAATAATGGGGCACATGGAGAACATAAGGAAACCAATTTATTTGAATAAGTGAGTTGACATGCAATTGAGACCATTTCCTACTGGACACAAGGAAACAAAAGCTATTAATTACCAACAAATGCTTTCATTATTTAACCTTCTAAAAAATAAATAAATTGCAATATTTATTTTGGCACTCAAAAATGTCCTTTTTTGGGATTTCTTTTTCCTTTTTTGGTCTTCCTGTTTATGTTGTGTGGTTTCTGTGTGCATATCTGAGTGTGAATTTACACTTCTTTTTGTGACTATCAAGGTTTAAATTTCGTGTCTAGTGTTTGATTTGCTCGCTCCCTCAGTCTGCACTCTACTTGCTTGCTCAAGTGGCACTCTACTACTTCAAACACATTTTATCAGCTCTGCTTTTTGCTAGTTAGTTTTGAAATGTTATGTCTGTGCTTTTCTGTACAATCTGGCTTTACACAATGATCTTCTAGATCACAGTCTTATAAGTAATTAATACTATAGATATGAACCAATGGCAACCAGTTCAGTGGCTAAAATTATGTGAAATGTTTACTATAGGGTTTATTAATGATGATGTGCTGATTTACATATTTTATAATGTTTTCTTTGAAATTAATATATAGCATTCAAATCTTACCTTGAAGTTCTTCAGATTCAAATTTGATATTCCCTCCATAATTTATATCATTTATACTGGGGAGAAAATAGTATATTAAAATAATAATATAATCTATGGGCTGGGAATGTGGCCTAGTGATAGAGTGCTCGCCTCGTATACATGAAGCCCTGGGTTCAATTCCTCGGCACCACAAATATAGAAAAAGCCAGAAGTGGCTCCATGGTTCAAGAATAGTAGAGTGCTGGCCTTGAGCAAATAGAAGCCAGGGACAGTGCTCAGGCCCTGAATTCAAGACCAAGGACTGGCAAAAACAAAAACAAAAACATGCAGGTAAGTAATCCAATGCATGTTTGTTGTTAATTTTAAATAATTGTACAAGTGGTTATAACTTATTATGTCCAGGTATGGATATAGTAGAGTTTAATTAGAATCTTCCTTTTTATCATTTCCTCCCCTCCCACCTATGGTTTCTCTCATCATTCTCATCAGGTACACATACAAAACAGTATTTTTTTTAATCCATCAGGAAGAATAATACATAATTTGGGGCAAAATGATGGTCCTGAAAGTATTATCTTCAGCAAAGTAAGTCAAGCTCAGAGGAACAAAGGGCATCTACTTTCTCTAATATATAGAAGTTAGATCTAGCCAGGCGTTGGTGGCTCTTGCTTGTAATCCTAGCTACTCAGGAATCTTAGATCTGAGGACTGCACTTTGAATCCAGCTGGGCAGGAAAAAGTCCATGAGACTCATCTCCAATTAGCCAACAGAAAATTATAAATTAACCACCAGAAAACTGGATGTGGTGCTTTGGCTCAAAGTGGTAGAGTACTAGCTTTGAGAAAAAAAAAACCCTCAGGGATAGAGCCCATTCTCTGAGTTCCAGCCCCACTATCTAAAATTGTAAACATATACAAAAACATGTACAAGTCATATGCATATATACCCAAATAAACATATAGGAGATGAGTCCAAAGATGTAAGTACTTTAAACAACTAACACCATGAATCTGAAACACACTTTATTTGAGAGTGGGGGGAGTTAAGGGGAGAGGGAGTCAAATGGAGAGAGGAAAGGTAGGCCAATTGCTGTCATAATACTCAATGTACATACGTGAAAAATGGAACTAAGTAACTTGAGAGATATGTTCAGCTTGCAATAGGTCGGGGGAAATGATACAAGGGGAGACACTGGCCAAGATGCATTGCACTCATAAGTTGACATGTTGAATTACATTGTCATTATATGATCATTTTTTTTTTTTTTGCCAGTCCTGGGCCTTGGACTCAGGGCCTAAGCACTGTCCCTGGCTTCTTCCCGCTCAAGGCTAGCACTCTGCCACTTGAGCCACAGCGCCGCTTCTGGCCGTTTTCTGTATATGTGGTGCTGGGGAATCGAACCTAGGGCCTCGTGTATCCGAGGCAGGCACTCTTGCCACTAGGCTATATCCCCAGCCCATTATATGATCATTTAAAGAGAATAAAAGTAAGTATTTTCTTCATAAAAGTAGAGAGGCTAGTTTTGGCTTTCATACTTTCAGTACCAAAACCAGATAGCCATGGTCAGTTTTGGTTTTTCATCTTCTGACACAGTGAAGAACAGAAAAAGAGAGAGAGACAGGCAGACAGACAGACGGGAAGACAGACAGAGACTGAAAGATCAGTCATCTGAGACAATTTAAAATGACATAAAAATGTATCCCCAAAAGCCTCACTTGAAACAACATTGTTTCCCAAAATTAACACTATATGAATGCCCGAGAAAAATAACCTAGATCTGGGTTTAAGACCACACACTCCAGGGTGATGTATAGAAAATAATGTTGGCCACCCATGGGTTGAGAGTAGTCAGTCACCATTACTCTTACAATGGTTAAAAGGAGCCATCAAATAGGCCTTCCTATCATAAGCTTTGGCAAGAACAAGGACTTCAGCAACAAATATCTTATGGAACACTGTGCTGCCATACTCAGTGTTGCCATAAGAAGGCAAAGCTAGAGACACCACTGTAAATTGGGGACCAGAATATGTTCAAAGGGCTCCTAGCAGTTTACAAGCATCTTCCATATCATTAAAACTTGGAAATAGGGCTGGGGATATAGCCTAGTGGCAAGAGTGCCTGCCTCGGATACACGAGGCCCTAGGTTCGATTCCCCAGCACCACATATACAGAAAACGGCCAGAAGCGGCGCTGTGGCTCAAGTGGCAGAGTGCTAGCCTTGAGCGGGAAGAAGCCAGGGACAGTGCTCAGGCCCTGAGTCCAAGGCCCAGGACTGGCCAAAAAAAAAACACCAAAAAAAAAAAAACCTTGGAAATAAAGATGATCTTGCAGTCCCAGTGAAAGCAGGATACAAGCATGCTGACTGGGAATTGTAATGTCGCATTAAGTCTAAAATATTACAGGACTAAAGTAAATGACTTAGTTAAAAATAGTACAAAAGCTATTTCAACTTGAATAAAAGGAAGATATTTTAAGAAATAAAATACGTTGACTGAAGTATAATTTATAACATAAGGTCCATGATGGATGCATACCCTGAAATAATTTCATCTTTTCATTTTCCTTATAACCTTTAAAGATGAGGTAGGTATTATTATCTACACTGTATTGATAAAGTCCCTCCTGTCCAAGTGTTTATTATAGCAAATATAGTAGGCGGCAAATTCAGAAATTAGACAATTTGGGATAATGTTTTATCACTATACATATGTAGGTTGTTTTGTCTATGCTAACTATGTAATCTCTTTTTAGGTGTGTAACTTGTATAAATATTACTGAAGTATGTCTATTTTCCTTTAGTGCAATTGCCATTATGCTTCAATCAAAAAGAACTTATTATATATCCAGAATGGCTAGGGATCATGACAAGGCATCATGAGATTTTCATAATTAGAAATTTGTTTGTTATTCTTCTTCACAGAGAGGAAGACCAGTCCATGCATAGGTGTATTTGTCTCCTTTCCTGATTAATAATTAAAAATGATTCAACTTGGAGGTAAACAAGGGTGAAAGCCTGTAATTATTAGGAAAGAGTTTGTTCAAATTCTCACTAGATCAAACTTGACCTGTGTGATCTTTAACGATTTCTTGTCTCTGTGTAAGCTCATTTTTTTACCTTTAGAATGAGGATGCTGATATCAGTGTAAGCAGTGAATATTATATATGAGATATAACAAACATTAACTTTAGAGTATCTTCCTTATAGGAAGTCCCCATAATTTTCAATCTGTAAACTATCTCTGTAGATAGTACAGAATTCTCTAAGACCTATTTTGTTCCTTGACAAAATCAAAATAATGACATTGTCCCTTCTTTTTAGTAATTGTGTGTGTGTGTGTGTGTGTGTGTGTGTGTGTATGTCTGCTGCTTTTTCTTTAAAGTCAGCATTCTACCTCTTGAGCCATGTCTCTACTTAGGTTGTTTTGCTGGTTAATGTAAGATGAGAGTCTCACAGATTTGTCTGCCTGGGCTGCCTTTGAACCAAGGTCCTCACATCTCAACTTCAGACCTTGATTTTTTCTCTCACAGTATGTGTTATCATTACTTATTTCCAAACTAAGAAATATATAGTGATATCAGAGAATCAAAATATTAGCTCCAATCAGTTAAATAGATTTGAGAATTCAACTTGAGTTGAAGGTAAGATGACTTATCTTACGCCTTTCCTACAGGTTTAGACTTCAGCTGTTTGCAGGATCCTTAATTGCCCCATGTTGTAGTGAGAGCTCCAGGTAGAGAGAACAAGGACTTCTTTCCATTTTAACCTATGAGATTAACCAATGAAAAGTGACTGTCAAGTTCTTGGCATGTAACCAAGGAATGAATTGTTTCTGCTGACCAAGAGAGAAATACAGTGGGAACAGGAAGAAAAAACAGTATTACTGACAGTGGTTATTGTAAGATGATACTTGTTTGTGCAAGGAGAGAAAGGAGAGATTTTCCCTGACAAGTGGGGTAAGATGAGCTCTGATTACTAAATTAGAATGTGCATAAAAGCACACAAACACCACTGATCACATCTGACCTTCCCAGTCCCAGGTCTCTTTTCTCCAGGGAAGAGCACATTCTGTGGCTAGTGGAAACAGTGCAGATTTCAGCAAGCTGATGCTCTGAAATGAGGAGCTGAACTTTGTCAAAACTGTCAGCCCAAAGATCTTGTGTCAAGAGAGTTTACTTCTCCAGTCTCTAAGTTAATTGAAATATGGGAACAAGTAGCCTTGGGTTGCTTTTAAGCTCTAAAATCTGGGGGTGACATTTCTGTGAGATTACCTGGCATGACTGCAGTTAATTTTTTTCTATCACAGTAACAGGTAGCTTGGCTTCTGCAAACACCTTACTGTTCCCCATGTACAACCTGGCCTTTGAGTACTTATTCCATGACTGAATTGTTTCTGATCATCTGTGGTACAATGTCAAGCATTTATATAATTCTACTTTCATATTTGCTTTTTTTAAATATTTCAGTTCTTAACTAGACTAGCAGTAACACTTCTCTGACTTGTCAACCCCTTTCTTAATGTTTACGAATGGGGATGTCTGACACCTGGAGGGCCTCGGTACTTTTTCTGCCTAACATGTATGTAGAGATCACAATTGAGCCTTAGGTATTAAATGATTCTCAGTCTCCCATTCATACTCAGTCCTTCAAGGTCTGGTTCACATCATGCATTCCTTTAGACTACTACTGGCAAAATAGAAATGTAAGGCTGTGTTTTTCATGGTTTTCCTAAAAAAAGTAAAATGTAATAAAGAATGAGCAGAGCATGAAAGTGCTGTGGAATTTATAAAAGTCCTATAAGCCTGTAATCAGGCCCCCATCAGGTCTTTTACCATGTGGAGAATCTTTGTTGACCTACTTTGTGTCTCATAATTCTTCTGCCAATGTAGTTATGCTCACCAGAGCCTTGGCTGCCTTGATAAGAGGCAACACTGGCATTTCAAAGAGTTCTCAGTTCCAATGTCAGCAACGGTGGAAAACATACCATTTATAAAGCATAGATACTACTAGTGCTCTCATCTATTAATTGCTAATTATATAATCTGTGTAAATACTGGAGATTCTTTCAATTCTGCAGAAGACTTTGCAGCTGCGTGTACATTAAAGCTCAGAGCAGCTGTCCTAGAGACAGTTTTATGTGATTCCTGGGAAGAGCAAATTCCATTTTGAATTCTACCTTACAGAACTCCAAAGTGCTTTCACTTTCCAATACTCGGAAGCATGTTGTTTTGTGGATATTTCTTGTGCTGCCTGGTCCCTCATCCTGAGTGAAAGTAAAAAGTTAGATATTTAAAGATATCTAAGTATTTCTCTGATATTCATGTATGAAAAATCATTTGGCTCTTTGTAATGAAATATTTGTCTTAAGCACTCTCATTTCTTTGACGATAAGCCTTCTTTTGGATGTCTGGTAAATTGATGCTTTAACAATTAGAGCATTAACCTTGAATAATTAAGGTGTCAGTGAGAGTTACCAAAACATTTCATACATGAGAAATTATTAAGCTGAATATTATGGCACACCCTGTGGCAGTCTATGACTCGTATCTTCTAGGTGTCTATTTCTGTTTCTATTTCCCTCTGTGTCTATTTATGTCTGTGTCTGTCTGCCTGTCTCTACCCTTCTGTCTATCTATGTATCTATCTATCTATCCAACTGTCTACCTACCTACCTACCTACCTACCTACCTACCTATCAACCTCAGTTGTCAGTTCATTGAGAATTTATTCTGTAATATTGATACTAGAGTCCTGTTTTTCCTGATTACCCTCTCTCTCTTTTCAGCCAGTGTTAATTCACAGCTGCTTTTTTGCTTCCCACCACACACAATATAAAGTCCTCATAAACATAGGAGACTTTATTCAGAGTTTGGGAATCATTGAGCTATAAAATAGAAATTTGCATTTTAAAATACTCACAATTTCAATTTTAACATTAAATTTCTGAAGCTGCTCACCAGTGACCCATAAAGTCTTTTATTTCATACAGTCTGTACCATCACAACAGCATGCCAGACTGACTGGGATTTTGTTGCGTCTTGTTCTCATCACACCCACTATCTAGGATTGCATGCAAAACTCCAAATTCTTTGCCTCATATTGTGAAAATTTGTGTATTTTTTCTTCAGCCTTGATTTTCAATCATATGCATCTAAACCCATAAAAGTGCTAAAAAAGGAAAACAAATGAATTTCTCAATATACAAACAATAGAGACTATCTTCACAAGAGGGAATTCATAGTTGTAGAATTTGTTTAAGTATTGTCTTATACTTGCATCAACTATTGATTCTAAGCTTCTTTATTCATTCAACAAATATTCATATAATATATGCATTGTATAGTAACTTACGAGTCAGCTCTGGTTTCTGTGATACATTTTCATATGAGGCACTGTAACAGTAGAACAAAGGCATGGAAAAAGAGAAACCTGATTCTAGTTCTGATTTAGTCATCTTTCACATATTCGTTCTAAAAATGCTGGTTGTAACTGAATTCCTTGGAAACACTGTGCCTCTGGATCGAAGACTCTGGATGTCTCTATAAAAGGATTGCCATTCTCAATAAAGAAGAAAGAACATTTCATTGAGACACACTTGAGGAAGGAGAATTTTTTCATAAAATATGTGCATTAATTTGACTAATATAGTAAGCCATACTATACAGTATAAATACTGTAATAATGTGGTAGAGCTGATGCTATCATTGTATCACAACTTAAGTTTATTCACTTTTACACTTCATATTCTAGAGATGCCAATCTATTGTTGCCTAATACACAATAATTTCTTACTCATACGCTACTGCTTTTTGTGTCTGACATCTCTTTCCCTGGTTCAGTAAACTGTTAGATACAGAAAATATTGAAATTAATTAGATTTGATTTTTAATGTGTATATATATTCCTGTGAGTATAAATGTTGATGATCTACTCAACAGCTCTTCAGCTTTGGGCAAGTCTTCAGATATGCTTTCATTTACATCTCTCCATTTTAACAGGAGTTGAACATCAAATTTATGATAGTTTTGGAGCTAAGCACTGGTGGCTCATGCCTGTAACCCTAGCTGCCCAGGTGGCTGAGCTCTGAGAACTGGGGTTCAAAGCCAGCCAGGAAAGGAAATTCCATGAGACTGTTATCTCCAAAAAACTACTCAGAAAAAGGCAGAAGTTGCACTGTGGCTCAAAGTGATAGATCATTAACCTTGATCACAAAGAGGCTGTGTGACAGTGCTCAGGTCCTCAGTTCAAGCCCCAGGACCCTCCAAGAACAAACTAAAAAGATTGTTTCAGAGCATTGGGGGGGGGGGGTTAGCTCTCAAACTGACTCACATCATTTCTGCTTTTGGCCAAGTTTCATTAGCCAAAACAAAGTAAAATGGCTCCATCTAAATCCAAGAGAAGTTTGAAAATATATTTGACCACCTAGAAAGAAATATGAGGCTTTGCATTATGTACTCATTTCTGTGACCTCATCTATGTCAACCTCTCAAATTTCCTTTTCATTGCTTGAAGAATGAAGAAAAGCAGAGAAATCTCAATGCACTTGCAAGAAATAAGACATTGTCTAAGAAAGTCATTTTCAGAACAGCTGTCATATGGTAGGTGATGAATGTTATGTAAAGACAAGTGAAACACAAAACTGATTATATTTTCAATAGGATTTCAGAAAAAAGAGAGTTACACCTTATATGACTTGTTCCCTGGACAATAGATAAAAGATGAAAGGATTAGATTAAAATTCTACAGGAAGCTAGGCCACTGGAGCCCATATGTATATCGGATATTGGAGAAAATGATGGGTCAGGCATGAGTATTTCCTGCCCAGGTTTTTCAGGAATTTAGTCATCTAAAGTGGGGTTCCTTGGAAACAAAACAGAGAGGGGAATTGTTGAGGGGTGAGACAGAAAGAGTTGTCTATGGCTCCTTCTCCAACAAACATACAAACAAAATAAACAAAGTATAACTTCAAAGCAGGTCCCTAGATGATCTACCTGAATTTCAATTAAATTTTTAGCTATGGCAGTTCTCTATCTTGACAGTTGGGAACAACATTTAAGAACAGTGATCAAAGGGAAATGTTTATGCTCCAGTTCCGAAGTGAGCAGTCTGACCTTTATATAAATGAAAATGAAATATGTATTTTTTAAAATTTATTAAGTAAAAGGAAGCTCTTTACTTTTGATTACTGAAAAATGTCTAGCAAATTAAGGTTTTCTTAAATCAAATGCATTGTTATAAATCAAAGTAATAGAGTGAATTTAATGAGCATAAAACTGGTTTTAGCTATTGTGAGTATTTATGGTTTAGGGTTAAAAATAGCCATCTCAGTTTCTCTTTGTTAGTATTCAATCTTTTCTTAATAAGGAAGTGTTGTGACCTTAAGTAATAAAATAGATTGAATCTATTTCAGAATTTACTAAAGTTTTCAGTCAATAAACATTGTCAGAGTTATTTAGCATTAATTATGAAATAGCTTGATGAATAATTTTCGTGAATGATTTTTGTTTTTAGCTAGTACAGACAAGGTCTTGACAGCAGCAAGTAGAATTGTATGTAGAACTGCTACAGCTATGACATGCTTTCTTACATGCATTGTTTCATTGTTTTAATATTTTCTGTTAATAAAGAAAATTAGGAATCACAACACCTTTGAGTTGGCCTCTGAACATTTGAAGTTTATGAGTTTGAAAACAGCTTCAGGTTAAAGATGTGTTGAATTTCATCAGGGTCCCTTGGGTTATTAAAAATTCCTCTGACAGAGCATAATGCAGTTATGCAAACCTGGATTATACAAGCTGAAATACCTGCTTCTCAAGCAAAATCTCTATCAATATCATACTAATTTTTATTGTGTGTGCATTTATATGAGTGTAGGTATCCTCTGTCTCTCATTTCAAGTATACTTTATTTATTTTCAAATTTCTAAATAAATCATTTCCATCCATGTTCTTTCTGAGGATTCTCCAATTCCATTTTTCCATTTATTACAGAATTATTTTTTTTTTAGTATGCACCTATCAGACTGCTTCTGATGCCATCAGTACCGAGTCTTCCTTTATTAACCACATTTTCTTAGATATTACATCTTGTTCTCATGTAGTTAGGAACCTCTGCACATTTCAACTCACAATAAATGCCTTTTCAATAAAATTCCCATGACTAATTAAATGTATCAGCTCTACAAATAATATCATGCTTCTTTCATTCTTAGATGAACAGTGCAAATTGGAGGACTGATGTTTTCTTACTCTGTTTTTTTAAAGAAACGCTTTTTTCTATTTTTGAGTATATTCAGGATTGTAGTACAAGGAGTGAGGTATATATATATATATTCTTAGAAAGATAGAGAAGAAAATAGAATAAAACTATATTGTTTTTACTACACTTTCTGCATGCATGATACGTTGATGGTATATTATTAGTAGATAAGGATTTTGTGAGTACAAAATTAATATCCATTCAGTTGCTTTTATCTTATCTAGTTTTTCTTTAAAAAAGATTTAAAGAAATACATAAAGTTTTGGTCCCACAAAATCTGGTAACCAGAGTCATTTCACAGATGAGAAAAATGCACCAACTATGACAATTATGAAATGAAGCAACTATGAAATTCTAGAGTGATAACACTGTTGGGAGGAGGAAGAGAAATGAAACTTTCTCTTGAAATTATACTAAAATAAGCAATACTTCCTTATTTTTCTCATATGATAGCCCAAAGATTTTTTTGTTATTTTATTTTATTTGCAGTGGGTCTGTGCTGCTTCTTCTTGGTCTTTTTTTGTTGTTGTTGTTTTCTTTTGTTTTCCTGTTTTTATTTTTTTTTCAACAGGGATATTTTGTATTATAATCATCCCAGTTGAATGCTCAATCATACCAGGAATAAAAAGTGGTGTTAATATTTTATAGCTTTAACCACTTTTAAATTATTCAAAGTTACCTGTTTATTTAATCAATTTAAATACATCTACTTTACCAAAAATTACTCAGCTACCTGGGCACTGGTGGCTCACGCCTGCAATCCTAGCTAGCTACTCAGGAGGCTGAAATCTGAGGATCACAATTCAAAGCCAGCCAGGATAAGAAACTCTGTGAGACTCATCTCTCATAAACTACTCGAGAAAAGCTGGAAATGGTGTTGTGGCTCAAATGGTGGAGTACTCGCCTTGAGCAAAAGAAGCTCAGAGACGGCACCCAGGCCCAGATCAAGGCTCAGGATCAGCAAGAAAAAAAAATTAACTCAGTTTATGTTTAACCATTTCAGTGCATGGAATGTAGGAGAGTGATGATTTAAAAGAACTACCTCTGTCTTAATAGAGATTACTGAAAAGTAGTCAAAGACAGATGGACAAATATTTAAAGTTTTAGATAAAGACACTAAAAACGCATGCCAATGGTAGGAAGATAATGTTATTTCAAATGAAATGGCCAGATAAGGCTTCATTGATGTGACATTTAAGCAGACATTTGACAAAAGTGAAGAATTAGTGCATATCAATATCTGCCATGTGAATACAACAATTACTGATATGAGAATGTGCTTAGAATATTAGATATGGCTATGAATCCAGTCTGGTCAGAACTCAAAAAACAAGGAGGAAAAAACAAAAGACAAAAATCAAGAAGAAATCCAGATACAGTACTGTAAATTATTATGAAGGCTATATTTTACTGAATTGAAATAGAAAGCTGAAGAGATATAGGAAGATAGAATAGTGTATGAGAGCAGCACTATGATGGATGCAGATAATGAGCAAAACCTCTTACCATTACTTTTAAAGATGACATACAAACAAAATGTATCCAGGGTAACTAGAGACTTTCATTTCTAAGAAAATGCCATTTACTGGAATATGTAAAATTCATAAATAAAAATTTTCTAGCATGTTGGAATGAAAATCAGAAGTTGATTTATATATTGGTAATTTCACAACTGCAGTTTCTAGTAACCTTGTTATACATCATGATGTGTTGAATATTAACCATCAATTATCCTTAATAATCTTCTAATAAGTAATTCTTTATTATCATATTAAATTCAACTCTGAATTGTTTTAAGTCAACTTTTGAATTATTTTAAAATCATTTTTATTTTTCTACTCAAATTTTATTTGCATTTCTGATATTATTTGTTTCTTCACTTACATTTACAATTTTAATTACATCAACTATTTAGATTTCTTACAAAACTAAGGAAAAATAATCTCAAGTAATTCCTCTATGGAGAGATAATTTACTTTTATATTCTTGTGATTTCTTCCAGAAACCTTTCACAGTCTTAGCCTCTTCTATTTGTGAAGTTGCTAAGTGCTTGTAAGTGTAGAAAACGCTATGTATGATTTGTTCATGTAAAGAAAAAAACACACATCAGCTTTATTAATGAGGATTCTTACTAGGAAAGAGCCATAACAAACCAGCTACTTTAAACATTAAAAAATAAGTTTATTTGAGTGTATTAAAATTATTCTCAGATATGAATAATCAATTTTTGCTACAAGACAGATAGGGCAATAGAGAAAACTATGCCACATATTTGATGTGCTGGAAACAATTCCATTGCCTCTGTTAGTCACAAATAATACAAATTACATGGTCACTTCTCTTAGTACTGGGTACAAAATGTGACCTCACTTTTGGATACATTTTCCACAGAGATCCACAAACAATGAAATTCCTTAAATAAAATATGTTAAATATCTTGGGCAGCCAAAACACTAGCAAACTTCTAGAACAGTTCACCTCTGAGAGTTGTTCAGTATTTACATTTCCAAATAGCAAAAACAGAAGAATTAGAGACCAATGTAATGATACTAGCCCTCAATAAACAAACAAATGGATAAAAAAACAAGGCTCAATTCTTTGTCTCTCCTAAAGAGAGTAATCCAAATATTCATAGCTTATTATACTGAAGTACAGCCACAGCTCTCTCTTGACCAAGTGATTTCCATTGACATACAAAGTACTTCCTGACCATTAGACTAAGACTGGAAATTACCAATAGAAAAAATTCTAAAAATATACCAATACATGGAATTAAATAATGTGTTTTGGAACAAGTGTATCTGAATCATTAAAAATTAAAATAAAAAATTAATAACTTTGATAAATGAAAATGGAAATAAAACATGTATACTGGAAACATTCTAAGATGAAAGTTCATAACAATAGTTTAGAAAAAAAAAGGAAGAAATAATAAAGACCAAATTTCAAGCTCTATTACAATCCATAGCAAAAGAAAGAGCTTACTAGTAGCACAAGAAGAGGCCTAAGGACCAATGGAATAGAATAGAAGACCCAGAAATAAGCCCAGAAACATATAGCCACCTGCTATTTGATAAAGAAGCCAAGACCACATGATGGAAGAAAGATAGCCTCAACAAATGGAGCTTGCAAAACTGGTTATCCATTAGCAAAAAACTGAGTCTAGATCCATATGTATCACCCTGCACGAGAATCAATTCTGAATGAATCAAGACTTCAATGTAAAGCTAGATAGCATGAAAATATTGCAGGAATGGGTTACAGAAAACACTGGGCCTTCAAGGCACAAGTCAAAACTTCCTAAATAAAACTCTAGAATCACAACATATCAAATACTGGACAAATGGGATTGCATCAAACTAAACTGTCTATGAATGGTAAAGGACAGAGCTAACAACATACAAAACCACAGAATGGGAGATTTGTAACAGCTAAAAAAATTACCCCCCTCCAAATAAACCTGCAGAGAATCAACAACCCAATTAATTAATAGGCTAAAGACTTAAAGAGAGACTCCTCAGTAGAAATAAGAATGGCCAATCGACACACAATCAACATTTCTGGCCATAAAAGAAATTCAAATCAAAACAGCCTTGACATTTCACCTTAGCCCGGTTACAATGGCCATTATCAAGAAAATTAAAAATAAAAGATGTTGGCAGGGATGTGGCAAAAAGGAAAGTCTATTGCAATGTTGTGAAAATGTCCATCCTGGAAAGCAGTGTGGAGTTTCCTCAGAAAATGAATCTGAGCTTCCCTATGACCCAGCAATTCCAATCCTGGGCATTTATCCAGGATAACACAAACAATGCCACACTAAAGCAGATAGATAGTTAGATAGATAGGTTGCATGGTTTCCCTCATTTGTGGTAATTAGAATGTGCCTATAAATCTACAAGTAAACACACTGGATGAAAAAAGGAAATGTAATCAAGAGATTTCTTTATTGATGTTTTTGTTTTGTTTTCTTCTTTGTTCATTTAACTGTCAAAAGGGCAAGGGGGGGCACGGAAGTGGTAGGACAAAGGGTGAAGAATTGTGCCAATGATACTCACTAGACACTGTGCTGAAAATAAACTATACAACTTGTTGATGAGGAGGGGAGTCAAAGTCCAGGGAAAAGCAAGGGAAATGATAACACTGTTAAAAAAGAAATGTACTCTTTTTCTCTTATATAATTGTATCCCTTCTGTATATCACCTTTACAATAACAATGAAGAAATTTTAACAAATAGAAAAAAATAAAAAGACTAAAAAGAAATAATATGAAGCAGAATAGAAAATTTAAAAAGAATCTAAAACAATACAAAACAATAAAAATAATGAACTGAGTTTTTGAAGATATAAGCATTGGTGTTCACATCTGTAGTCACAAATTCATGGGAAGAAAAGGTAGAGGAAACCTAATCTGAGCATAGCTCCAGACTAAGCTCAAGATCCTATCTGAAATATAACTAAAAGCAAAAAGGGATGGAGAAATACTAAAAGTGGAGAATGATTATCTATCCAGCATAATGTCAAACTTTTACCTAGAATAGCAAAGGCAAAGAAAGTGCTCAAATAAGTAAAATCTGTGTTGAAAAAGAAGACAATGCAACTGACTCCACAGGTATAAACTGGGATTAGGAGAGACTTATGAACAGCTCTGCAAACAAATTGGAAAGTGTCTACCTGAAATAGATTGATATAATACATATACAAATTACCGAAATTAAATTAAGAAGAAATAGAAAACTGAAACAATCTAATAACAAGCAATGGCATTGATTCCAAAGTCTTCCACAACAAAAAAATCTAGAACCTAATTCTTTGATGAATTCTACCAAACATTTAATGATTACCAAATCTCTAAGTATAAATTTCACAATTTTAAATACACATGTAACTTCTATATCATTATGCTAAATCACAGCCTTCTGCAAGAGATACATAATTTATTTTTCCACAATTCATTCTTATACTCTGCAAAGTAAAGTGAATCATTTTAGTGTGAATTACATTTTACCCCATGCACAATATTATTATTGAAGATTGTACACATCACCAATACTTTTGACATTGAATCTGTCACACACATAATGAACAGTATCTTTTTGCCGGTCCTGGGGCTTGACATCAGGGCTTGAGCACTGTCCCTGGCTTCTTTTTGCTCAAGGCTAGCACTCTACCACTGGAGCCACAGCGCCAGTTCTGGCTTTTTCTATATATGTGGTGCTGAGGAATCTAACCCAGTGCTTCATGTACATGAGGCAGACTCTCTACCACTAGGCAATATTCCCATCCCCTGAACAGTATTTTATAAGAAAACAGATTTTAGGATCATAAAATGTGCTAATTGTAATACATATTAATTATATATGAGATGAATGGAAATTTTACTTCTCACTTTGGAATGTAGTAAAGATCTTGATCATTTTGGATGGCATTTGGTTCTTATGGGACTCTCATGGCAGATAAAACAAAACAACTTTAAAATTCCTCTCTTTATAAGTGTCCCTTTGGTTTGCATGCAATTGGAATTACTCCACTGGCTCTTCTTTGTAAAAATTGCTATTACAACATTTAGCATTGAGACAAAAAGAAAAATGCTGGGAAATTTGTGATGAAGTTGTAAGATCCAGTCTCATCTCTACTATTAATTAACTATATGGTGAAGCAATAATTCTTCATTCTTTTAAGTCCCCTTTTCTATTTCTATTATGTTGAATTGGGAGAACTCTAACGACCCCAAAAGGAATGTAACTTTTGGAAATTCTGGATAGAGTACTCAGTCCTTAGTTTAGAATTTAAGTTTGTGCTCAGGGGATATTTTCACTGTTGCCTCAACTCCTCATTTATTTTCATGTTTTTGCCCCAGCATTATATGTAATAATGAAATGATAAGGAATTAATTAAAATTATCTTCCTGTATTTCCTCAGTTCCATTCAACTGATTCAATGTCTGCAAATACAGATTTTTTGTGGGTTAGTATAACTGGAGAGTACTTTTCTTACAAATATATGATACAGATTAAATAACATGTTAGCAATGTTATGCTTATCCATTTGATCTTTATGCTCATGGGTTGGTATAAGGATTTAAAAACTGGGATATCTTGACAGTTTGTAAGAAGAAAGGTGAGGTGCACTGTATCTGTCAGGTGACTTGAAGTGGTAAACATCAAACTTAATACCTTGATTGGACTCTAGTTCTTTTTATCAATGTCTTCTAATTCACCTTGAGTATGTGAACAAACTATTAACCTGGTAAAGGATCACAGATGATGACTAATGTCATGAAGTCCCACAATGAAGGAATCCAAATCTAGTTTGGATTAAAAAGTATATATGATGTACAGATAGGTTACAGTTATGCAAGTCAGGTAACAAAATAGCAATTTATGAAGCAATTCCCTGGATCTCCTGATTCAACAGATTATCTATTGTGAAAACTTCATGTATTACAAAACTCTCGAGAGTATTAACACTCCTCAAACACACCCATTGGGCATTTAGATTCCTCATTTTACAAGTTAAAAGTATATACCAGAAAGAGGAAGTCCACTAAGGTCACTAAAAAGGAATTTGAAATAAAATTGCCCAATATTTTATCCTTTGTTCTTTCCATAATACTGTATGGAGAAAGGCACATACATAAATTGGCCATGTTTCTCGCATGCCAGTGACATTATATTTACTATTCTGGCTGTGTCACCTGAATTAAAATATATGTCTTCAGGTACATGGTATGAGACATGAAGCACTAGGCTCATTTGAAAGATAAAGATATCATTCTACTATGCTACCTTGCTGGATTGTTATATTGTAAACTCACTTGTGTTAGCATGCCACATCAGAGGGAGTCTCGTGACAAAGAAGAACCCAGATATGAGGAAAATACACTAGGAACTTCTCGATATCAGAGCAGGATACATGAATGATAGGCCAGATGTCAGGTTCTGATATTGCCTTAGTACTCTTACCGTGAACTCATGTTTCCATGCATGACAAAATAAGACCATGATGATGTAATGGCCACAGCAGAGTGTGTATTTGATCTCATGATTAGCAATAACCTTTACACTTGCAGTTGGACACAATAATTTCATGCATAGAAAAATATTTTCCATTTTATTCTGCTTAAAATCCTTCTCTAGCACTAGGATTAAAATCTTACAATCTTTTGTACTTGTTTATTACTTTAAAAGATTTCGATCTTCACGGCAAAGGACATAGCTTGCAAGATAAACAGAAAGCCCACAGACTGGGAGAAGATCTTTACTGGCCATTCAACGGACAAAGGCCTCATATCTAAAATATATGCAGAACTAAAAAAATTACATTCCTCCAAAACAAAACTGCAAAGAACCAATAGCCCCCTCATCAAGTGGCCTAAAGACGTACAAAGAGACTTATCTGATGAGGAAATGAGAATGGCCAAGAGACATATGAAAAAGTGCTCTACATCACTGGCCATAAAAGAAATGCAAATCAAAACAACATTGAGATTCCATCTCACCCCAGTAAGAATGTCATATATCAAGAAAACTAACAATAACAATTGTTGGAGGGGATGTGGCCAAAAGGGAACCCTACTTCATTGTTGGTGGGAATGTAAACTGGTTTAGCCACTCTGGCAAGCAGTATGGAGATTCCTCAGAAGGCTAAATATAGAACTCCCCTATGACCCAGCAGTCCCACTTTTGGGTATCTATCCAAAAGAACACAAACAAAATCACAGTAATGCCACCAGCACAACAATGTTCGTCGCAGCACAATTTGTCATAGCGAGAAGCTGGAACCAACCCAGATGCCCCTCCATAGATGAATGGATCAGGAAAATGTGGTACATTTACACAATGGAATTTTATGCCTCTATCAGAAAGAATGACATTGTTCCATTTGTAAGGAAATGGAAGGACTTGGAAAAAATTATACTAAGTGAAGTGAGCCAGACCCAAAGAAACATGGACTCTATGGTCTCCCTTATTGGGAATAATTAGCATAGGTTTAGGCAAGCCACAGCAGAGGATCACAAGAGGCCAATAGCTATACCTTTATGACCACATAAGATGATGCTAAGTGAAATGAACTCCATGTTATGGAAACGATTGTTATATCACAGTTGTAACTGCTTTCAACTTCCCATGTGTATCTGTAGTTTCTATTATTGACGATGTTCTTGTATCACGTTCCTGTGCTTGTACCTACACTATCTCTGTAATCTTATCTGAGTATATTGGAAACCATGTATACTGGTGTTAGAACTAGGAAATTGAAAGGGAATACCAACATTGAGAGACACAGGGTAAAAAAAGAAAAACAACTACAAAAGAAATATTTGCAAAACTGTTTGGTGTAAGTAAACTGAACACCGCATGGGGGGAAAGGGAAAGGGGGAGGAGGAAGTGGGGGTATAAGGGACGAGGTAACAAACAGTACAAGTAATGTATCCAATGCCTAAGGTATGAAACTGTAACCTCTCTGTACATCAGTTTGATAATAAAAATTTGGAAAAAAAGATTTCGATATATGCTATTTAAATTTTTTGAATACTGGGATTATAATCACAATTTTGCTCTGAACTACTTCCAGGTCTTTAACAGAGTCCATTTTTTTCTATGTGGTCTTTGCCATACTCACTGAAAGCATCCCATGAGAGAAAGTCTCAAAGGGCATTTTAATTCTGAATTTGTGATGAGAAAGGTACAGAGACGAAGGTAATTTAGTAGAGTGTATCTGAATAGGATAGAGTAAGATTGTATTTTACCCAATCTGTTTGTGTTACACATGGAGGAGAATGGTTAAATAATGTATGCCTTTACTTTCTTTCTCCTCTTCCCCACAAACATTATTACCATTACACCTTTGCTTTTTAATGATATGACTTTATTCTAGCTTTGTTTCTCAGTTAATATTAACATTTTGGTCAAGTTCATAGATGGTAGGTAATTGTTAAAGATTAAGATATACTTCAGTTATTCAAGCCCAATATTGTATACTGATATATATTTTTTTCTTTTTCACAAAAAGGAACTTCAATTGTTTTAAACTTCAAGAAAATATGGGCTGAGGACACGTCTCATGTAGAAGAGAATCTGCTAGCATGTGCAATATCTTGAATTCAAAATCCAGCAGTTCCGAAAATGAAATAAAAGAAATAAAATAATAGAAGAAAACAAATAAGAAAAAAGTTAAGAAAATACATAAATTAAAATCATTGATGAGCTATTTTGATTGCTTCTCAAACCTTTTTGCATCTTTCTGTTCAAAACTTAGTCTTGTTTTGTCCAAAAGTATGAGTATTACTCATGAGGAGCTGGTGATGGGGTGGTGAGCAGAATAAAAACCATTGTGTTTTCATAAAGTTAAAATTTGAGAACACTCACAGGGAAACACAAAAGAAATCTTTCTAGAACAGTGCTTTCTTTTTCATGAAAGGCATGTGAGACTTCATTCATGGCAACATTTCAAGCACAATTGAATTCATTTATGAATTTTGAACCCTTCATTTGGGAAACATGTGAAAGCTGAAATATTAAATGTAATAAAAATCCTTGTTAAAATTTCCTATATTATTTTCTGCTGTGATAGTTATATATCGAAATGTGGTGGTTTTAATGCAGTATTCTCCAGCCATTGTTCAGGAAACAAATAGTCAGCATATGCTACACTGAAAAAAAAGCAGAGATCATAGAATCACAACCAAGTTTGATTCCTTCTCCCACTTTATCGCTATGCAAATTTAGGGAAATTACTGAGCTTCTAATTTCCTTACTTTGTTTCTTGTGAATGTGGAAAGAAGCATATGTAAAAGTACTTTGTGAGAAGTACAGGTTACAATTGGTTTCAGCTAATCAGTCTTCAAACGTGCCTTTATATGGCACTATCTCTATGAATTTTAAGTGAAATTTGTGTGTGGATATGTTTGAGCAGTACTGTGGATCAGAATCAGGACCGTATACTCATTAAGTAGGTATTCCTTTACTTGAGATGTACCATCAGCACCTTTTGTATTGGTTAATTTGAACATTATGTTTCTCCTTGCTTCTATGGATGCCAGGTACATGGCACTGAGCCCAGACATTGTTTCCCCCATAGCTGGAATAACAGGCTTGAGCTAATGTGTGTAGCCATTGATTGTGATGGAGTCTTAAGAACTCTTATGTTCAGGCTGCCCTTGAACTTTGATCATCTGACATTTTCTAAGCAACTAGGGTAAACAGACTTGAGCCATTTCAATCGATTTCATTCTTTTTGCTGTTGTATAAATTTATGGAGATATAGTATGTTTATTCAACGCACGAATACAATGCAAAATAATGAAGACAGGATCATTAGCACTTATATTTCCTTAAATATGTATTACAAAAATTTTGAATAGCATATAACAAATGTATGTTTATGAATTATGTTGTAATATGCTTAATATATATGTATGTGCCTATACACACACACACACACACACACACACACACACACACACATATATATATGCGATATGCCCTTACTAAATCAGGACAATCAACTATCATCGATTAGTTATAAAAATAATAATTAAATTACTCTTCTAAAAATTAATAAAACATTTGAGTTTACTGTGAACTAGAGTCTTTCCTAGTGTTCTATTAAACAATGCTGGTTCCTTCTGTGTCTGGGTACTCATTTGCCTTTTCCTTTTATCCTTCTCCTCAACCTTCTGTAATCATGTTTATATACTCATGTCCACATTTACATATATGTAGGATGATGCATTACTTGCATTTCTGTGTTTTGCTTCTTTCAGTTTGCACAATGTCTGTCATTTCTTACCATTTCATTGCAAACATTCCTATGTGTAGATGAATAACAATCCATTATGTACATTTTCTTTGTCCATCCATCTACTGATGGGCATATAATTAAATTCACCCCTTAGATATTGTCATGCTGTAATAAACACACACGCAGGATTCTTTTGCATATTGATTTGATTTTCTTTGTATATACAGTCAGAAGTATATGTTATAATATTAGTATTGTCTATAAAAGATTGTTAAGGTTATGGCTAAGATGATCTTGTCAAAGCATTCCAAGTGTAGGGTTTAATTGTAGACATTTCTCTGCTTATAAATATTAACCTATGGGTATTAGGTATAGAATTGAGAACACTCTTTGTTTAGACTTTAATTATTGTATGTGAGTTGAAGTTCAAAATAGTTTTGTCCTCAGCAAACAATCGTAGCATTGAAAGGCAATGCACAGAGAAAGTTTATTAGTGAAAGGCAATAGGTGACATAACTCCTTCAGGCATGGATTCTAACAAGTCAAGCATTGAGCCGGTGCTACAGTCCATTTATTTGTGCTGCAAAGCTTCTTTCTTCATTTATTTTAAATATTTGTGATTTGGTTTTGCTGTACTACAATAAAAAGACAATTTGGTTCTATTCAAAATTACCAAGCTAGCTTTGATGCCTAACAAGCAAGCAGAGTTTTCCTTGAACCTCCTTCCACACCGTATCTTAAGCTAATAATTTACATGTGGATTCCAATGTCATTGCAACCTTGCATTCCAAACACGTTCCCCATGGGAACTTTTGGTCTTTTGGTCACCATATGGGATGTTATCCCTTTCCCAGGCATTTGTGTATCTTAGCTTTTCCTTCAGCTATACCCAGATATTTGGTTGCTATTGCTGTCCAACTGGAAATTATGTTTACATGTTCTTTCTCATTTCTTCCTCTTGTGAAAATTGCCTTTGGCATTCATTTTTAACTTCTAGTTTTTCAAGAGTCTGTCCCTTATAAAAACTATAGAACGTGTCAAATAAATGTCCAATTACAAAAACATTTGGTTCTGGAACCAAACACTGTGTCTGCCTGAAGCCATTGTAAAATCATCCCATAATACTTCCAATAAAATACTTCCAATCATAATTAAATACTTCCAATAATATCTAAAACATATAAATACACATGTTTTGCTTTATGTATAGAATAAACACATTATAGTTAAATGGTTGAATTCTAGACATGAATTTGATCTGTACTCTATGAGCATAATAAATTCAAGTAAGAATTGGGTAATTTTTTGCTGATTTTTATATGGAAAAATTATCTCATTTGTCAGAGTTGCTTACATGAATTGACTGTGTGTAAAGGTTTTTGGTGTTTAGTTAGCACAGCGTAAAGTGAAGAAGAAATATGATCCAGCGACTTATATATATAATTAGTGTTTATTACTAGCATGAACAGAAAAAGCAATAAATAAGTGATAGTCATTGACAGTACCTTGGTATAGGTCAGAGACCATGGTAATTATTACATTTTACTTCATTTCATTCTTAAAATCATGACATAAATATTTTCCTAATTTATTAATGGAAACAAGCAGAGGGTTTCACTAATATCTGCCAAGTTCAGGAATAAAATTTCATACTCAGGTCAGATTCTAATGGTCAGACATTGGCCACACCACCAACTTCCTGCATGATTTGTCTTATTTTTGCCCTTTGTCTTACTCTTGAATATTTATTTCTTCCTTCAACTCTTTTTTTTTTTTTTTGGCCAGTCCTGGGGCTTGGACTCAGGGCCTGAGCACTGTCCCTGGCTTCTTTTTGCTCAAGGCTAGCACTCTGCCACTTGAGCCACAGCGCCACTTCTGGCCATTTTCTGTATATGTGGTGCTGGGGAATCGAACCCAGGGCCTCATGTATATGAGGCAGGCACTCTTGCCACTAGGCCATATCCCCAGCCCCTCCTTCAAACTCTTAATAGAACTTTAATTCTTATTTCACCCATTTTTATTTTTTTAAGTTAATGCTAAGCATGGAAGTAATTATTTTGTATATACAATTTATATTTCCCTGTGTGCAGACTTAATTTATAAGGTAAATAAATAGGTAAAAATCATACCTATTGTCCCACAATGAGGATGTAATGGTTAGCAATTCCCACTTTTGACTATTTCATTTTGTTTTTCACTGTGTTTAATTTTATTGACATTCATAAATTTCAAAAGAGCACAATTAAAATATAATAGGCTTAGAGTAGGATTCTACAAAACTGGTCCTTCATACAAGAGCTGAATGACATGTTCACCTACAGCTATGCCTATCTATGAAACAGGAGACTTTAAAACTAAAAGCTTCTCATGTGGCATGTATTGAGCAACCAAACTACTTTATGATTAAGGTAAAACAGATATCCCACCTTATTAAATGGGAAATACTGTATAAAACCTCCTTGGAGAAGGAATACTTACACCTCCATTACTTCACGGTTATTATTGTAGTTATTTTTATTAAACTCAGATTATTTGGCAAGCACCATACTGTGTTTTGTATATATTTTCCTAGTAGTCTTGGCAAAATTTTTAATCCTGTATTCATTTCAAATGTTAAAGCTTACATTGTCAAACAGAAAGGATTAATCTGAAAGGATTAATCTGACTGCATTTAGGCCAAGGATATTCAAATAACATTGCTCTGAATTGAAATTCCAACTTGTTACAGCTGTTACACTGGAAGAGGTAGAAAATATACCCATTATGTATTACTTCCAAGACCAAAGTAAAAGAACCATGGAAAAATTTAAAAGTGGTTGTGCATTTAATATTCAAAACCATTCAGAGGTAGTTTGTAAATATCTGTATGTTTCCTAACTTATTTTCTACTAAGTATGTCATGAATTCATTTAAAATAAAACTCTGGAAATAAAAGGAGAAATAAAATGTCTATAGTTTAAAATTTTGATTTATTTTAAAGCACATACATTTAGTCCCTCAGAATTTTTACTCATATCATCTGTACCTTTATAGGAAAAGCTTGCATATATCAATGAAAAGAAGAAAAGTAATATCATGCCTGATATTTTTCTATTAACAACAGATAATTGACTGTCATTAAGATGCATTCTAATTATTGTTGAATTTTAAATTATTGAATAATTGAATTTTAATATTACTCAAACTATATGCTTATTTGCTTTTCAGTGTCCTTTATATTTGACAAATAACAAAATTCTATGAAGACTTTCTCTGATCCTAAATTCTATGTTGCTGTAACACTTGTTTATGGTAACCAATATATTTTGGGGAAATTTGATGTTTTTTTCCCTTTATTGTCAAAGTGAAGTACAGAGGGGTTACAGTTTCATATGTAAGGCAGTGAGTACATTTCTTGTTCAACTTGTTACCTCCTCCCTCATTTCCCCCACCTCCCCCTTCCCCTTTTCCCTCTCCCCCCATGAGTTGAACAGTTGATTTACACTGAATAATTTTGTAAGTATTGCTTTTGGAATCCTTTGACATTTTATTTTTTGTGTCTTGATTTTGGAATTCCCATTTCCTTCCCCAGTTCTAATACACATATATACTGTATCCAGGGTACTAAGATGAGATGCAGTGATAGAGGGGGTAAAACCACAGGAAAGGAATACAAAAGAAAAAAAAAGGGTACTGTTTCACATGGCATGTTGAAAATAATTACAATGATATACCACTTGTTTCCATAACATGGGAATTCGTTTCACTTAGCAGCATCTTATGTGTTCATAAGGGCATAGCTATTGGACTATTGTGATTTTCTGCTTCGACTAGCCTAAACATGTACTAATTATTCCCTAAAATATGGTATTTACTCAAGGCTACAAAAAGACATTTATCCTTCAACAAACTTAAACATTTTACTAATATGTTGTCTTGATGCTTCAATAGTTTAACTGAAAATTTAGCACAGATTATAAAAATTAAACAGTGTTTTGAAAAATTCAAACAATAAAGAACACAATAAAAATAGAAAAAGAAAAAACAATTGATATTTGAATGTTGAAAATATCCTTTCATATGTATTCTTAGGTCTATCTATTGATATACTCTGAGAATATGAATATATGTGTATACTGCCAGATATATTTTATGCATGCTTTGTTCTCAGTTTCCAATATGCTGTGGCAGTTAATTTAAATATTGTTTATAGTGTGTAGACACTTCTCCATTTATTTTGATAAAGTTTGTAAACCATCTTTTGATTTCCAATTATTTAAACAATTCACAAAATTATGCATCTGTTTTCATATCATTATATATATTTTCACCTACTGTTTAATTATTTCATTATGCTACTTTCTCAGCTCAGAAATTTTGAGCTAAACAATATTGCAATTCAAAACTTTGGTATGTATTTTTAAAAGGGTAAAAGTATTGAAAGAAATTAACATCTTTAATCCTTACACATCTGATTCTTGGAAGCATGTATCTAATCAAAACTACATTTTTTTTTTTTTTTTTTTTGGCCAGTCCTGGGCCTTGGACTCAGGGCCTGAGCACTGTCCCTGGCTTCTTCCCGCTCAAGGCTAGCACTCTGCCACTTGAGCCACAGCGCCGCTTCTGGCCGTTTTCTGTATATGTGGTGCTGGGGAATCGAACCTAGGGCCTCGTGTATCCGAGGCAGGCACTCTTGCCACTAGGCTATATCCCCAGCCCCAAAACTACATTTGAATGCAAGAAATAGCATACACATGTCCAAAAATTTAATACTAAATTCACAATTTACTAAGTACAGAAATTTACTTTCAAGTAAATGGTTACAAAAGGTAAATACAGATATATTTTGACATAGGCTTTTTGGCTCTTTGCAGTTTACAGTTACACTTTCTGAAAAGAATTGCATCTTTTCTAATTTGTAAAAATTTCCTTTTCCTGATATACTTTTCTACTCAAAACTAATAATTCAATTAGAAAACTATTGCTTTTAAATACACAAACTGATTTCATTGGCTCACACCTGAAATTCTAGTTACTCAGGACATTAAGATCAGAGAGGATAAAGATTTGAAGCCAGCTTCTGTAGGAAAGTCTGTGAAACTCTTATCTCCAATTAAGCACACACCACACACACACACAACAGAAGTGGAGCTGCTCAAGTGGTAGACCTTTGAGTACAAAAACTCAGGGACAGTGTCCAAGCTTTGAGTTCAAACGTCAGAACCAGTATGTTGTGCACATGCCCATGTGCACACAGACACACACATACACGCACACACATGCACATACAAAAACACACACACATACCTATACTATAGAATTTCAAGACATGCCTTCATGATGTTTAAGCAAAAACTGCCATCAGAAAATCATATTTCCATTCAGGTAGTGATGAGAGTGGGGTTGTGAACTGTGAAAAAAATTAGAATAGAACCTACATAACTCTCAGTGTTGTTGTCCTCTCTCTTCCTCTCATCCTAAGATAAAGAGAGATGAAAATATTTCATGTAGAAAAACAAAAGAATGAAAACTCATGAAATAGCAGAATGCTCTGGCTTCCACAGAATTTGAGTAATCGCCAAGGCTCTCTGTGTGTTTGAAGATTTGTTTTTGTGGTGATACTGAGAGTTGATTGAATCATTAAGAAAGTATGGAATGGTGGGAGTATCTGAAGTAACTGGGTTATAGTTCTCCAGAGGGATTAATTTGTCCTGATAGACCCTTATAGTTTTTTTTTCCCCAAAATAACTATAAAAGGAAGATATGTCAGCCTGAGCAAAAAGTAAAAATTTATTTAAACAAACAAACAAAAACCCAAACCCTGAAAAGTGAAATACTTGGGTCCCAGTGGCCCATGCCTGTAATCCTATCTACTAAGGAAGCTGAGATCCCATGATCATAGTTGAAAGCAGCTAGATGGGGCAGGAAAAAGTTCATGAGACTCTTTCCAAGTAACCACCAAAAAGCAGGAAGTAGAGATGTGGACCAATGGCTAGAGGGACATCCTTGAGCACAAAAGCTCAGAGATAGTGCCTGGGTCCTGATTTCAAGCCAGGACCAACACCAAAAAGATAAAATAATAACAAATCAGAAAAGATGAAAGATATGGATCCAGTGTGAGATAACTTTTATAGGAAGTGCAAGACTATGAATTCAAACCACAATGCTGAGAGGAAAAAATTATTGAATGATAATTGTGAAATGATGTGGCAAAGCTTTTTAATAAAATGTTTTTGAAGTGGTGATGTTGATATTGGCTTAATATATAACTTTACCAGAAGAGATGATCTATATAGTCACCAAAAGTCCCAAATTAGTCATGCAAATGCTGGATATTATTTTTCATAGGGTTTTAGTAGAATATTATGAATCATTTGAAAACAATGTGTAGCTATAATATTAATGTTGAGAATTATAATTGGCAACATTTAATCAAGTAAGTAACAAAAAACTGAAATATGGAAAGCAAACTACTGTTCCTATTTTGTTACTTGATGAACACAAATATTGGAAAATTGTCTAGTAAATTCAAATAATCTGTTGAGCAATGATCTTGGGTTTATCGAAGTAGTATTTTAAAATTACTGGTAATTCCTTTTTGTAAAAAAATTGTGTTTTTCAATAATAAACATGAATTCCATTAATGATTAGGAAATATCAAATATTATAAGTAGTATATTAAATGTTATATATTGCCTTTAAAGGTATCAAATGCTATGCTTCAAATTTTTGCATATCCGCCCACTAATGCATTATATTTTCATGTTAATCTTCATCTTCATTAGTCTTTAAAATGTCTCTACCACTTCTTAGATTGCATTACCTAACTATTTTCACTCTAATACTGAACAAAAACTAGGTTTTCAAATATGTGCATATATGTGTTACTCCGTGTGTTTCTGTATGCACTTTAGATTACATTTGTACTTCAGTGTCTTTCTTAGTTGAACCAAATTCTCATATATTTTATTTTTCAGTCATGGGGCTTGACCTCATGGCCTGAGCACTGTCCCTGAGCTTTAATGCTTAAGGGTAGCACTCTACCACTTTGAGCCACAGCTTCCTTTCCATTTTTTTTTTCCGGTGATTAATCATGAATAAGAGTCTCGGGGCCTTTCCTGCATGGGCGGGCATTGAACTGCAGTCCTCGGATATCAGCAACCTGAGTAGCTAGGATTATAAGAGTAAACTACCGGCACCTGGCTTTTTACATTTTAATCTTGCATGTATAAAACAATTTCTAATGAGAACATGGAAACTATTTAGTGTTAGGTCAACTCATAGTGAAAGAACGAAAAAGAATCATTGCAACTGATTGGGACTTCTTACTGCCTTATCAAAACTCAGTCTTGAAGAGATTTTTTTGGTCAGGTTGATGTACAGAGGGGTTACAGTTACATACTTAAGGTAGTGAATACATATACATTTCTTGTCATACTTGCTACCTAATTCCTCATTTGTCTCCCTCTTTCCCACTCCCAACCCACCCCCTTGCTTTCTTCATTAAAAAAAAAAATCTTCCCCTTAATGTACATTGTTAATCTAGTCTTCAGTGCTTATAACTTCTGAATATTAACAGTAAAACAATTCTTTCCAGATTGGGTGATATATACATATACATTTCTTTTCCTTAGTGTAATCTGTTCCTTCTTTTTCTCTAATTTCTTCCCTCTTCCTTGCTGCCCTTGGGTTTTTTAGTTTGTAACTTGAAGGGTTTTAATTTGTCATTATTAAATATATGGTTGTAACTTAATTGTAACTCTAGTTGAAGCAAAGAAAGGTAATTTTGTTTGATATGTGAACTATGTAGTCAATGACAAGGTATAACCATCCCATTGTATTTTCAATCTAATTTCAGTTAACTTTTTTAAAAAATAACTTGAGATAAATATCCTCATAATAACATTTAATATTGATCACTTGTAGAATAGTTCACTGTCTATAAGCCTTTAATTTAATTTAGCACCACAGTGTGAATGCTATTAAGGTCACATTATGTTTCTGACACTGTGTAGTTACACAGAGGAGTCCTACACAACTATGCAGTATTTTATATAAAAACAAATGCCAAATTCTACCTGAATTGTGAATTGTCCACATTTTTTCTGACATTCAATATATCTATGTATGTTCGATGATTGAAACTAACCTGATCAATAATCTATCTAGCTTTCTCTAATACAGAAACAACAAATGCAGGACCATATAACTGTGTCAACTATCACAAAATTGATCAAAGGAAAGCAACTACGTTTATTGTGTTGATTCAATAAAGCATTTAATAGCTCAAATAAATATGTATTTAAATATCAGCAAGTCCATAAGAGATAAATCAAATGTGTTGGAAAAAATTGCAAAGTTCTTACTTCGTTAACTTCTGTATATATTGTTTAAAAGCAAAAACCATTTCTGCATTTCAAGAAGTGCAAAGAAGTAAAATTAGCAAAACTCAATACAAAATTTCTTTTTATCAGTTCCTGTTCTCACAGTCCCTGTGGGCGACTACCCTGATAACTGCTTTGGTAGGTCCCCAAAAGAAGGGTTGGAAATGTGGAAACCAAATGAAAAGTGTAGGGAACACTCTTTGGTTGAGGCCCTAGAAATAGTAGGCATAGACAAAGTAGTGGGGCTGGGGAAGGACAAACCTAAGCTGAATAACAAGAGCCCAAAGCAGCTTGACCTAGAGCTGCTTGATCTTTGCAAAAGAAAGGCACAAGAAAGACCACTCAGTTTGCATGTGAAAGTTTAGTTTCAGAGAGATTTAAGTTAAATAGGTAAATATCAGTCCCACCCAAAATTGTATTGCTTTGATTGCTTTGTTTACCAGAGTTTACTGGAATTGTAATCACTAAGGACAAATCTGCTTCTGCTTCTGTGTGTCTGCTTCCTTGCTTTGCCTAACTTTCCAGACCACCTGTGAGTGTACATGTGATTTTTTTTCTTTTATAAACCCTCTGCAACAGAGGCTTGGGGCTACTTACTCCAGAGCTGAGTTAGCCCCAGCCAGTCATTATGCTCAATAAGAGAACCTTGGTTTGAGACAAAGCATGGTTTGGATCTGTGCTGGGAGTGGCTCTATTTCACGTTGGTATTGTGAATCTTTAAAAAGTCAAGCCAGATCTGATGAAGATGCACAGCAAGGTAATATTTAAATTTGTCTCATATATCTTAATCGTATGGCAATGTTTGTTATGATATCAGGAGAAAAAACAAAATAATCAGTTAAATATTATTTCTCCATGAATCAAAAAAAAAAAAACCAGCAGAAAAAGAAAGTATTAAAAGTGGCTAAAGTATATCTGAGTGTTACATTTTTTCTAATTAGAACATAGCTACCAGGTTACCTTTATGTTGTATTGTGAACTAAGTGTCTTCCATTGAAGACAACTTACTGGAACAAAGTTCATTATTGGAAACCAGGCCCTAAATTATCACTTCTCTCTTCTTTCTTGGAGAAAATGTCCATATTGAAAGAATTGGCAATTTTTTGTAGTCTGACAAAGCATAAATAGGTTCAAATTATTTATATGACATTAATAAAACATTTGTCTTTTTTACTTGATGACTTTGCACTCATGGAGCAATATCAATGATGGGTAAACTGTTGATTAATTAATATGAATGAAGATAGTGGTACAAAAACACTAGCATACCCTGTATTTCTCAAAGCAACACATTGATGAAAAAAGACAAAAATCCAATAAGCTTTATTTAGCAGTAACCTTAATGAAAAGAGAAAAATTTGGCAATTTCATTGAAGTATAAAGCTACAGTACTGGCCTTTTAAAAATACTCTAGATGACAAAATAAGTGCACATTAAATGTTTCCATTGAGTATCAAGGTAGTAACACTAGGGGTTCAGTATTTGTTAGTAATGTACCAAGTGATTCAGGAGTTTATCTGAGTCTTGAAATTGCTAATCTAACAATCTGTTTTCTTTCCTACTATGCAATTTTTTTGTGGACAATTTCTAAGAAATTATTTAAAATCTTAATTTTTCTCTCCAAGTTGCATCTTTTCCCCCATTTTGTTCATTTTCTCTAGATTATCAGGCTGTAGAACACACAGTGTGTTCATCGGTTTTGCACTTGCAGCATATTGTATACTACCATAGCATAATGAACAAGGCTTAATTAAAAAACAGGCATTTAAACATAGAGAAAGAAGAAATAAACAAAGGTAAGGGTTTAGCTAATGTAATAAAAATAAATAAATCTAGAGAAATGGTGATTGACTTTCATGAGCAGATTTTCCAAATTCAAATCTAGATTAGTGTCCAGTAGAAGATTGTCCATCCCTTTCCAACTACTAATTAAGGAATAATGCAGCTGAAGTGTGTATAGAATTTACTGTAACCGAAGAGAGAATTGTGTACTACCCAATGTCACTTCTTTTCAATGCCTCTAGAAATAACCAAATTGTTAGGAAAACAACAGTAATCCAGAAATACCCAACAGTGGAAAGCAGGTGCAAAAAGCATCTGCCACATAAAATAATTCATTTGTCATTATATTTTTTTGCTGTTCACACTATTGTTGTCACTGTTGTCAAAGATGTTTTCTTCAAATAAATTAGATGGAGGTCCTGTTAGAAGGTTGAGGATAATTAACATCAGTGTAACATACTTAATGGTTCTTCGTTATATTGACAGATTATTTGGAACTCCTTTCATCAACAAGTGAAACTGAATTAACTTTGACACTGGACTGGAATATTTCAGCTTATTTGAAAATTAGTCAACATTCACCTAATTTGCATCTAAATTTCTTTTTTTCTGAATAATTACTTATTTATTGTCAAAGTGATGTACAGAGGGGTTGCAGTTTCATACATAAGGCCATGAGTACATTTCTTGTACAATTTGTTACCTCCTTCCTCATTTCCCCACTCCCCCCTCCTACTTTCCCTCTCCCCCCATGAGTTGTACAGTTGATTTATACCAAATGGTTTTGTAAGTCTTGCTTTTGGAGTCATTTGTATTTTATCTTTTGTCTCTCGATTTTGATATTCCCTTTCACTTCCCTAGTTCTAATACCAGTATATACAGTATCCAGGATACTCAGATGAGATACAGTGATAGTGCAAGGACAACCACAAGAAGGGGCTACAAGAGGATCATCAACAAACTAAGCCATGGTTTCACATGGCAAGTTGAAAGTAATTACAACAGTGATATAACGGTCGTTTCCATAACATGGAGTTCATTTCACTTAACATGATCTTATGTGTTCATTAGGGTATAGCTATTGGGCCTTGTGATGCTCTGCTATGACTTCCCTAAACCTGTGCTAATTATTCCCAATAAGGGAGACCATAGAGTCCATGTTTCTTTAGGTCTGGCTCACTTCACTTAGTATAATTTTTTCCAAATTGTTCCATTTCCTTACGAATGGGGCAATGTCATTCTTTCTGATAGAGGCATAAAATTCCATTGTGTATATGTATGACATTTTCCTGATCCATTCATCTACTAAGGGGCATCTGGGTTGGTTCCATATTTTAGCAATGACAAATTGTGCTGCGATGAACATTACTGTGCTGGTGGTTTTAGTGTGTTCTTGTTTTGAAATGCTCGAGTTCGGATCCCCGGAGACACCACCACAGACCAAGACCAATGCAAGCAGCAAAAGGGCATTTATTTCCGGCTAGCTCTGTCCTCCGTGCACTCAGCATGCTGGTTAGGCTAAGAGGCCCTGAGCCTCGGGCTTCCAGCTGTTTTATACATTCTTTGGGGAAGGCAGGGACTTAGCATACATATCATAGCATCTTTCAACAAATCAACACAGACCGCAGGAAAATTATAAAATAATTCTAAAGCATGTTTGGCGCATTTGTTGGCAGGAAAGAATCTGGAAAGGGTCATTGGTGAGATCAAGGGACCAACGCATTTAAAATTGATAGGTTAAGCCATAGGGGTGTAGCAAGGAGGGATAGGTGCACAGCTGCAGGGTTTTCATTAGATACTGGAAACCACACCTGGTTGGGGGAGTCCTGGCATAACTCCAAAACTTGTTTTTCTTCTCTGCCAGTCACTCGGTCACTCTTATGGGTGTTTATAGTTTTTCTGAGAACTCCCTATCCCAGGGCTTTTTATGGTCTTTTGGGCTTACAGTAAGGTCAGTCAGGTACAGAATGGGGTCTTAGTACAATATGGGGTTACTCTGGTCCTTCACTCTGGCTCTAAAGTTTGTAGCCTTTTGGGTAGGTGCCCAAGAGTGGGGCTGCTGGGTCATAGGGGAGCTCTATGTTTAGCCTTCTGAGGAATCTCCATACTGCTTTCCAGAGTGGTTGAACAAGTTTATATTCCCACCAACAATGTAATAGGGTTCCCTTTTGGCCACATCCACTCCAACATTTGTTATTGTAAGTTTTCCTGACAATGGACATTCTTACTGGGGTAAGGTGGAATCTCAATGTTGTTTTTATTTGCATTTCTTTTATGGCCAGTGATGTGAACACTTTTTCATGTGTCTCTTTGGCATTCTCATTTCCTCGTCAGAGAGGTCTCTTTTCAGGTCTTTAGCCCACTTGCTGAGGGGGCTGTTGGTTCTTTGAAGTTTTGTTTCAGTGCATCTAAATTTCAATCCTGTTTTTTTTAAACCATGTATATATAAGGTGGCTTAAGTTAAAATAAAGGTCTTTCAAATCTCTCCTTGTTTCACTTTTCACTTATTTCCCTCTATGGCAAAAAAGTTTTGTTCTTTGAGTGTCCTGTGAAATTTGTCCCTTGGCAGCTCTAGCTTAGTGGCTTCCATGCTGGGTGAGAGTTTGTAGGCAACATCTTTTTCCATTGCCATCTACAATATGATGGTGATTTTCTGACAAAGAAATTTTTAGAGCTGCTAAGCAACCATTAATGTTCTCTAAAAATAGGGAGCAGCCATCATATTTATGGGGCTCTGAAAGCTTAAGGAACTTTTACAAGCCAATAGCTCTGGTAGATAATTACTATTGGTTTCTGCTTTCAAAGTGGATTCAAAATATATTGCATGAGAACCTACCTTATTTATACAGCCAAAGCTTGTTATCAAATTAAAGGCTTTGTTTACAGTGATATTTATTTTAAAATATTAATTGTGTTCAATCTAGTTAGATACCATATATACTTATTTTCTTCTATTAAAGATATGTACTAATATGTGGGCTTAAAACATTCTGAATATTTAGCTAATTTATTCAGATATTTGTCTTTAAATTTAATCATTTCAGCACAGTTCTGCATAGCTTGGCATGTATTCATTTTTTACTTCATTTAATATTAAATAGCAATCTTTTGCCCTAATTTTTCTTTTTGTATTTTTATAGTACTTCAGTTTGAATTGAGAGCTTCATGTTTACTAGGTAGGTGCTCTAAAGCTGAACTATGCCTCTAGCCTTACTATTATTTTTCTTATATATTTTTTGTCTTGGCATTTTATTAAACCAGTTATACTACTTGACAAATACGTATTTCCATCAACTCTTCCTCTCTGTTGTTATGCATCTGTTATAATTTTTGATCTTTTCTTCTTTTTACCTTGTCTCTACTTTGGAGTTTTAATAATAACACTTTCTCAACTATCATCCTCAACTCTTTCTAAAATTAGTTCTTTCTAGGATCTCAAATCTTCCAGAATAATGTCTAACTCTGTGCTCCCTGAGAGCCTAAGTCTCACTTGGCTTACAATTTTATCTTAATGCCCCATACAGTGAGACACTTAAAGTTTGGTCAGTGAATACTCATGAAATTAAAGCATGAATAATTGTCATGTATTTGTATCCCCATTCATTTCTATCACTTTTCTACCACCATTCCATAAAGTTTTCTCACAGGATCATTGCTTCATTACCTGTTACTGAAAGGATATGTCCCATATGGGCCATGCAGAGATAGTAGTCAAGGACAGGTAAGAAGGTTTATAAGGAGGTTTATGGGTGGGGCCATATCTCCCACGGGAGAGGGAGCAACTTGGCGGCTGGCATCTGCACCTTATCCAGATGGTAGATTATACATATAGCTCTGGGACTAAAGGGGAAGCAGGTAGGTCTTAATGGTGAGTGGGAGTGGCCCATTATAGTTCTAGGTCAGGGAGTTTAGGTATGGGTGGATCTGGGGGCTAATGGGAGGAGCTGAGCACCTAAGGGAAATGCTAACAGTTACTATTCCAACTGACTGTTAAGCTCTGCACTCATCATTATCACTATTCATCTATTCATGTCCACATTGTATAAAAGCATATATCCAACATTTTATTAGTAAACTACTAGATATTTAACTATTTATTTACACCCATGTCACTATCTCCTCTGCAATTTGTTAATCTGTTATTTCCATCAAGTGTTTCTACTTAATTTATACTTCATTATGTGCTATTTCAACATACAAGTAAGTAGGATAATTGAGTTTCCATATTTTGTTCTTTTATTTTATATGAATTCAATTAAATCAGTTCAGTAAATAAATATATTAAATAAAGTAAACAAAACTAACACTAAGTAGTATCTATCACATCTTTAAGCTAATGTGGTCCATATGTGGGACATGAACTATCTGTTATTCACAAAGTCATTTTAAGGAAAGTATAAAGTTTAAGAACAGGTATTATTCAGGCAATGTGATCCTAAAACACAAGCCAATAACTTTTTTGTACAGCTCATCTAAAGAAACAACAATCTGTTTCAAATTCAGAGGAAAAATAGTCATGTTAGATTAACTAAAAAAATACAATGGATTTTTTATTACAGCATTTTAATAGGGGAATGCCAAGTTTAATTTTGCCTAGTGACAATTTTAGCCTCATCTGCTGCTTTTTGAAATCTAATCTACACAAATGCCATGATTCTAACACACTCATTATTTATAGCAAAAGAGTGAGGTAACTAGCAATATTTGAACTCAGGCTTAATGTATGAATATCTAGAATGATGCAATAGAAAAGAAAGACAAGAAAAGCCTAGGAGCAGGGACAAAACATTTCACCAGGGTTATCTAAGTGAATGTCCCAAGGATGTGTGCATTTCAGCATCATTTTTTCACCTTTATAGTTATCTGTATCATACAGTTTCTATATGTTTTTGAACTAATTGTACTTAATTTAATTGCTGTTGATATACATAATATTGTATATTCCATATTCTAGTCAAAGTTACTCTTTTACTCTTTCTTAAAGTATTCAATAGCAACACATGAACAAAATTTACTCATTCTGATTTTTAAAAATAATCCATGAGTAGGATTCTATAGTAGAAAAGAATCATTGTTGCCAGGTATGTGCCCACTTATCTGTAATAAAAGCAGACTTGAGGTGAGGCAGTAAGGTTATAAATTTGAGGCCACCCTGAGCTGACTATCTTACCTCAAAAAGAAAATAAAAAGAAAAGAAATTTGGGTGAAAATAAGTTTCTTTCTTTTTAAAAATCAACTTTAGAAAGTGTCTACTGTTTTTCAGAGAAGCAAAGCTGGTTGAATTGCAGATATGAGTAATGACTCCTTTACTTCATTTTTTTTTTTTTTTTTGGCCAGTCCTGGGCCTTGGACTCAGGGCCTGAGCACTGTCCCTGGCTTCTTTTTGCTCAAGGCTAGCACTCTGCCACTTGAGCCACAGCGCCACTTCTGGCCATTTTCTGTATATGTGGTGCTGGGGAATTGAACCCAGGGACTCATGTATACGAGGCAAGCTCTCTCTCGCCACTAGCCCATATCCCCAGCCCCCTTTACTTCATTTTTAACCACAAATAAAAGTATCAGTTTCCATAAAGGAGACACCAGGTCCTTAAAATAGTGGCAAATGTAATTTTAAATGCTATTGTCATTGCTATTATTTTTTGCTTTAAGATGTAGATATTTAGCTCATTTATATGACCATTGCTCTTTCTATTTCCTTCCTTTCAGTATACTTATACTATATTATCTAGTACTTTTTGCAACATTAAAAAAAGCGACTTCAGTTTTCTTGACTACTATAAACATTTTTTTGCGTGTACAACAGTACTAAGCGACTTCACTTTTCTTGACTTCTATAAACATTTTTTTGCGTGTACAACAGTACTTGGTCTTGAACGCAAATCTTCATACTCTTTCTCAGCTGTTTTGCTCAAGGTTGACACTCTGACACAGTGTTGTTTCTGTGTTTTTGCTGGTTAGTTGATAATAAGCCCAATTAGGATAATTGGATCTCACCCTCATGAGTAGTTAAGATTATGAGGTATGAGTCATGAGTTGTGAGTATCTAGCTTTAACCTATACTTTGACTTCTCTTTTTATCACAAGTTATTGCTGTTTATACTCAGAATTCTTTGTCCTCTACCAAAACCTTTTGTTTCTATTAGTTATGTTTTGGCTTTATATTTACAAAGTTGATAATAATTTTAGTTTAAAATAACTGACTCTAGGGTAATTTAGGAAAATCCAAAATGAACAAAAATGAAATCAACTTACATTATTGTGTGTTTATACATTCAGTTCTACAGTGTCAAGTGCCATGTGTATGGCTGTATCGCTGTCTCTCCATGTTTGATTTCATAGTCACCATCTGTATATAGAAGAATGTGTTTTGAGCCCATGTCAGATGCTTTCTTCTTTTCACAGTCCATAATTGATTCCACTCAAATATCATATGTTTTTCAGCTATGGTCTTTATATCTACTCTGTTCCTATTATGTCTCAGAATCTTCTACTGTAGGTTCTTTAGTATCATACTCTCAAATGGACTGCTAGAATAGTAGGACCCATGAGTAGTTATAGTTATATACTTTCCCTTGCTTCTTTACTCTGTTCCAAGTCTTCAACTTCTTGATCTCATTTGTGTTTTCTTGGAAAAAATTCTAAAGTAAGAGCATATTATATATGAGAGGAAAACATTCAAAACCTCCTACCTGATACATTCGTTGTCTGAGATCATATTTGATAGTTTGGCAACCACAAAATTACTCACATGCATATCTTCTATTGATTTTTTCTTTATCAGTTTCTAGTCTAGTTTCCAGTGTAATTGATGGAAATTTTGATGTCAATCTGACACTCTTTTATATGTCTCCGGGCTCTCATCCAACAATCCTGCCTCCAGTCATGGGAGGATTATTCTTTTCATTTGTACTGCTTCTAAATTTTTTACAACTGTGTTCCTAAGAAAAGTTCTTAATATTCATTATTTGTTCTTGGTCTTTTTATCTGAAGACTTGTATAATTTGCTTTGAATTTTTCTTCAATTTTTGAATATTTGCTACCCTGCTATTCTTATTCTTTCATTGTAGAATTACTATGAGTAATATGTTAGAACTGAAAGATAAGTTTTCTATTCTCCTCACATTATAATCTCTTTGAATTCTATTTCCTTTTCTGAAATGTACTTAAATTTATTTTTCCAAGAACTGTGTAATATGTTTTTTAATTTTGTATGTTTCATCTGGACTGATTTTTTTATCATTATCTTTAAGTAGTTATACAAAAGAGTTGTCACTTAACAAAACAGTTTATGAATACTGTAATATGGAGGTCAGATCTGGCCAGCCCCATCATTGGCTGTTGAGGGGTGTTCGATTGAGTCCATCACAGATTAGTTCAAGAGAGCAGACACCAACTCCATCTTCACCAAGATCTCCCCCGCCCTATCCAGGGAAGTTTCCCTTCACGGTGATGAGATTGTGTAAACTGCTTGACCACGTGAGTAGTGGAATGCTCAAGGTTAAACCTGTACCCTACTGTGAGTAGGTGTATCCACCTGCATCATGTGAGCCCTGACAAATTCGTGCACCAAGTCTAACTAGAATGATAGGTTGGGTCAAACAGTTGCTATGAGTCAGACTGTAACTCCATTGGCCACCTGCGTGTGACCTGGCATGCTTTGTAAGTGCTGTAACCTTATTGGCCACTTGCGTGTGGCAGGCTTGACCATGTGGTGTTTGCCTTTATAACCCGACCCCGAGTGTGGCCCCAGGCACGCAGTCCCACCTCCCGAGTCTGGGCTGCTGTGGCCCTGGCCGGTCAGTATACTTTTTACTTCCCCAATAAAGCCATCTTTTTACTTGAGACTGTCTCTGAGTGGTGGACTCTTGGAGGGATGGGGGATTCCCCACCCTCAGACCCCATTACATTGTGGTCCCCTCCCTGTGGGGACTCCATTAAAAATGCAATGCATCTTGGTCAAGTTCATTCTTTCATTGTTCTCTCATTTCCTTCCCTTACATTCCCCTTTCCTCTTACTCCTTCTTCTCTGTAACAGTTTCATTACTCCTTTGGTCATATTTGGAATAACTCACTAAAAAGTCTCTATGGACTACTGTATGGAGATTACAGTTGATTACCTTCACTTCATTATAAGAGATATAGAAAATTGTATATATGTTGGAGGACAAATAAATCATGAAACATCCATTAATTTACTAGGATAAGTGAACAATCAAATGATGACCTTGGTTGTCTTCATTTGACTGAATTTCTCTAGCAAGTAATCTTAATCCTCCTCCTACATATTTCCATTTCTGTTATCATGAGTAAGGGACGCCATAGATCTTCACTCAAGGAAACTGATGAAAATTACATAATCGTTTTATTTATATTTACATGTTTACATATATGAGTATATATTTAAGCCTCAAAAATTGCCTTTGGTACATACAGTAAAGGACCAAATATTATTAAAGAAACCTTGAAGTTCTGTAAGAACAACAATACTATGTGGTTTTTTAGCTAAGATCCATTCTCTCTATCTTCCTTCAGAAAATAGTGAAAGAGAAATTCCATTTTGAACTGATATAGTGCACAACACAGGGATCCTTTTTTCTCCAGTTCCCAGTCGAACAGCAATCATCCCTGGGAGATGAGGGGTAGGATGACAACAGTTTTCATTTTTCATCTAGCTCTCTATTGCTTTGTGATAATTCGCACTGAGGGAAACTGAGAGGTGGGCTCTCTACTTTTTCCTCCTCCTAGTCCTGAGACTAACTCCAACTTGCATGAAAACATTGTCAAGATCCCTGTTTTATTATCACTCACTTTCTGTTACATAAGAGAATTTTCATTCTGTGAGAGTCAAACAGAAGCCTGGATACTACTCTATTGTCTTAGCAACTAAAACCAAACTTGAAATATCATGTAAAGGTAAGTGTTGACACTGTCCTCACTGTCAGTCCTGAAGCCAAGGCTCAAGATTTCTTTGAAAGGAAACTGAGAGAGAATTTGATAGATAAATTTCACATAAAGATTACAATATAGGTTGACTTCATGTGTGGATATGTGAAGTCTATTTCCTTTGCATAATGTCACGTGACCAATGTTGGTTCCAAGTTGCAAAGGTGTGGCCACATTCTCTCCAGAATTGCATTGGGATGAGCAGGAATGATTTTGACCTTTTCCTTAACTACAATTACCTGTTGAAATCTATCCATTATTAGCTAATTTAATAATATCCTTGAGGCATACATTATTCTAAGAATTGATCTGATTGCATTGGGCTTTATAAAATTATTTGATAAATTCACTCTGAGATTTGTGATAAGGCTTCTCCTTCCAACTATCTCTTTCTCCATTCTCTCCAGAAATAGTTTATCCTGTCATTAAATAGTTAAAATTAGAATAATAAGCCTGGAAGAATGGGGTACAGGTACTCAGAGTTGCCACAATATAGTATACAGATGAACCATTTCCAACCAAAAGTAAACTATTCAAATAATGAGGAAAATGAAGAAACAGTAAGTCAAATTATCCTGACAGGAAAAAACATAGTAGAACAACCACAAATAATTTAAAGTGGTTATTATAAATATGTTTAATAAGCTAAAGGAAACTAGGATTAAAGTAATAGAAAGTACAATGACAAAATCTTATTAATGATACTGGAAATTTGGTCCACTGAGCTTATTGCTAAACCACAAATAATGACATCATAGTCTTAGAGAAAAGAAACAAAGTTTATTAAATGTTTTGCCACAAAAAATAACCATTCTCTTTTATCTCAAAAGGAAATACAGTCCTATCCTTCAGGGAGGAGAGGAGCTTTAAAAGGAACTCTGGATGTATTGCTATAGGGTGACTTTCAGCTGCAGCATGGCTTTCAGGCCATTTATTTTTCAGTGTGCTGGTATTAGTCTCTGGAGCTGTAGTTTCTTGCTTTCCCTCAAATTTCCCCACTCCTATGGGAAGCAACCCAGAGTGGGGCATAGTGACCTTTCCTGGAGAAACTGAAAGATGCTCTTAATTCCTTAACATGGGAAAATGAGGATGGAGGTTAGAGGGAGAGATAAGAGAAGGAGAAAAAGGAAGAAGAAGGGAAACAATCCTGTGTAATTGAAATCATGCTGTTGATTCATTGAGATAAAACTCTAGTTACAAGTTCATTTAGATGTATCTCTCTATTAAAATCTCAAGCAAAGCATTATTTAAAAACATACTCATTTTGTAAATCAAATGAGAAATCTGTAGTTAAAAGTAAATTAAAGGCAATGAAAATACACTAGGAAGTCTTAACAGTAAACTTGATGACATATCCATAGGGATTATGCAGTCTGAACAACAACAGAGAGAAAGAATTAAGACAAATAATAAGAGCATCAGAGATATGTAAGGTGCCATTAAGCAGACTAGTACACATTGTTGTCATTAGTTGTGATTAACTTTAGCTAAGTTACACTAGTAATTATAAATTCAAGCATTAACTAGGCCATACAGGTTAGTAAATGTGATTAAAACATAAAATGTGTTGGCTTTGCATAAAATAGATTATTCTCAGTAATTATGGATGAGTTTCATGTATTCAACTGATAGGTATTAGAAACAAACATAAATTCTTTCAAGGTTGTGACATGAGCATTTACCTGAGAGTTTACAGATTGCTACCACACCTTCAGAATTTGTATTTCCCAGTATCCTGGACATGTTGAAAAACCAGAATGATGCATTGTTATGGGATATCAAAAGGAGAGAAGATACTTAGAACAAATTATTTATAGAAAAAAATGGCCAAAATCTTTCCAAATTTTCCAGGACTCCCCCCAATAATTAAACACTTATCTGTTTAATTAGCTCATAGTACAATAAACAAAAAGATTAGACATATCAAAAATTATTAAAGGAAATGCAAAAGAGAACGTCATTAAAGCACTAAGTCAAAAATTACTAATTCAATGTAATGTTACAACAATCAATGAAGAGTTGATTTCTTTATAAAAACAATGGAGGAAAATAAGCAGTGGATTCTTCTGTTCAAATTACTCAGAGAAAACTGTCATGAAAGAATTTGTTCTACAAATAATGTTGTTTTTCCAAATTGAGTGGAGATATTCCTACCTGAACAAAAAGTAGAGGTAAAAGTACTGTAGTTAGACGCTAGCCTGGGAAGAAATAGTGTGACTCTCTCAGAATCAACTGAAATCGCATAGGCTTGGTATCTCACCTATGTGGGTGGGGAGATCATACTGTATTTTTATACCTAGATTGGCATCAGTGATGAAGCTCCTACTTATGTTTGTTGCATAGAAGATATAATAATGCTTTACCTCAGGCATCATTTTAAAATTATATGTTAATATGGCATGTTGTGAACTTTCCACCTATCAGATATGTGAGACTCTTATCTGAAAAGCAAATCACAAGTAAAAGGAGTGGGTTATGGCTCCAGGGACAAAAGTGCTTTCTTAGCAAATGGGAGAGCAAGTTTAAATGCCTTACAATGAGGTATTTGTTATACTATGAATTGATATTGGCACAGGTGAGAAGCAAGGCTCCAGCTTCTGTCATCTTCATAAGGATATATGCTTTTCCCAGTACCAATTGTTGGAGAGGTTATTTTTTTCCAATAAATATTTTTTGCTGTTTTGTTAAAAAAATAAACTCATATTTGCCTTCATGTGCTGGTTCATTTCTGAGTCTTTTACTCTATTCCATTGATTTTCAGGTCTGTTTTTTTGTGAATATTCCAAGCTATTTTCTGTTACTGGGAGTCTGTAATATAGTTTGATAATTAAATAGGTTTAAAATTATAATGATCTGTACACATGTTACACTATTCATAATATTCAATATAGGAAGTTATACTAGGTATTCAACAATGGGTGGGTGGGTAAACAGATGAATGAATAATGGGATAAATATACACAATGGAATATCAGTCTATGTAATTCTGCCATAAAAATGGATGGAACTGAATATCATTGTTTCAAATGAGATTGTTTGAAGTTTAGGATTCTATATGCCTCTAATATTTTTCTCTCTTTTTTATTTTGTTGTTGTTCTCTTAGCATTTCCTTAGCTATTCAGGGCCTCTCATGCGTCCATATTAATTTAAGTATTGATTGTTCTATCCTTTTAAAAAATAATATTTTTTTCTCCAAATCTTTCCATTCCCTTATGAATGGGGCAATGCCAATCTTCCTTTTGGAAGCATAGAATTTGTGTGTGTGTGTGTGTGTGTGTGTGTGTGTGTGTGTGTGTGTGTGTGTGTGTGTACCACATTTTCTTCACCCATGCATCTACTGAGTGGTATCTGGGTTGGTTCCATATCTTAGCTATGGCAAATACTGCTGCAGTGCACATGGCTGTGCTTATAGCTTTAGAGTGGCCTTTGTGGCAATTTAGGTAAATTACCCGGAGTTGAATTTTGGGGTCATACAGGAGCTCTATGCTTAGTCTTTTGAGGAACCTCCATAATACTTTCCAGAGTTCTTGAACAAGATTACACTCTCATCAACATTGTAGTAGCATTCCCTTTTGGACACATCCCAACGAGCATCTGTTATTAGATTTCTTGATAATGGCCATTCTAAATGGGGTGAAGTGGAATCTCAATGTAGTTTTGATCTACATTTCTTTTATGGCCAGAGATGTTGAACATTTCTTCATATGTCTGTTAACTATTCTTATTTCCTATTCAGAGAAGTCTCTTTGAAATTCTTTAGCTTACTTATTAGTGGGGTAATATTAAATGAAGTAATCCAGACCCAAAGAAACATAGGCTCCATGGTTTCCCTCATTTGTAATAATTAGTATATGTCTAGGATAGTCCTAGCAGAGGATCACAATAGCTCAATAGCTGTGTCCATAGGATCATATAAAATTATACTAATGGAAATAAATTCCAACATATGGAAACAAGAGCATTTTTTGTTGTGTCTTTGTTTTTGTTTTTTGTTGACAATGTTTATTTTACATTTTTCCCCTTAGGTTTATCTCCTGTTGTTACTGTTTTTCATTTGGGTACCCTGTGCCATCTATATATGCTTATCTGAGTTGAAGAAGGGAAAAGGGATAACAAAATGGGGAGACAAAGGACAAAGGGTGAACCAATGAAACATCAGTATTCACAAGACACTATGTTGGAAATGAACTTTACAACTTGGGGGGAGGGGAAGCTGGGGGAGAGAAATTGAGAGAAAACAAGGGAGAGGGTAACATGGTTTGACAAGAAATATACTCATAACTTTACTTATGTAACTGTAACCCCTCTGATATCACCCTTACAACAAAATTATTGTTTTACAAAATTATATTGAAATTTTGATGGGTTTCCCATTGGTTTTGTAGATTATCTTTGGCAGTATAGACATGACCACAATGGTAATTTTGATAGTCCATGTACTCAATTTATTGATATATTATCTTAGATTCTAAAGAACAAATGATTTCCTTACATTTGTGTATCAGTACCACTGTATTTAAGATAGAATAACTTAAGCATATAATTATAATGATTTCAAACCTTTTATTCTTCAGTTTTTACTTACTCTTTGGTGCTAAACAAACTCTTAGAAAATTTTCAGAATCTCCATGATAATTTTGATTTATAGTCATGCATGGTGACTAATTTAAACAGACTCCCTTTCTCACATCACATTGTCAAATACTCCTGTATTGTCTGATGACTATTGTGATTGCAGCACAAAATTATGCAAAACCATGAACATTTTCAAACCAAATCAAACAGGTTTGATTGACTATATACTAATCAGCATCATCTCTTCTTTTTTTATCCATTTTAAGAAATGGCAGCATATGTTTGCCTCCAGTATACCTATCAGTGTTCACAGAAACAACTGTAGTCACAAATATCTTCTATACCTTTTCTTTAAAAGAAACAAAACAAAACAAATCAAACCCAGTTGCTTAAGCTTTTCAAATTTTCATGTTTTCTAGATTGTCTTTGTGTGGAAAATACAAAAAGAAGTAAGGCCTTTTCAAGAGACTGCAAAATCTAATCATTTGTCTCTAGCAGGTGTTTTTATGTCTTATTTTATATTATATTATAAACACCCTGTCATGGATGTAATGTAGTCACAGAATATATCCTCCTCACCAGTGCCTTAGTGGTCCATGTTTTCACAGAGCAGTGTTTACCTCAATAAGATGTCCAGATTGGTTCCATCTCTTCCTGCCTCTGAAACTGACACCTCCATTATTCAAAGGTGATTGGTATAATATTCTCTCCTCAAAATCATTCCAAATACAAGATTGATGAACCTCCTAAATACAAGTCAACAAAATTATTTTCCAAAAATCAAAGGATGGAGGTAAGACTGGGTCCGTGGCATATATACCATAACATAGAATTAATACCTTCTAAAAATAGTTTTTAGGATGAAAATTTGGTTTTGGTTGGATTAAATTAATAAAAATGCAAACAATTTGTCCCAAGGATGATATGAATTATTATATATTCTTAATAGCAATACCTAGTGTGTTAATATATTCATATATTTGTGTTTATATTCGTGTATATATATACATATATAATATATATTCACATGTTCAGGCAGATGTTTATAAATGTGTAGATTTATATATATATATATGTGAATATATCTTCATGTAAGTGTTTAACTATAAATATGTAGCATCTTTTGAACATTAAGATAATACTTAAACCACTAATTAGATCAAATAGTTTAAAATGGTCATATAAATTCAGTTTACTTCTTATATTTAGCAATATACACCCCTCCTTTTTCTTAAATTACAAAACCTTGGATGTATTCAGTTATTATGACCCTGTTTACATGTTTACACATAGACCCCTTGCTCTCTTAATATTCTTGTAAATGAACTTATAGCAAACTTCCATATTCCATCCCAAGACATCACATTCTTGTACCTGACTAAAATTATGTAGTAATTCTCAAGAAATAGGAATTGTCCTTGGTGCATGTATATAAATACTTTACAAAAGTGTGTCCACTTCCAAAACTAGTCAAAAGAATGGACACAAGTGAATATACTGGATGTGATTTTTTTATGAAAACAATGAGCTTGTAAGCACAATTAATATAATCTCCATGAGGAGACATAAACATTTGAATGAAAAACTGGAAATAAACTACTAAAGTAAATATACATGATTATTAATAAGTCATATATATCAAGTTAACAGAAAATTAGGGATACTAGTTATTTTCTTAAAGTACTCAACAACTGTCTGGAAAATTATATATGTGCATGAAAGTTTTTCAAAGAAATTTGTCTAGAGCTCTATCAAGAAGAAACACCTTTGGAGAAGGGTTCCGGAGAGGGAGGGAACGTGAGAGGAAAAAGGGAGGGGTAGCACTGTTGAACAAGAAATGAAGTCATTATCTTACTTACGTAACTATAAACCCTCTGTACATCTCCTTTACAATAATAGAAAAGAGAAAATGTAAAAAATGTACTCGTTACTTGACTTATGTAACTGTAAGGCCTCTGTACACCATCTTTATAATAAAAAGAACTGAAAAAAGAGAAGGAACAGCAAATAACTTGGTCATTTCAGTCTGAGAAGGTCTCATCTAGTCAAAGTTGCTCTGTTATGAATATTTTTTAGTAGACATGTATAAAAAGTAATTTTAGACTAAGTGGCACCTGATATTCTAAAATACGAAATTATGGAAGGACATGAAATGGTTCTAAATATATATTTCTATGTGACTCAAGAACAGACTATAACTTTTAGGTATGTGAAAAAGAAACCTGGGAGAAAACAAGGAGAGAGGTGACACTGTTCACAAAGAAATGTACTCATTCTCTGACTAATGTAACTGTACCCCGTATGTGTTTCACTTATATAGTAAAATTTTTAAAAATGAAGCCACTTTTAGCAATGGGAGAAAATAGTTTTTTTAAAAAAAGGTTAAGAGTAGCCAGGAATCCTGCAGACAGATGTTCAATCTAGTTTGGAAGGGGTTCTGCGTGTTGCACTAACACCCTTCCAGATTGTTCTATGAGTGATGGATGATTAGTTATTGAAGACCTTTAATCAAGATAATATGTATAAGGCAGAAATATGTATGTAATTTAGTTCAGAAATATGATGATGCTGAGACAAGAAAAATAGGCAACCTTACATTTTTAGTATAAGCTGGAAAATGAAATGAGGATAAAGGAATCCAAAAGAATTAGATTGCTATTTTCCCCTTTATATCTTTGTGGCCCTTTCCTTTGTCTGTTTTCTTCATAATGTCATTTTTCCAAGCTTCTTGTTTGTCATTCACATAATTCACATACACTAATCTCTGGAATTTTTTAAACGGAAAATTCACTGATGCCAATGGACTGTTGCCATATTCCCATCAGACTGTAGAAACCAGCTTCCATTTGGAACAAAAGGACAGATTTGGCTAATCACACTAATGATTTAGTTGCAGCTAGATGACTCCCACCTTTTCGCAGGTGGCAAGATGAAGACACTTTCTCTCGAATGCCAAATACTGAGGAGCAGTAATGTTTCTGATGACATCCCCTTTAGTATGAAAGTGAATTGATTAGCTTTCCAGGTTGTTCCTTTCATTTGGAAACCCCTTGGCAAATTTCCTTATTGTACTCAAATAGATTCTGAATTATAAGGTAATTTTCTCCCAATAAAAAAGTTTGCAGGGCATTGTCTAATCAAAATGACAAATAGAGCTTAACTCTTCGTAGAGATAAACAATATTTCCATACCTTATGTGGCCGTACCCCTTTCTGCGTATGTTGGTTGCCTGATTTAATAACAAACAATATTACATCAGTGTTGTGGACTTAACTTCTTTATGTCTGCCCTGACTTAGTACTAAAAGAAAAAAATTCATTTTTATGTTGTAGTCTTAGAGATCTTGTTCTGCTTCCCTTTAATGTTTTTTGAGTATCTCTATGATTAACTTTTTTCAATTATAGCTCTTTAGAAGAACAAAGAGAAACTTAGTCCTTTTATAAGCCATTGGACATGAATTTGGTCTCCTGAGAAACCACAGTTGTTTAACCCAAATGCTAATGCATTTTAAGGAAAAGGCTCATGATTAAAACTAATCATGGAAAGGGAAAGGCAGCTAATGTACTTTGAGGTTCATCCAGAAAAGTGAGAAGGATTGTTACTATTTCTGAAAGTCATTGTTTCTTTCCATCTACCAAAATGTGACAAGGAACTAATGTTTCCCTTGTCTGATATTTTAGTCTTGGTTCCATCTCCTATAAGCTAGTTTATGTAGACATTAAAATGGATAAAGTGTTATAACTCTTACTATCTGCCTTTTGCACTGTTACTTATCTGCCATTATTTCTTTGAACAAGGGCTATTCTGTGACGGGGTTTACTTCCTTTCAAAGGTGAAAATAGTGATTATACCTTTCTTTAGTGTTTTGAGATTGTGTTTATAGTTATTGTTACTTGCAAAATACAAGTTTCCATTAGGAAATGGATGATCAGAGTCATACTAGGAAGTATGATAGTCTGATAGGTCATTTAAAATTTTTTAACAAATATCAGGACCAGATTTGTCAGATGCCCAGCAGATTTTTTGGAGCTGAAACACATAATGAAGAACATAGAGGGGCTGTTATCCTCAAGGACCAAGAAACAATCCAATTATCATAACATTGCCTATTCTTTATATATTTACTTACTACTTGAATAACATTTAGCAAGTATAGACATACAGATTTTATATCAACTAAAAAAAAGAAATGGAAGGGAGGAGTGAAGCTGTCAAAACATAGGTGTTAAACTTGATTGTAAAGTGTGCCTGCTGATTGGCGGATTGACATGCTTATACAGAACCTGTTTGTTTTGTTTGGTGCCTGATGAAGTTAATTCTGTATTCGGTGGTGGTTGAACTACAAGCCACTCCCCACTATCAGATCTTGTTTTTCTATTCACACGTGTGATTGGTCTCCTTTGTCAGTCTTAATCTGCTTATGCCTTTGAGGAGCAAGCCACAGACCAGTTTAATTCTCCATTAGGAAATACATAGACATTAATTTTAAAATGCAACATGTATATTATTTGTGGGAAAAGTAGAAGAGAGTGGTTTAGATAGTCTGAATATAAAATTTAGGCTCAAAAATCCCCATCACAATCACAGAAGGGTGACTCATGCTTGCAATCCTAGCTATGAAGTAGGCTTAAATGTCAATGATCAATGCTAGGCAGGCAGACAAATCTAGGAGAATTTTATATGCTACTAATCAGTAAAAAATACCTGTAATGGAAGTGTGGCTCAAGTGGTAGAGCACTACCCACGAGTGAAATAGCAAGAAGAGTACACTCTGAGTTCAATTCCCACTACCAACACTAAAAAAAAAAAAACCCTTCATAATAGTGTTGGAGGTATAGCTCAGTGGTTCATTGACTTGTTTAGCATGAATGAGGTCAAGGGTTCTATCTCAACCGTACTACTACTCATAAATTCCAAGTACTAATAATGACAGTAATGATAAATATGCTCTTAGTCAAATTTATATCTACTACCTCAAATCTCTTTCAGTTTCTGTTTTGTTTACTTATTGTATCAGTACTAGGACTGGGACTCTGGACTTCATGCTTTACTCAGGCTAGTGCTGTACCAGATGACATAGAACAGTCTGAATTAGCTTGGAATCATGGTCCTCCTGATATTAGACTCTTGAATAGCTTGGCTTACAAGTTTGAAAAACTATTGCCTTGTCGTATTTGTCGTTTCTAGAGTTCCCAAGATATTGTTCGATCTGTCATTCTGTTTTTCTGTCTCTCTTTCCCTGTCTGTCTCTGGCTCTCTGTGTGCCACACAAACAAACTGCAATATGAGAAATTAAGGTCTTTTGATCTTCAATTTGTACACTTACCAGTTATGACTTATGTCAAGGAAATAAGGGATTCTCAGCTACCAGTATTTATACTTAAACATGCAGCACATTTTAAGAAAATAAAATGTTTATCTTGCCATATATAATCCATGTATTCATTTAAAAGTTATTTTGTGATCAGTATGTGCTTGACACTATTTTAGTTGCACTGGGACCATGACTATTAGTAGATAAAACTTTATTCTTAACATCATAATCTAGTGGAAGAAAACACTTAAAATGATAAATTATATTATATAAATTAAGTAAATAATAAAGACTAAGGCACATAATAAAACAGTGAAAAAAAATGGAAATAGATTTGATATAGTTATTAAGAACAACCTGTCTGAGACAGTAACTTGAGAGTTATAGATCAATGAGCATGTCTATGAGAAGCAAGAAGCCTACATAGAAAACCTCAAAGTAAAGTAACAAGAAAATTCTTAATATTTAAATTATTGCTTATTTGGAGTAATAACTATTGAAATGCTTCAGTTTACCTTCTATTAATAAAATACCTCAAAATAGCTAATAGCTAATCTAGGGCTGGGAATGTAGTTCAGCGGTAGAACATTTGCCTCAGATGAGCAAGGATCTAGGATCTAGTCCTACTTCTAGTCTCAAACTTGTATATGTATAACATATACATACATATGTAATGTATTTATAGATGTATGTATATGTATTTATAGTATGTATACATGTATTTAAATTTTTAAATATTATTGAAGGGAAAATCACATGAGCTGTGTTTGCAGTGCATTCACATTTTATTTCTCTAACATTTACTCAGAGACACTTAGTAACTATTTTAGTACCTCTCAGTATATTTTGGAAAAAAAATCTCTGTAATATCTCTGAAACATCTGAAATATGTAAAAAAGATATGAAGTTAAGGAAAAATTCTAATTGATGCTTTTAATATCACATATTTGATCCATGTCCAAGATGTACTTCATTCAAGGACCACTAAATTGTGTTATTGCCACACCAAGAACCACTGTGTGGAAGAAAAGAATATTAGATGATATTGGTGGATATATAACCCACAACTCTGTTGCAAGACAATGCTTCCTAATTATTTTCACTGTTCTTTATATTATTAGTAGTAGATGTGCTGATATAGACTTCTTTTATTTCAGATGAACATGTTAAAATGTGCAAACAAAAAATTGTAGACCATCTTCGTACATGTGCCCTCCAACTTTTTAAGGGTCATCCATTTTTAAGGAGTCATCCATATTTGGTTAGTATTGGATACAGAAATCATTTTCATCACATATATGACTTTTTCCAAAAGTTAAATAACCAGCATATTAAACTGGAACAATACCAGCTGACATTTCCTTGCTAGATTCGATCCCTATGATAGATGCTTGATTAAAGTCTAATACCAAAAATTGAATGAATAGGGAAGGAATTAAAATGAAAGTTCTACAAATTGAGTCCCACGTGTGATGGCTTGAAACACAGGACTGTTGATTGCTAAAAGTGGCCAAATATCAGTTTTCATATCTAGTAAATAAAAACGCAATGCTTTCAATTTAAAATAAGTAATAAACAACTTTTCAGTATGTGCATGCCCTAAATATTTCATAGAGCCTATTTATGTAAAAATGTATCATCTGAGCTTCAAGTTTAACTTGGCATTCATTGCCATTGAAATTTGATATACATAGATCAAGAAAACTGAGCAGCAATGAAATATTAAGGAGCTGCTGCCAAGGAAGCTTATGGATAGAGACCTATGATCTATTTAAGCCAGGTGAGGTAATGCTCACTGTGTTGTGTTCACTATATGCCATTCAGTGCACTGCTTGTTTATATACATTTATTTTGTTTAGTCATCATCCAAGTTTTCCTTTGATATTGCTGTGAATAGGGTTTAGTCAAGTAAAAGTTGCAGAATAGTGGAAGCCCAATTTAAATCCAATTCTTATACCTTCACTCCTTCTCTGCAGCAGGACTATGTACTTGGTTCAAGAGTACAAACATCCCCACCTTACCCAGACATGGAATGGTTCTAATTTCCAGTACCTCATATCTATTGAACAAGTAAAATGATCTCAGAATTTGGGATACTTAAAAGTTTTCAGTAGAGTAAGCACAAAAACGGTGACAGTGGGGCAAAAAGTGAACTAATTCAGCAGTGATGCTCACTAGACACTATACTGGAAATGAACTCTACAAGTTGGAGTAGAGAGAGGTTAGGAGAGAAAAAAGTGGGAGAAAATGGAGGAGTGGACACTGTTCATAAAGAATGTACTAAATGCTTGACTTAGGGGACTGCAACCCCTCTGTACATCACATTTACCAAAAAAAAAGTTTTCAATAATAATATATCCAACTCTGAATCAGTCTTATACATGAGTAGTTAAGATTATTTTTCGTAAACAGATAAACTTTCTTTTTTGTCTCTTTTGATTTAATTTTATTTCTTTTATGTTTTGTTTATGTCATACTGATGAATTGAGCCCAGGGCTTCATACATGCTAGGCAAGCACTCTACTTGATCATATCCCCATTCCTATACTTAAGTTTTATTAAAAAAAATAGCTTACATTTTCCCCCAAGTGGGTTCTATAACACCTTGAGGAATTAGGATACATACACACACACACACACACACACACACACACACACACACACACACACAATTTTTGGCTTCATTCAATAATCTTAGCTTTGACAGACTGAATAGAACTCATCTATCAAACATTGTCTTAGCACCCATTTTATATAAGTCACTAAGCAAAAGACTTTTAGCAAAGATCTTATTAATATATCATTATTGACTTTGCTATCTCCTGGCAATGGTTCCCTTTGTAAGAACATGTAATGTTTACCAATAATCTTCTCTGAGATTTCTTTTTTCGTGAGGTAGCCATTCTCTTCTTGCTATGAAAAATATCAATTCAATTTTCGCAATGTAACAACCCCTTTTTAATGTAAACATTAGGAACTTTGCAACTACACTATAGCTAACATGACATCCATTATAATTTTTAAAAGTATGAAATATAAGACTTGAAAACAAGTTTGAATTGTTATACAAGGTAACTTAAGGGAATGTGTTGTTGTCATACATGAAGGGGAAAATGATAAAAACATGACATTGATCAAGATATATGATACTTGTAAATTGGCATATTGAATTGAAGCACCTTTGTATAACTACTTAAAGATAATAAAATAATTTTATAGCTCAGAAAAAGATTGTATATCCCTCTCTGTGCCTTATATCCCCCTTTGTAATATAAGAACTCCAACTTTACCTACTCATTAGAATGGCATTGGAGATTATATTAGATAATATATGTATGAATTGCATACTACTTAGTGAAAAGAAAGCGCAAATATATTACCCTCTATTAGATTACAAACTCACATCACACTCTTTTTTCTCATAGATTTTCAAGTCAAAAATAAAAACAAACAACAAAAAAACCAAACAAAAACAAACCCAGTAATCTCAGCTTGGCATTGGTTGCTCATATCTGTGATTTTAGCTTCTCAGGAGGCTGAGATCTGAAGTGTGGAGACTCCAAGTTATGGGAAAAAGTGGTTTATCATTGTTGTTGTTATTTTCAACATACCATGTGAAATTATGCCCTTTTTCTTTTGTCTTTCTTTCCTGAGGTTTTACCCCTGATATCACTGTAACTGATTTTAGAATCATGGATATTGTATATATGTGTATTGGAACTAGGGAAGGGAAAAGGAATACCAAAATGGAGAGACAAAAGATAAAAAGACAAACCAATGCAACAGCAATACTTACAAAGCTGTATGGTGTAAACCAACTGTACAACTTAATGAGGGTTGGAGAGGGAAATGGGGGGGGATGAGGGGGAAAATGTATCTATCTAAAAAAAGTTTATATGTCCGTCTGTTCAGAAAAAATCCTTGCAACTCCAGCTCTAATTAATCAGCAAAAAGCTGTGTTGGCAGTATGGTTCTAGTGGCAAAGCAACAGCCATGAACCAGAAAGCCAAGTGAGAGCCTGAGGCCCTGAATTACTGACAGAATAACAGTAGTAATAAATAATCTCTGTAACAAATAATAAATAGTCAATAAGCTCTTTTGGAATGAATGAAATTACATTGGGGATATATTTAAAATTCACTCAGTTTACCTTCATCGGTAAGCTTATGAGAAATTAATTATTTCAGAATTGTAGCCTCTGCACAAACCTGTGTTCATATTTTAAAACACAATCATGAAACATGAATATTTTAATCACCTATTTCAATGGAGAGGGTGACTGTAAGACGGTAATTCTCCAGCATTACAAATGTTGACTTACCCACTAATTTTTCTGCTTGTTACTTCATTTAAATTATTGTATGTTAAATGTCAGGTACTGTAAAGATATTAAAGAAATGAAAATGAATAAGTTCTTCCATAGAGGAACTCTCAACATTCGCATTGAGGCAAAAGTAAAATCATAATTATGTGTACTAAAGGGATGTTGATGGCACAAGGAAAAAAGATACATTGAACTAGATTTTGATGAATGTACAGAGTAGTAATGAGAAAGGAATGTGCATTATGGTTAACTGAATGAGCAATTTAAGGAATATATTATATTAAAACTTACATCTGGATTTATGAAGAAGGTCTTCAGCTGGCAAAGTGTCATGTGGCTTCACTTATCCTTTTTTGCACTCTATTTCACCATCTTTGTATCTACACTCTGATGAAAAGAACTCACCAAGTCTTCCATGTCAGTGTTTCAGATAACTAATAGCACTGTAGCCTTTCTTTTTCATTTCATTAGCATTTTAATACAATGATTACAGATGAAAGAAAGGAAGTATATATGGAGAAGGGTATTGCAGAAATGCTTTCGCGGAGAAGAGAATCCATAACTCTATAACTTGCTCTTCTGCCTCGCTAGATCTTATCTTGCCATTGAGACCAATTTATCTTTGGCTCAACTATTGTTTTTCACAAATAGAGATGGAGATAAATTGTCTGGGTGGCAATGTATACTTCATTTGCAAATGGTAGTGTTTTGTAAACAAGGCTTAAATTTAAATATGCTGAGGATGGGTTACAGTCTGAAAATATTTAGAAATTTTTCCTAGCTCTTTTAAAGCCTAGTTTCCCAGCCTTGAGGCTACTGAACCATTGCAAGAATAATTGTATACTGTGTCCATCAAATCAGTTGCAATAAAAATGACACTTTCCGTCAAATAATGGCATATTTTCCCCATTAACTATTTGAGCAAATAATAGCTTTGACAGTATTCTGAGTGAATAATGATGTTGAAAGAATTTACTTACACAATGATCATTTAATCTGAAATCATATTTTTTATTTTATCAGAGTAAAACAATGGTAGAAATTGCTGTGCAGACAGAATTGTGGAGGAGCTTTCCAATGATGAGTTGAAACTTGCAGCAATGAGGGACAAGGTAACAAACAGTACAAGAAATGTATCCAATGCCTAACGTATGAAACTGTAACCTCTCTGTACATCAGTTTGATAATAAAAATTTGAATAAAAAATAAATAAAGGAAGTAAAGATGTGTTTTCAAATGTGTGATATTGATGAACTCTATCTCAGCTATTCAGATGTGCTTCTAATTTCACTTTTTTTCTCCTCCAATAAATCTTGGTAGGATATATTGCCAAATGTAATTACTCAAACTCAGTTGCCTTGTGGAATTTTCAAACTTTTAATTTGAAGGTTTGGTAATTGTGAAGAACTCAAAGAATGATCTCAAAAAAATGAAGTATCATGAAAGAGAGACTTTAATAGTGGTCATCAATTTTAAAAAGTAGTGATCATGGAAGATCAAGTGTCTAGCAGGTAGGCATACTCAGAGTCCTTACAACAGGTAATTTATTGCCTAGTGTGCAAATGCCTCCTCCAGCAGAGTATTTTGGGTTATTCTAAGTTTCATTATTTCCTTCCTATTCCCTTTCCATTTTAAGTTTACATTTCTCTACAATGACATTTAGTTCCCCCATCATCAATACACGATTTCACAGGGGTTTTCCGGGTATGATTTTTCACAGCAACATCAGCAAGCTATCTACACAAGCTTTCTGTAATTTTCCATTGTTGAAGTCAGCTTAGTTTTGAAAGTAGACAGTCGATTATTTCTAACAGTAAATATAAGTTAAATCTCATACATTGTAATGTTGTCCATGCTCAAGTCATAATAATTGTACCCAGATTATACTGAAGATTGCAAACCTTGTTTAAGTAGAAATCTTCCAATGAACTTCAAAAGTTTCATTCAAACAATTAGTACCAAACAATTAGTATGTCCTAAGTCTACACCTATGGTGGATAATGATACCATAGTTTTTCTCTGTTTTGTAAAATAAAGAAGAAAGTAAGATATTCTGGAAAGCATTCTTTAGATAGAAAAGGTGCACTAATGGATAAGAGATGATACTATTTAAAAGCATGTCGAGGTCTTGTGAACTTTGGTTGATTAAAAATTTAGTCTTTACAATCAGAGCTCCTGTCCTTGGCTCCCACTCTAACATAATGAGCTTCTATGGAATTCAAATGAAACTTCCAAAATTATTCAGGAATATTTGACATAATTTACCCATATTTTTATCATTAAGTACTTACTCCTGGAATATAAGTTATTTTTTATCATTTAGATTTTTGAAGTTAGAAAGACTTTCTTCTTTTCTTTGAGGCAGGACTTCAGGTATGTGTAATTAATTTCACTATTAATTTTCTGTATTGGAACAAAGTTGTATCTTACAATAGTGTGACCTTTTGACACAATGAAGAAATGGTATCACCACAATCTTGCTTGCTTTACCAAATATCACACTGAAAATTAGTTACTGGATGAGGATTTGAGCATAGGTCATATAAATTCTACTCTACAGCAAACTACACTCATATTTACATTAGATATTTGTAGAGAAAAAAACCATGAAGAATGTATCAAGAATGTAAAAGAGTAAGTAGGAAAAAAAAGCACGATGATTAGGTCTGTGTTAGAGTCAATGATGTTTCAGAACTTATAAACAGAGGTTATATCCCCCACAAAGAGACAAAATTTGGCTTTGGGGGAGTTGACAGAGGATAGTTTTGCTATTTTATGTATAAATCACATTAATGTCTCTGTGTATATGAACAGCATATAAATATTCAGTATATACATAGCTGTCATTGTATATAATATATATATATATATACTGTTAAAATAAAATGGTCAAGATACTAAGGGAGAAGAAAAAAGACAAAGGGACCCATTAATAAAATAATAATTGGTTAACAGATCAAAAGTTTTTGAAACATCTTTATAAAATATTTTCTAGGTATAGGCCAGAAAGAAACAGAGTATAAATCAGAAATATGTAAGCAGTGAGGATGACATAAGGGGAAGTTTATTTTTGGTTTGTTTCTATTTCATCACAAGTGAGTAGTTATTTATAGACAATGACATCAGAATAAAACACAACAAGGAATTAATTTGTTTGTGTATTCTAGTATATACATGTACAATGTAGATTTCTCCTCAAAAATATATATCATATTTTCGAGATTTGTAACCTCTCCATATTTTCCTCATGGCCAAAATTTGTCCTGATATTCTCTTTGATTTTCTTCTTTAAATGGAAATTTGGCTTTGTTCCACATGGGGCAACTTCTCAGCAGCTATGTTTAGTAGTTTGTAGTTTGTTCATTTTTCTACTCCTCAATTTCCTCACGTTTAGAAGTCAGGATTGACCTGAGTACTGGCTCATGCCTGTAATCCCAGCTACTCAGGAATCTGAGATCTGAGGATCATGGTTCAAAGCCAGCCCAGGTAGGAAAGTCTGTGAGACTCTTATCTCAAATAAACTACTTAAAAAATTCGAGAAGTGGAGCTTTGGCTGAATGTGGTAGAGTGCTAGCCTTGAGTAAAAATGCTCAGGGACAGCATCCAAGCCCCACGACTGACCAAAAAGGGGGAAAAAAAGTCAGGACTGGTGTCTGTTTTACTTTTTTCCCCCAGATCAGGGGCTTGAACTCAGGCCCTGAGTACTGTCCCTGGCTTCTTTTTGCTCAAGGCTAGCACTGGACCATTTGAGCCACAGCAACACTTCCGGCTTTTTCTGTTTATGTGCTACTGAAGAATCAAACTCAGGGCTTCATGCATGCTAGGCAATCACTCTAGCACTAAGCCAGATTCTCAACCCCTGTTTTAGTTTATTTACATGACCATACAAGATCTTATAAATTATGTAGGTTATAAACGATGGTAATTAATTTCTCCCAATTTTAGAGGCTCAGTATTACAATTTCAAAACATTAGCGCACTGAGTGTCTACTGAAAGCCTTTTCTTTTTCATACATGCCACCTTCAGCTGTATCTTCACATAGCAGAATGGCAATTATAATCTTTTATAAGGAGAGGTCACCCATTTATGTATTTACTTCCCAAAGTCTCTACCATGTAATACTATCATCTTGGGGCAATTTTTAAGTAATACATATTGTGGAAGCTCAACATTCAAGCTGTAGTTTTATATTCTGTTTCTCTCCTAATTCATGCCCTTTTCACATGCAATGTAAATGCACAACATCCCAATAGCCTCAAAATTCTTTTTTCCCATTTATTTGTTGTTCTTGTAAAGGTGATGTGCAGAGGGGTTACAGTTACATAAGTCAAGTGATGATTACATTTCTTTTTGAACAATATCACTCTTTCCTTCACTCCCTCCCAGTTTTTCCCTCCCATCCCCACCCACAGGTTGCATAGTTTATTTTCAACATATTGTCTAGTGAGTATCCCTTTGGCCATTCGTTCACCCTTTGTCCCATCTTTTCTATTCCCCGTATCCTTCCCAAATTCTTAAACTATTCCAGCATAAACTCTAATGTATAAATGCAAAAACACATCTAGACTGTATGTAAATTGGATACTAGGTACAATCTATCCTCATAGAAGGTGTTTAGCTGTGAACCTGTGAAATAAAATGGCTTATTTACTTGCAAAATACAATGCTGACAAAAGAGAGAAAAAGGCAAAAAAAAGTGACAGATTATGAAAAAATTGAAAACTCAAGATAGTAACAACATTCAAACCTAAAGCGATGTTCTTTCACTCAGTTTCTCACATTATGACTTGACTCTGGGAAGGCTTGCATGCATAGTCTTAATAATTAGAGCCTATACCATAGTTTTCATTAGTTTGCAGAATTTTGAATCTAGCTGAAATTCACAGCCCTAAAACATAGCAGGTACTTCAGAACTGGCATCATCCAAATGAATCATTCAATTCTCTGGTCTTAAAATTTTTTAACTTATTCATTTCCCAGTATTATTGTCACTTTGCCTCAGCAATCCATTCTGTGATTATACTCCTGATGGTAATATGCTGCTTTCTCCTAAGATGTACTGAAGTAGTTCAAACTTTGGAACCATTCCATTTCTCTCATTTAATACTATCACATCTGATGACAGATATGAGAAAAAACAATCTCCTTTTCATCCATCTACCTTCTCCTGATCATTTTCTTTTCTGATATCCCTTAAATTGTCCCTTTATTCTTTAAGAAATTTCAAGTCTTCCACTATTCTGTCAGCTTATGTTAATTTCTCATCTGGATTTGTACTAAGTTGGGTGAATGGCTATTGTATCATTCACTTATTATTACATTGAATACAACAAGTCTAAGAAATGTATAATCACAAGTTTCCTATGTTGTCACACTGAAAAAGAGAAATATAAATCGGTCCCGCCTGGATAGTAAGGCTAGTACTGTAATTCAAATCTACTATGAAAATGATATACATTTCCTCCTTTTCTATTAGCTTTAAATGTATCCCTTCAGAGTTATCTAAAGTTGAACACTATATTCAACTCTAGAAGATGTCCAGGTGTCGTTGTTTATCTTTATTTCCACAGATAATGAGCCCAGATGTCTAGAGCAAACAGAGTTAATTGTGGATACAGAGTAGCCAGGTACATTTCCTGGATATCTCTGCCCCAAATCTATCTTGAGCAGAAAAAAGAACATTGAAAACTAAAAGCCATCAAAAGCTTTTCCCCATTCTTGATCAAATTAAACTTTTAGATCAGTAGCTATCCATCATACTTTACCTGTTGAACACCTCAATGGCAGAAGGTTGAGTGTCTTCTCTCATGGAGCACATGCCAAAATTACAGTGAGTTTCAATTCTCCACCCAAAGCAATCAGAATTCAAACACTGTATAAATGTTAAGTCAAGCATTAATGGATGGAAAACTATACTAGATTTCTTACACACATAAATTTATAGTCATACTCCATTATTGAATATTAAAACTTACCTAATGAGAATCCACGCAACTAAATCAGGTGGCAGTGGTGCAGTGGATGACAGGATATCCTAAGAATTTCCACTTGCCATAATCTTAGCCCATTGAATGAGGGAAAGAAGTACAAGGAATTTAATATTTTCTCACTTAACATTGATAAGGCTCAGTTCTATAAGTATTTATTGATGGTGTACTATACAGGCAATTGCTATAGGCTGACAAGGAATGAAATATATATGGAATAGCAATCTTTTAGGATTACCTCATAATTTGGTAGTAAAATAGACTTGTATAGTCTGAAAAATGCCTAAATAAAAATAGAAATTTTATATTAATTATAAGAAAAGAAAATGGGTTACTGTTTACTTGCCAGGGAGTAGCAGAACTCAGTAATTCTCAAGGCTATCAATTCTGTAAGTGACATTAATTCAATAAAGGAAAAAAAAAACACTCTTAGAAGTAATCTCTTCTCACTGAGCTGTCATTTGGGTTTCTTTAAATCTATTAAGCAGAAATTATAAGCAACGATGTGTTAAACACATGAGGACTTTTATATAAAATGTGCAATTTAACTTTTCCAAACAAATTATACTTCAGGAAATATTTAAGTATTACAAGTATTTACTTAATAAGTTGTTCCCACTTTGTAATAGATGCATGGCTACCTGAAATCAGATGGCATGTTTCTTATCATTATAGTTCCTTTAGTACACACACATATAGTCACTCACACATACCCCCTCTCTGTTCCCCCCACACTTCTGATAGACTAGTAGAAGTGTGGAGATTATCCTGCTAGGAAGTAGTAGAGTGTAGAAGAAAACCCTGGCTGGTATGTTTGCAAAGTCAATTTTCTTTCTGACATCTTAAGCTGAATTTAATGTTTAATTGACTATAAATAGATTGTAGGCGCTGAGGAAAAAAAACAAATATTTAAGGGAATTTTTAAGAAGAAAAAAAGCAAAGACCATGTTATAGAAAACGGAAAAAAACAGTGAGGTTTCAAATTATAGTGTATACAGTTGTTTATACTAAAATCTCTGCAATGGTGCAATTTTAACAGCTTGTATGTGTCCAAATGCAGCCACTTTCTAACTTAAACTATGTTCTTGGTGGAGGAACACTCTTTATTCTAATAATAGAAAAACCTGTGTTTACATAATGTTATATCTAATGCAAGTTCTGATTTTCATTTATAATTATTCTTTTTCCATATTTTTATATGGTATATACATGAAATACCCTAGGCTAATAATTCCTATGAATAGCTTAGCATGAAAACACCATTCATAACAGAGCTACTTCATCAATGAGAAGCTCATGAGACAATAGCTGTTTTACTATTGGGCCTTGCTTTCTCTTTTTTGTACCTTTGTACTACTGAAAATACAGGCAAAATAGAGCTGAAACAAAATGCATACCGACATAGAGACAACAGAGCAAACTGGAACCTCTACACTTGGAATTCTTTCCTTTTTGTGGTAGTATCTTGTTGCTTTGTGACACCTCTACATGTCTAATGACTCATGAATGAAAACAGTACGAGTGCTCTACAATGCACATTGCTATTCCTGCTAACAGTTCGTTATGAAGATTTGGCATTGTTTTGCTGGATACTTCTAGAATAATATGGCATATGGTATTACATATAAGTGAAAAAAGGGAAGGAAAGTTAACAGACTTTTTAGTTCCATATTGGAGACATTTATTGTTAACTGAGATGCTGAAAATCCTACCTCCACAGCCTGGAATCAACTAAATATGCCACGGAAAGAACACACATCACCAGGATTTTCTAACTCCCAACTTTTTGTTTGTTATGAAAATGTGTTGGGACTGGGAATATGGTGTAGTGGCAAGAGTGCATGAAGCCCTGGGTTTGATTGCCCAGCACCACATATACAGAAAAGGCCAGAAGTGGTGCTGTGGCTCAAGTGGCAGAGTGCTAGCCTTGAGCAAACAGAAGCCAGGGACAGTGCTCAGGCTCTGAGTTCAAGGCCCAGGACTGGCCAAAACAAAAGTTTAAAAAAATGTGTTAATTTCTGTTAATCACCTGGCTTCTTTACTGTTGCAATTTAACTTTTCTATGCTTCAGCTCATTTGGCAACATTTTGGTCTCTTTATTTCTGTGGTAATATATGATCATGTACATTATCCATTAGAATGGGGAAATGCAATTCAGCCCTTTGTCTTAAACACAGTGAAAACAAATGATACAAAAGTAAAACTTGTTCTTGTATCACCTTCCTGTGGTTGTACCTACACTATCTCTGTAATCTTATCTGAGTATATTGGAAACCGTGTTTACTGGTATTGGAAGTAGGAAATTGAAAGGGAATACCAAATTTGAAAGACACAGGGTAAAAAAAAGACAAACAACTACAAAAGCAATACTTGCAAAACTGTTTGGTGTAAGTGAACTGAACACCTCCGGGGGGGGGGGAGGAAAAGGGGGAGGAGGGAGGGGGGTATGAGGGACAAGGTAACAAACTGTACAAGAAATGTATCCAGTGCCTAACATATGAAACTGTAACCTTTCTGTACATCAGTTTGATAATAAAAATTTGAAAAAAATTAAAAAATATAAATAGAAAAAAAAGTAAAACTGTGGGAATTTCAAAATTAAAAAATGTTTACTCTGCTTCCTTCACCTTCTTTCTCATTCCCTACTCCCTCTCCTGTTCATGTTGCTCAAAAGCCAGTATCAAGAAATGTAGAAAAAATGGCAGAATGAGAACAGGGAACAACCTAAGCTCTCTTTGAAGAAGTAGAGTTTCATTGTTCCATCAGACACTCCACCTTTAGAGAGACACACTACATAAGCTATAATTATACAGAGATACACACCAGAAAATAAATCAGTAAAGAATGACCCAGTGAATTGGTGCCATGTGGGGGCAGAACCAGCAGGTTTTGCATGTACCTGCACTGGAGAATTTAGGGTATGCAAGTGAAAAAGCAGGAAAAGAAGACCATAGCAGAGCCAGGCACGGTCAGATGCAGAGATAATTTGTCACACTGCAGACTGTCCAAAGCAATATCGAGAACCGTGAGTATCCCACAAATACATCTCCCACCTCCGTGGAGAATAGCATCTGGACAGCAACAGCTATTCTCACATGAGAAGACGCCATTTTTTTAAGTAGCAAAGAGACTGCCAGAGCACCTGGTGGGAAATCCTTGCCAAAGAACTGGCACCATTTTTGACAAAGGACAAATGAATCTGATACTTTGCACCACCCATCTCTGGTGGCAGACAAAAGACCAGCAAAGTGGGAGGCAGCCCTGCAGCAGCGAGCAAGGACAAAGCTAGCATCATTCAAACCGAACTCTAGCTCAGCCCATATCTAAGCAAGCACCATGAATTTTCAAAGATGAAATTCTAAACTCTCAGAGAAAGAAACTCTTTTTTTCTTTTCTTTTGTCCTTTTCCCCTGTTTATCTGTTTATTTGATTGTATTTGTTTCCATTTCGATTCTGTCTAGTTGGTTCATCCTGTTATCTTTTTGTTTGTGTTTAGTTGATCTAGTCCCTTAATCCATATTTGCCCACTGACTACAAATATATTTATGATATCCTATTCTGCACCACAAAATCCCTCCTCAAATAAAATTAAACACATATTTACATAGGGGAATAGGTATCTATGATTTAAAAGACCTGATTTAAAATTTATGCAACTTGGGGGCTCTGTATTGGCTTTTGACTTTTTATTGTATCCTGTTGTGGCTTTAAATGTGAGTGCTTTTGTTTCCAAGTGGGCAGAACAAACCATAGAAACACAAGGAAAATGGCAAGTCAAGGAAGGAAGCTCAATTCCCACAGAAAATAGCCAGGCAATAGAACAAGTAAACAACCTAAAAGATAGTTACCAAAATGCTTTAAAACACTACTGATAAATATGTTTAATGTAAAGACAGAAAACTGTCACAAATCTTTCTGAGCAACATGAGATGACCCAAAGATTATTACACGAATCCATGAAGTCCACAAACAGAAAGCTAAATGAATTCTAAGAAAAGTAGTAAAGGGAGTCCAATGAAAGAACAGTCACTTAGCTAAAGGATATAAGAGAAGATACAGATAAGCAAACAAACAAAAGACAAGAACTCCAAACAACACCTAAAAAGATGCTTTAATGGAAAATGGAAACCATCAAAAATGATCAATTAGAAGGCAGGGAAATAAAAATCTAAGGAGAAAGTCTTGACAGATAAATTGATGATAGTCTCAGGAATCAAAGACAGATTATATATTACAGAGAAAGATGAGATAATTACACAGCAGTTCAAGAAACAAGAAATGGGCATGTAAGTATTTCAGAATTCAATCAGAAGACCTAATTTAATACTGACGGGTATTGGGGAAGGAGAAGTGAAGACCACTAAAGAGATAGGAAACATTTAACAGAACTCTAGCAGAGCACTTTCTGAACATCCAAAACCACAGGCCCGTTCAAATAAAGAGAAGCTTTCAGAACTCCAAATAGACCAGAGCAAAATGCTGCCACATTGTAATCTGAACAGGATCAATGGAGACCAAGGAAAGGATCCTGAAAGCTGTCAAAGAGAAAAGATTAATTACTTATAGGAAAACCAGTCACAAAACTTCAGAGTTCTTGGTAGAGACCCTGAAAGCAAGGAGAGCCTGAAATGATGTATGCCATGCCTTAAAGGCAAACAACTACCAAAGAATAATGTACCAAGCACATCTCTCCTTCATAACTGTGAGACAAAAGAAAGCATACCATAACAAAGAAAACTTATTTTGAAAAATTATCTCCACAAAAACCAGTACTACAGAAGATATTTAAAGATGTCCTAGATGTAGAAAACCAACAAGAACAGAACAGTGACAGAGAATAGGTTCCTTACCAAAGAAACAAATGAGCATAGTATGAAAAGATTAAGCACAGACCAAAATAAAGTGGATAACATGGCAGAAATTACTAAATATTTCTCATTCCTAACTTTAAATATTATTTGACTTAACTCTCCAATCAAACAACATAGATTGACTAGTTAGAGCAACAACAAGACCTATCTGCTTTCTTTAAGAGACACATCTTGCCAAAAAAAACAAGCATATTCTGAAAGTCTGGAATAAAATATTTGAAGCAAACAGACCCCATAACCAGATCACAATAGCAATACTAATATCAGATGAAACAGATTTCAAATTAAAATTAGTGAGGAGAGACAAAGGTCATTACATGCTAATAAAGGGATCTCTAATACAGGAGGATAAAACAGTTCTAAATATCTATACACCAAAGGCAGGAGCATTCAACTTTATCAAACAAATGCCACTTAATCTAAAATAAAAATAGATCCCAACACATGAAGTATTGGTAACTTCATATCACTGACAGCTCTGGATAGATGATCCCAGTAAAATCTCAACAAAGAAACTACAGACATAAATAATTGCATTAAACAAATAGATTTAATAGATACCTACCAAATATTTCTCACAGCATCACAATATAAATTCTACTAGGCAGCTCAGGGGACATTCTGTGAAATAGATAGTTTAGGTCACAAAGCAAGTCTGTATAAATTTAGAAAAATTGAAATGATTCCCTGAATCTTCTCAGACCATCATGGAAAAAATTAGAGCTAAACAGCCAAAGCTGTCACTGAAAATTCTCTAACACATGGAAACTGAAGAACACATTGACTGACTACTGGACCATTGAGGAGATTTGAAGGAAAATTCAAAAGTTTATGGAATTTAAAATAAACTAACACTCAAAATAATGATACACCTTAAGCTCCTAGAAGAGTGATAGTGCAAACCCCATACCAGGAAATGGAAACAATAAAAATTAAATGAAAAAAATGAATGAATTAGGGTCTAACAACATGATAGAATTAACACACAGAGAGTTGGTTCTTTTTTTTTAATATTAACAAAGTTACCAGACCCTTAGCAAATCTGACCAAAAGAAGACAACACATCCAAATAAATAAAATTAGAGAGAATAATGGGAAAATCATGAGCTCAAGAAACAAACCAGATTCAAATTAGTATAAGGGCGTACTTTGCAAATCTTTAGGTAACAAATTGGAGAATCTGGCAGAAATGGAAGAACTAGAGAATATCGATATACCCAAACTAACCAAGAAGATGATATAGTAAAAGCTCTAATTGACAAACCTAGTGCCAGCATTATACTTAGTGGGAAAAAGTTAGAACCATTTCTGTTAAAATCACCAGGGATCACTTCACTTAGTGTGATTTTTTCCAAGTGATTCCATTTCCTTACAAATGGGGCAGTGTCATTCCTTCTGATGGAGGCATAGAATTCCATTGTGTATATGTACCACATTTTTCTGATCCACTTGTCTACTGAGGGGCACTAGGTTGGTTCCATGTTTTAGCGATGGCAAGTAGTGCTGCGATGAACATAGTTGTCCTGGTGGCTTTAGTGTGGTCTTGCTTGTAGTCTTTTGGGTAGATGCCCAATAGTGGGGCTGCTGGGTCAGAGGGGAGCTCTATGTTTAGCCTTCTTAGGAACCTCCACACTGCTTTTCAGAGGGGTTGAACAAGTTTGCATTCCAACCAACAATGTAGTAGAGTTCATTTTTGGCCACAACCTCTCCAGCATTTGTTATTATTATATTTCCTGATAATAGACGTTCTTACTGGGGTGAGGTGGTATCTAAATGTTGTTTTGAATTGCATTTCTTTTTTGGCCAGTGATATAGAGCACTTTTTCATGTGACTCTTGGCCATTCTCATTTCCTCTTCAAAGAAGTATCTTTTTAGGTCTTTAGCCTATTTGTTGAGAGGGCTGTTGGTTCTTTTACTGTTTTGCAGGAATTTAACTTTTTTTGTTCTGTGTATATATTAGATATCAGGCCTTTGTCCTTTGTATGGCTGGTGAAGATCTTAGGGTACTAGAGTCCCTAGCTAGAGCCATAATGCAAGGGACAAACATAAGGGGGTACCCACATGGGGAAAGAAGAAGTAAAACTATCCCTCTTTACAAAAGACATGATCCTGTATTTAAAGAATCATATATATGTTTCTCCCCAGTTATATGAGTTGATCTGAAACTTTGGCAAAACAGCAGGGTATACGATTAACAAACAAAAACGTAGCTTTTCTGTGTAGCAACAATGAGAAGAATGGGGCTGAAATCAGGATAGCAACTCCTTTTGTAATAGCCTCAAAAAATACTAAGACTTAATCAAAGATGTTAATAACCTCCATGATGAAAGTTCAAAAACCTGGGGGAAAAAAGAAGTTAAAGCAGATTTAAGAAAATGGAAATGCCCTCCATGCTCCTGAATTGGAAGTATTCACCTTGTGGAAATGGCAATTCTACCCAAAGCTATCTAGAAATCCAGTGCCACACCCATCAAAATCCCAATACCATTCTACAGTGAACTAGAAGAAGCAATCCAAAAAATCATATGGAATGATAGAAGATCATGAATAGCAAAAACAATCCTTATCAGGAAGAACACTGCTGGAAAAATACCAGTACCAAACTTCAAATACTATTTAAAAGCCATAGTGATAAAAAAAAAAAAAACTCATTGGTACAGGCACAACAATAGACCTGAGAGCAGAGAAACAGAATAGAAGACCTAGAAATGAACCCACATCCTGTAGCCACCTAATATTTGATAAGGGAGCCAAAAACACAGCATGGAAGAAAGACAGCCTCTTCATCAAGTGCTGATGGCAGAATTGTCTATGCATATGCAGAAAACTGAAGTTAGATCTTTACCCTGAAACAGAAACAACTCCAAAGACCTCAATATAAGTTCAGATACCATGAAACCATTACAAGAAGAGATAGGGAAAATACTAGGGTTCCTTGGCATGGGTCAGAACTTCCTAAGAAAAGATCCAGAATCACAACAGATCAAAGAAAGGCTGAATAAATGCTATTGCATCAAACTGAAGTGTTTCTGCATGGCAAAGGATATAACTAGCAAAGCAAATAGAAAGCCCACAGAATGAGAGATCCTTATTAGTTATACATCAGACAAGGTCCTCATATCTAAAATATACTTGGAGCTCAAAAAATATAACCCTCCAAAAATAAACCCTCAAATAAACAAAAGCCCAATTAATATATGGGCTAAAAACTTAATGAGAGATTTCTCTGAAAGAAATAAGAATGGCCAATAGACACATGAAGAGATCTTTGACATCTCTGCCCATACAAGTAATGTAAATCAAAACAACATTGAGATTTTATGTCACCCCAGTTAGAATAGCCATTGTCAAGAAAACTAGCAATAACTGCTGCTGGTGGGGTTGTGGCCAAAACCGAACACTACTATACTCTTTGTGGGAATATAAACTTATTCAACCACTCTGGAAAGCTGTTTGGAGGTTCCTCAAAAGATTAAACATAGAGCTTCCCCTATGACCCAGCAACTCCATTCCTGGGCACTTTTCCAATTGACCACAAACCAGACTACACCAAAGCTACCTGCACAACAATGTTCATTGCAGATTTATTTACCATACCTAAGATATAGAATCAGCCCAGATGCCCTCACTAGATGAATAAATCAATAATTCTATCAGAAAGAATGATATTGATCCATTTGTAAGGAAATGGAAACACTTGGAAAAAATTATGATAAGCCAAGTAAACCAGACCCACAGAAAAATGGTGCATGGTTTCCCTCATTTGTAGTAATTAAACTCTGCGTATAAATTTGCAAGTAAATGTAATGGATGGCAAAAGACAAAAATTACACTTGGATATGATAAATCAAATAATACTCTAAACTTTCAAAACATGAGACCAAAGGATGATAGATAGTCTTAGGAGAGGATCAAAAAGGTCCAATAGATAATTGCATGTGATCTTGTAAAATGATGTTTTTGAAACAGATTCCAAGAAATGGAAAGTTTTTAAAAATTTCCTTTTAGTGACTTTTAAATTTTATTCTTTGTTTTTAACCTTTTGTCTCTGTTTTTGAGTTCTATACATTTGTCTTAAATGTTTGCATGTTTTGGGGAGAGTAACAGGAAGCACAGAAGTAATGGGACAAAGTGTGAACTAATTCAGCAGTGATACTCACTACACATAATGTTGAAAATTCCCTATACAATTTGAGGGGAATGGGGTTTGGAAAGGAAAAAATGGAGCAAGGCCAGGAGCAGAGCAATGATGGAGACTAGACCGTGGAATTGGTTTTGGGGTACCAGGGGACCTGCTGCCTCACGCCAGCAACAGTTCCAGAGGGTCCCATGAACAGGGCTTTTATTCATTATCAAACAGGAGAGTACTTGCAGAAAACAAAGTAGCCATCTTTAAGAGATAAGGGCACCACAGTGGAGATTTAATCAAAAAGATACTGGTAACTGTGGATTCAATTCACCAGTAAAGTACTTGTCTAACCTTTGTCAGGCCTTGGATTGCATTCCCTGCATAATGAGAAAAATATCCTGGCATATAAGACAGAGGTTTTGCAGAGATTAAAAGTCTAGCAATAGTGCATTGAATGCCTATATACCTGCTATCCATAAACCATTTACTGTGTTAAGTTCCAGTTGGCAAAAATGAGACCTGGTCACAAATAGCCTTTCTTCCAGGGAGAAGTGTAATTGACAGGTTCAGTCTTTATCAGATATTGCAGACAAAATAACAGTAGTAGTCTTACTATTGTTAGAAGGTCTATTAACGCATGCCTATGGTCTGCTTTGTAATTCCTAGTGGTAATGTGACTAGCTTGAAGGGAGTTGTGGCTACTTTTGGATTGAGCTACACTGTATAGTAAGTATGCTATGCAGTGGGTGCATCATCATTCAGGGATGGCCCTCAGTAGCATGAATTATATCATTACAGTGGACCTACATAAACTCTAACACCACATCTGGTAGTTTCTCCCCATAAAAAGAGAGAAAACTGAAAATATTAATCCACAGGTAATGGTGAATTATCCATAATGTACAAAGGATAGGATTAGTATATTGGCAACAGGAGTTGTGTGGAAAGGGTATGTAACGAAGCTTCTCAGAATTAATGACTGGGCTGGAGATGAAGTTTTTGCCCACTGTTAACATTCACCAAGGACTATCCTAATAAAGAAGAATCTCAACAATCAGATAAAACAGCACATTGTTCAGATGTTGAAATTATATCTTGTCATCCCTAATTTACTCAACAAGGTCATGAATAATGAGAATATGTTCCTGAGTATAAAGATGATTCATGAACTAAATCACACACACACACACACACACACACACACACACACTTCCTATTACTAACATGATGTGGTTAGCAGAACTCCTGACTATATCATAAAGAACAACTCCCAACATTATGTATGTTTCCTTGTAATATAAAAAGCCAGCTACCTGGAATAAGGTTATTTTTCTGTGTTCATTCCATCATTGTAGGACTGTACTACCATGGAGTAGAATTTGCTTTGCAAATATAATATTCTGCCTTTCTGTAAATTTAAATATTAATATTCTCTGATAATCTCCAAAACAAGGATACTTCTATTTAAAAACTGAAATATATCCAATAACCAGCATCTCCTTCCGGCAATTCTAGCTACTTCGGAGGCTGAGATTGCTGAGATCATGGTTTGAGGCGAGCCCAGGCAGGAAAAAGAAAGTCCACCAATCCTCTTCTCTAGAAACAAGTGGACTTCCTGCTACATAAGCTGACATAGGTGCAACATATATATGGGTAAGAAGCAAGACATTATCTGAAAAGTAACTCTCAAAGCTCATGGTAGATCCATAACTTGATAGAATGGATATGTAGGAAGAATGAGGCCCCAATTTCAGGCCCTGGTATGGTCAAATAATATTGAAACATGGACGTTTGCCGATTTAATTCAGTAGCCAATGACAAACTGACAAATTAAAGACCCAATTAAAAGAATGTCAAGAAAATGACTAATCTATAGTGTTTCTCACACTTAAAAACATGTGATTCTTGTAGTCATGGGGGAGTGCTGAGAAAGGGAAGAGTCATGATGTGAATCTATCTCAAGTCAGAAATTGTGGATAATGTTTCATGCCTATTAGGACAAAAAGAGATTTTATAAACTGATGAGTTACAAGCAGAAGCCAGCTAAGAAGCAAATGCTTAGTGAGTTTCATGTCAAAATGTTTCTTCTAAGTCTTTAAATATAATCTCTATTTCTTAATGCCTGACTATTAAACTAGATTGTCCTTGTTGGTATTCTATTGGATAAATTCCCAGGAGTGGAATTGCTAGGTCATAGGGTAGTTCTGTCTTCAGTTTATTAACAAATTTCCATATTGCTTTCCAGAGTGGCTGCAGAAGCTTTCATTCCCATCAACAGTGTAATACAGTTCCCTTTGGGCCACACCCATGCCAGCATTTATTATTGTTAGTTTTCTTGATATTGAGCATTCTAAAGCTACCAGCACAAATATGTTAATTGCATCATTATTTACCATAATCAAAATATGGAATTGGCCGAGAAGCTCCTCAATGGGTGAACTGAGAAAAATGTGATATATATATATATATATATATATATAATATATATATATACACACACATATATATATACATACACACACAATAGAATTCTACTCATCCATCAGAAAGAAAGAAGAATATTGTACTATACATAATGAAATGGAAAGACTTGGAAAAATTGTATTAAGTGAAGTGAGCCAGACCCAGAGAAACATGGATTGCATGAGTTCTCTCATTTGTGGTAGATAGAATTTGCCTATAAATCTACAAGAATATACACTAGGTGGTAAGCAAGGGGATACAAATGAACTAAATGAAGTGTAGTAGACTCTATGGAGAGGAAAAATATTATATTTCTTTAAGAAGACTAAGTTAAAACCCAACAAAATATGGTCCAGGAAATGGGTACTTGCAAAAGGGAAGAATAGGGTCAAAGAGAAAGTGGTAGAAAAATGAAGTGGGCAATATAGTCATTGTATATGTCACAGAATTGGGAAATATAATGGAAGGGGTAGGTTGAAGGAGGGTGAAGATGTTGAAGTTATGACACAAACCAAAAGCACTTCACACATAAACTGCTTTGTTAAATGGCAAAGCAATTCAATTCATAACCTAAAATTAAGGTAAGTAAAGGAAGAAGTGGATAGGGAGTGATGGGTGAGAATGATGAATTGGGTGACATTGAGCAAGATGCATTGTATTCCTAAACTGCTCTGATGAATGGCAACTCTGATAAGCACAACTACTTGAAGATAATAAAAATCGTCTCCTAATGTCAAGAAAATACTTATTTCGGGCTGGGAATGTGGCCTAGTGGTAGAGTGCTTGCCTAGCATGCATGAAGCCCTGGGTTCGATTCCTCAGCACCACATATATAGAAAAGGCCAGAAGTAGCACTGTGGCTCAAGTGGCAGAGTGCTAGCCTTGAGCAAAAACAAAGAAGCCAGGGACAGTGCTCAGACCCTGAGTCCAAGCCCCATGACTGGCAAAAAGGAAAAGAAAAGAAAATATTTATTTCATGATAAAAATAATGGATGATATTCCTCAAATAAAAAAACCAGAATATTAAAATATTTACATGGGCTTGTACAATTTTGATTACTATATAAAATTTTTAATCATTATAACTTTATTGCGGGGATAGTATTAATGGAAATAGATGAATTTGGCATCTTTTCATTATTTGATGTTTTCCCAAACCAAGAAAGACTGTGTAGAATATATTCTTCATTCTACAGAGGGCAACGATAAGATGCTATATTCTCTGATTTTTTTTAATATATAGTAAATGTGAAAAATCTATTATCAAAGTAGTCACAGGTGACAAAAACTGATATAACGTTAGGAAAATTTGTTTCAGAATAGGAGGAAAAATGACCCCTCTGCCACCTCTATTTTATTTCCATAGTCCTAACAAGAATCCCCAAAGCATTTAGGTTTTGCTCAAGCACTGATATGGAGCAAAAGCTCCATGACATCTGTTTACTAATAATGAATTTCAAGAGTGTTCATTCTAGTCCATAGATTTCATTAAAGAGACATGTTTCTATTTTACTTACTACTTATTTCATTTTAAATAAAATTCCTAACTCTACCTATTCAATGAACACAATGGGATATTCTTTATGGTTATTATATCCATAGCTTGGGTAATCAAAAAACTTGACTATCAATAACTAAATTTCCATAGGAATGTAGTAACTAACAGTCATCATTATTTCTTTCCTTTGTGTACGACTTCCTCTCTGGCTAAGTGTTGCCATAGTGATTAGTATAGCATAAAAATGCTTGTCAGATCTCTTGCCAGTTATTTTTATTTGATTTGTTTATTAAAATAAAATGTTTGAGCTAATCTAGAAATTGAGAAGTTGTGAGAACAGGAATTACTATACAATCAACAAAGAAGTACACAATTGATTAGGTTCTACTTTATTTTTTTCATTTTTTTCCTTTATTGTCAAAATGAATTACAGAGGGGTTACAGTTTAATTCGTAAGGCAGTGAGTACATTTCTTAATCGACTTGTTACCTCCTCCCTCTTTTCCCCTCACCTCCTCCCTCCCCCTTTCCCTGTCTCTCCCATGAGTAGTACAGTTGGTTTACACCAAATGGTTTTGTAAGTATTGCTTTTAGAATGGCTTGTCATTTTATCCTTTCTCTCTTGATTTTGGTATTCCCTTTCCCTTCCCTAGTTCTAATACACATATATACAGTATCCAGGGTACTAATATGAGCTACAGTGATAGCAGGGGTAAAACCATTCAGGAAGAGAATACAAGAGAATAGAAGATTTTAAAAAAAAGGGTACGGTTTCACATGGTATGTTGAAAGTGATTGCAACAATGATATAACACTTGTTTCCATAACATGGAGTTCATTTCACTTAGCATCATCTTATGTGTTCATGAGGGCATAGCTATTGGGCTCTTGTGATCCTCTGCTTTGACTAACCTAAACCTGTACTAATTATTCCCTATGAGGGAAACCATAGAGTCCATGTTTCTTTGGGTCTGGTTCACTTCACTTAGTATGATTTTTTCCAAGTCCTTCCATTTTCTTACTAATGGGGCAATGTCACTCTTTCTGATAGAGGCATAGAATTCCATTCTGTATATGTACCACATAAATGTTCCACTACAGAGCATAAAACAATGATACATGAATATTTGAAAGGAGATCCTAAAGCAATGCTGCCCATTTCTTAAAGAAAATATTTAATATTGTGACTTGAAAAGCAATTATGACCTGCTGTTTCCTAATTTTATTTATTTTATCATTTTTCAGGGGATATTTTCCCCAGTTAAATTTGTACAGCATGCATGTACATTGGATTAACCATATATTCTTAATTCAATGGCTACTACATCCATAAAGTCTCCCTGAAATTCTTTTCCCCCTAACTCTTTAAGCCCCATACTGTTTTTCTTATACTATGTTGTTACTGTCTATATTTACAGAATTACTACATCAGTAAATGCAGTTGTGATGTTAGAAATATGGAATGTTTAATGTTCACCTAATTATAGGATAGTAAATTGTTACAGTTTCACAAGGATTTCTGGCATAGGGGTGGATAAAGGGAACTGGAATTTGGTCAGTGACCTTCCTCACATGTGTGGAAATATCATATGCAAGACAATTAATACATATAATTAATGCATGAAAATCAAATTAAAATACTTATAAAAGGAATCATTAGCTGTGCTGTTGTGGCTCACAACAACTCTTATAGCTACTCAGAAGGCTAAGATCTGAGTATTGAGGTTGAAATTCAGCCAGAGCAGACAAATCCAAGATATTTTCAATTAGCCAGCAAAACACTCAAGGAACTTAAGTTGTGACTCCAGTGGTGGACTTCGATGAGCAAAAATGCCAAATGAGAATGTAAGGCCTTGAGTTTTAAGCCCCAATATCAGAATCAAAAAAAGAAAAAGAAACAAAAGCAAAGGAACCAGCAAATAAACAAGTCTCTCCTAGAATTCATCTGTATACTTATTACAGTGTCTTGGTAGCCATATCATGCTTTAGTTTACCATATCAATGATTACCTTTCTTCCATATCAACATATGTATCAACATTGCAGCAGTGTGTTCTGTCCTTTGACAAAATGATAGGACAAATAGGTATAGCAGCTAATCAGTCAAAATTCATTTTTGCATGGCAGAGAACTATTTCCTAGGAAACCAAACATGGGTAATTTTCTCAAAACTCAAAGTGAACAAATAGATGGCATATTTAGTTAGCAAAAGCTATTTAGTAAGGAACCTGAAATTATTCATTAAGGTATAAAAACACTTTCTATTTAAACATAACAGGGGAAAAAACCCTCTGACTTCTACACAATATTCAGACTGGGTTATATTCAGCTTGAAAACCTTATCTCAAAAGAAAAATAGATTTAAGTAGGAATGAACTAAGTAGTGAATTTCAATAAGATTCTAATATATCTAACTCAAAGGTTCTGTTTTGTAAGTAAATGAGCAATTTAATCGTCAACTAAAACGAAAGTTTTCCTTTTATTTTCTTTTTGAAAAAAAATCTATCATGTAGTATTGAATTTGGCTGTGTCAGCATAATATGGTAATGCAGTGCTGGAAGACAAAAAGCATATGCAGTTATCCCATAGAAAATAATGAAACAGGTTCTATTTCTAACTATCATGTCTTGGACTACACACATGATGTAACATTTACCTACTCTGCAGGGGTATCCATTCCTTTAACATATCAAATTTTTTATGCATACCCTTCACATATTCCTGTCTAATTAGCGTGGGATGCTCTCTTTCCAAACACATACTATTCCCGTAACTTAACTTTACAATTTCCCATCAAATATCATTGATATTTGATAATTGAAAATTATTATTGATATTTCATAGATAATTGAAAATCTACTAAACTGAAATTTATTTCTCAGTCTCTTTAGCTGGGAACTTGAGAAACCAAAGTTATGCATTTTAAAAATACAATCCGAGGACGTGCATAAGATGGACAGCCTCATTCAAAAAACGCAGAAAGCTATGACGATCTTAATGGTTAGGAATAATCCTCTGTGGCCCAAAGCATTGTAAACCCTCTGGGATGGCAATATTATCACTGCATTCTAGCAGGATGTTGCCTACATTGGGGTTTCCTGTGATGGCTTCACCTTTGTGCTGGTTTTTAGATTCAATACCAGAGTGAAAGTTATGCTCCTAGGTTTCTGCATGGTTCTGTGCATTTTGATGTGAAATACAGGAAATCCTCACTCATACCCTCCAGCTCTTGTGTTCTGTGGGTTTATGTTGACTAGCAGCTCTGATGATATTTCTTATTTTTCTCCAGGATTACTCTTGGATATTCTTGAAGAGTAGCATATGTTTACAAACAACAAAAATATGCTCTTAGTTACAGAAAGGAAACACCTGATGCTATACAGCCAGCCGATAGCTTCATTAACACTCTATAAGTAAGATTGTATACTAACAAACATCTGCTAGTGTCTCAGAGAAAAATCCATTTTTTAAAAAAGACATTGTTTTGCCATACTTGTATCAGATGAATTAAGTCCAACAAAACTCAGTTTTTACCTAATCCACAGCTTGGGAAAATTAGGTTTCAGTATTGTTGTGAACTTTGTTCTAGCTATTTGAAACAGGTTGACAGTTAATAAAATGCACAGTGCATGGAAAATAAAGAAAAACTAACCTGATGTCAGACTTTGCCACTGCTAGTGTTGTCCTTGTGTTATGATAGACTGTGAATACCGTTGATCAAGGTTCTGAACTATTGATCTCACAAGCATCCTATCTGCTCTCTAACTCATCATTCTATTATGTCTAGTCATGGTCAGTCTTATCTGTTAATAGCAACTGTCAACACTTTTCAATAGTTGGATGTTCTGAGAAGCAATAAGGATTTGACAACAGCTGTGAAGAGCCAGAAAAGCAAAGCAACTTCATTTCAGGAGGCAAATCATATCTCTTAGTTGTAGCTGCCTTTCGAGTTTGTAGAGAATGGTTTCGGCATAATAACCAGTGTCAAAGTAGAGATGTAGTTTTCAATAGTTAACATGTGTCTGATAGAACGTATAGCACAGTTTCTAGTATTTGTTGGTTTTGACATACATATTACAACTCTGAAGGAGCATAATTCAACTGATTATCTGGGCTTAGGAGATGAAATGAAATGATATGTAGACAAGGGAGTATTTAGGGACCAAATTGAAGAAAGCTTTCCATTTACCATGTTTCCTATGGGCTTGCAATAGGTTTGTATTGTATGCTATGAAGTCATGTTTAGTGAAGAGCAACGAATCCTGTAGAGTATTGACTAAAGAAAAATGTTTCTTTATCTGCATGATTGCATGTGGTCTGAGCCTGTAACCTTGAACTAAGCTTTTTAAGACTTTATGTCATCCTTTGAACACCCAATGCAGGCCCTTCCCTGTACTTTGTTTATATTATATTTGGTATACAGAAAGACTCTAACGGAGTATATTATTCTAGCCAGAATAAAGGCAAAACTAATCAACATAAGGCTTTTGAGAGAAACTGTTCATTAATAAATTACAAGTTGTAATGTAATTGTAACTCGAAAACAGTTTTATTGTTTTTCAGTTTCCTGTCTGATACTCATCAGATACTCAATAATTAAGTGCTTAAGAGCTGTTAATATCTGTAGGTCACGATTCACAGTAGATAATAATGATTTTTAAAGACAGTAGTCCTTAATATTTTGTGAAATTGTAAAAGTAATGGTTAGAATGGAGAAGCACTATTTCAAATGTTGGACAGAACAAAAGCTTCAGTATTAAGGATATGGAATAATTTTTTATCATATTATAGAGTCAAGTGTAATGTAATTGCTACATTGTTTCAGTATAAATGAATAGGTGAAAAATAAAATATTTCTAATAATGAAAAGTAATTATTCCCACTTCATTGTTTAAAACCATGTATGAAAATGTGCAGTATTAAGTACAATAACATTTTAATAAGAGTAATTTTCATAATTATAGCTGAATGTAGTCTCCTAATTTTAATTAGAATCTTCTGCTCTTCTGCAAAGTCATAGATGAAAGTGTATTAAGACACCATTATCAAGATAAACAATCTTCAGAAAAATTCAGTTTTCCAGAATTCCTCAATGTTTACAATCACAGTTTCCCTCTCATTGTGAGATTAAATGCCATCACCACAAGGAAAAACTTAATTTAAATCAATTAATACCAGTGTGATATTTATTGCTATCATAAGTTCATGAAATTTTTTACAGTTCCCACTCAGCGATAATATAGTGCCACTAATTATATTTTATGTAAATGCCTCCTTAGTAACAATTACAGATTAATGAAGGATGTGATAGAATATGAAGGTATATATATATATTTTTTTTTATGTAAGCCCATGTTTTGACCATCAAGCAAAATTCATATCTTGACCACATTTCAGAAGCGCACCCAGTAAGTAGTTTATGATGTTGCTGTAATAAGTTTCATCTTCACCTGTCAGCTTCACCCCTTGCTTGCTTATTAGTAGGTAAGTTTCATCACCAATGATTCAGGATATTTAAATGTCTTTGGATTTTTAATTCTCCACATAAAGGTTAATTGTTCTTCAAGGAGAATCAGAGTTTCAGGTTTTGCAGCCTCAGTCAGGCTTCCTTTGCATTCACAAAACATTTTCAGTTTCTAGAATTCTCATTCAAGTATCATGTCATTCCACGATGACATAATTTTAACAGACTTTGGCTCACAGATGCAGGAATACATCTCAGCACCTATGGAAATACCACATTCTTCTAAGATTCTTTCCTTTGCATGTCGGTAAGTAGCTCTTCTGTCCAAATCAAAAGTTACCTTTTCATTATCTTTGTTCATAAGTTGTTAGGCTTCCTGAATTTTAAGAACTCCAAGGATTTCTGAAACCAATTTATAATAAAAAGCTACTTTATAATAAAAAGCTACTTACAAAGCTAATGTTCCCAGGAAACTAATACAGTATGCATTATAAATGTACAAACACATTAACACATCAGTATGACTTTTTTGTAACTATAACACATAAACTCTTAAGTGGCAGATATTAATTGTACTTTTATCTATAATATAAAATTAATACCTGCAAGTTGTTTTATTTGTAAAACAAGCTTCATATACATTATGGCACAAATATTTATTAATTCCATTACATTCCATGTGTCTTCTTGAAACTAGAGGCAGTCTTCGTCAAGTATTGAGACATGTTGCTAATTGCTTTACTTAAAGCTTTACTAAATGAGTACAAAAATCAGAATTAGCAAGCCATTTATTATGCTTTTCATAACTTCAAAGAGATACTTCAGCAGAGTCTTTCCTGAAAATGAATTGCTAATTGCTAGTTAAGACCCTATGTCCAAGGACCATAAACCAGTTTAATTTATTCTAGTGCTTTTTTTTTTTTTTTGGCCAGTCCTGGGCCTTGGACTCAGGGCCTGAGCACTGTCCCTGGCTTCTTCCCGCTCAAGGCTAGCACTCTGCCACTTGAGCCACAGCGCCGCTTCTGGCCGTTTTCTGTATATGTGGTGCTGGGGAATCGAACCTAGGGCCTCGTGTATCCGAGGCAGGCACCCTTGCCACTAGGCTATATCCCCAGCCCCAAATTTATTCTAGTGCTTTTAAGGAACAAAATAATTCAACTCAAAAACAACAGAAAAAGGGAAATAGAAAAGATAGTTACCAGGATTTATTTGTGGGATGTCAGAGAGCGATGTTTACAAATCCAGTCTCACCTTGGATAATAATGGTAGCTTTGGTTTATATGAAACCTTAATATTCCACATATAATACGTGCACATTATACTATTGAATACAAAAGGGATCCTAGTACAGAATACAGCTGTTTTGTTGCTGTGCGTGATTCTGTAAGCTGAGATTTTAGAGTTTGAGTTGTAAAGTCCAAGTTAATACCTGGATCTACTTCCACTGATGGTAGAAAGTGGAAGGTTGATGGACATGTACAAACACAGTAAATCTCATGGCTACATTTGCTTCATAACAATAACAGCATTTTGTGTGATTAAGCTGTTATCTAACACAAGTACAAAGGAAATATTAACTGATTCTTGCCAATTTCAAGGATCTTGCTTCAACCCATAAATTTTTTAGTTTAACAATCTTCCTTCTTCGTCTTCTTCTTCTTCCTCCCTCTCCTCCCCCTCCTCCTCCTACCCTTCCCCCTCCTCCCCCTCTGCATTTTCCTCCTTTCCAGCATTTCTGACTTTTCTCTTTGCTCCCAATGTGACGAAGAATTTTCTTGTTTTTTCATGAATCTCTGTGGTGCTACATTTTGGAGCACTCTTAGTTACCTCCATCTTTTTTTCACTCTGGATCAGTTTTACTGAGCCAATTTACTTAAAATACACTAATTGATGACTCCTTTTTGACAGAGGAAATAGATTTCTAAGATCCAGCTCAACCAGACACTTATGGATTCTCCAATATGTTTATGAAATTCTGAATATAGTTAATGCACATCTCTGTTTTCAAAAGCATTGCCATCTGGTGGGATAGAGAGAAGTGTAGACCATTTAAAACAAATCAGTGAAGGGAATATTTTCTCCATTAGAAGTTTAAGCAAAATGTTATTGAGATGCAGAGGGAAGTAGAGAAATTCATAGGGTTCACAAATGAACCACTGTTTGGCCTTCAACTCAAATTAGTAGGCTTAATAAGCATACTAAGGAACAATCAAAATGGGACTTTGAAAAATTTAAAAATATCAAATATAATGAACATAGTCCATTCTCAAATAAATTCTCACGTTAGATATATGTTTTTAAAGATGAATCTTTCAAAACTACTGTTCTTCATGCTATACAATTTTCTGAAAAATAACAGTGGGAGAATTTTAAGAAAATATCAAATATGATTTTGCTTTATTAATAAATTTTAATTCTTTTTACATGAAAATCAATAATCAGTTGCCTTTTAAGCATATTGTATATGCAATATTGCTATCTATTTTTATATATAAAACATCTATAGGTATTTTATCATGATGCATTTCTTTCTTTCTTTTTTTTTTTTTTTTTTTTTTGCAAGTCCTAGGGCTTGGACTCAGGGCCTGAGCACTGTCCCTGGCTTCTTTTTGCTCAAGGCTAGCACTCTGCCACTTGAGCCACAGCGCCACTTCTGGCCATTTTCTGTATATGTGGTGCTGGGGAATCGAACCCAGGGCCTCATGTATATGAGGCAGGCACTCTTGCCACTAGGCCATATCCCCAGCCCATCATGATGCATTTCTGAGTTGATCAAGTACAACTCAAAATTCAATTTTCTTGGAACTCTGATTTAGAAAATTTAAAAGTCTTACTGTGACTTTAACCTGTACTTCTCCACTAGTGAGTATAAAATAACCTCAAATATAATGCTTTGTTAAAATAATGCTGACTTGTATGCAGACTTAGTAGCAAACAGATGGATTTTCTTGGTATAAAAATCAGCCTAAGCATTAGACTTCTGTTCTATTATGTATGTAAGACTATATCATGAAGTTCCTTCAAACTTTAAAACATGCATTACCATTCATGAAACAGATTTGCCATTTTGGAGAACACAAAACAGCATTTGCTCAACTTTTTCCACTAAGAACGATAGGAGGTTGAAAAAGTATACCTAATTGTTTGTTAAATACACAAGATTTGCTTTTCTTATTTTTTTATTTTTTATTTTTTTTCCTTTTTTTAAAAATTTTTATTGTCGGGCTGGGGATATAGCCTAGTGGCAAGAGTGCCTGCCTCGGATACACGAGGCCCTAGGTTCGATTCCCCAGCACCACATATACAGAAAACGGCCAGAAGCGGCGCTGTGGCTCAAGTGGCAGAGTGCTAGCCTTGAGCGGGAAGAAGCCAGGGACAGTGCTCAGGCCCTGAGTCCAAGGCCCAGGACTGGCCAAAAAAAAAAATTTTTATTGTCAAACTGATGTACAGAGAGGTTACAGTTTCATACATTAGGCATTGGATACATTTCTTGTACTGTTTGTTACCTCCTCCGTCATTCCCCCTTTTCCTCCCCCTTTCCCTTCTCCCCCCGCCCATGAGTTGTTCAGTTCATTTACACCCAACAGTTTTGCAAGTATTGCTTTTGTAGTCATTTGTCTTTTTTACCCTGTGTCTCTCGATTTTGGTATTCCCTTTCAGTTTCCTAGTTCTAATACCAGTTTACATGGTTGTTAATATATACAAAGTATTCATATCAATAGATTACATAAATTTATCTGAGATGCTTTATTTAGGGGACCAGTATGATTTTTATCCCTTTATGAAGAAAAGTACGTATCAGTGAAACAAATGCTTAGGTTCACCAACAAAGAAATTCAGAAAGAAAAAAAAGAATGAACTGTTTGTTACAGGCTCAAGGAATCACATTTTCTGAGTTGTTTTTCCCTGTTCAAATATTGTAAGAGGATATATGTATTTACCATATTCTTTACTTGTGAATAAAGATTGTATAATTATTTTCTTTGTAGGTACATTTTTACTTTTTTTTTCAAATTTTTATTATCAAACTGATGTACAGAGGGGTTACAATTTCATACGTTAGGCATTGGAAACATTTTTTGTACTGTTTGTTACCTCATCCCTCATTCCCCCCTCCATACTCCCCCTTTCCTTTCACCCCATGAGGTGTTCAGTTCACTTACACCAAACAGTTTTGCAAGTATTGCTTTTGTAGTTGTTTGTCTTTTTTTACCCTGAGTCTCTCAATTTTGGTATTCTCTTTCAATTTCCTAGTTCTAATACCAGTATACACGATTTCCAATATACTCAGATAAGATTACAGAGATAGTGTAGATACAACCACAGGAAGGTGATTCAAGAACATCATCAATAGTAGAAGCTACAGATACACATAGGACGTTGAAAGTAGTTACAACTGTCATATAACAATCATTTCCATAACATGGAGTTCATTTCACTTAGCATCATCTTATGTGATCATAAGGGTATAGCTATTGGGCTCTTGTGATCCACTGCTGTGTCTTGACTAAACCTGTGCTAATTATTCCCAATAGGGGAAACCATAGAGTCCATGTTTCTTTGGGTCTGGCTCACTTCACTTAGTATAATTTTTTCCAAGTCCTTCTATTTCTTTACAAATGGGGCAATGTCATTCTTTCTGATAAGAGGCATAAAATTCAATTGTGTATATGTACCACATTTTCCTGATCCATTCATCTACTGAGGGGCATCTGGGCTGGTTCCAGATTCTAGCTATGACAAATTGTGCTGCAATGAACATTGTTGTACTGTTGGCTTTACTGTGATTTTGTTCCCGGTTTTTTGGATAGATACCCAAAAGTGGGGTTGCTGGGTCATAGGGGAGTTCTATATTTAGCCTTCTGAGGAATCGCCATTTTGTTGCCAGAGTGGCTGAACCAGTTTACATTCCTTCCAACAATGAAGTAGGGTTCCCTTTTGGCCACATACCCTCTAACAATTGTTATTGTTAGTTTTCTTGATATATGATATATTTACTGGGGTGAGATGGAATCTCAATGTTTTTTTGATTTGTATTTCTTTTATGGCCAGTGATGTAGAGCAATTTTTCCATATGTCTCTTGGCCATTCTCATTTCCTCATCAGAGAAGTCTCTTTGTAAGTCTTTAGGCCACTTGATGAGGGGTTTATTGGTTCATTGCAGTTTTGTTTTGGAGGAAGGTAATTTTTTTAGTTCTGCATATATTTTAGATATGGGGCCTTTGTTCATTGAATGGATGGTAAAGATCTTCTCCCAGTCTGTGGGCTTTCTGTTTATCTTGCAAGCTATGTCCTTTGCCATGCAGAAACTCTGCATTTTGATGCAGCCCCATTTGTCCAACCATTCTTTAATTTGTAGCCTTTCTGGGTCTTTGTTAAGGAAGTTCTGTCCTGCGCCAAGGAGCCCAAGTGTTTCTCCTACTCCTTCCTTTAGTGTTTTCAGGGTATCTGTTTTGATTTCGAGGTCTTTAATCCATTTGGAATTGATTTTGGTGCAGGGTGATATATAAGGATCTAGTTTTAGTTTGTTGCATGTGTTGAACCAGTTTTGCCAGCACCATTTGTTAAAGAGGCTATCTTTCTTCCAAACTATTGTTTAGCTCCTTTATCAAAGATTAAGTAGCCATAGTTCTGTGGGTTCATTTCTGTGTCTTCAATTCTGTTCTATTGGTCTTCAGGCCTGTTCTGGTGCCATTACCAAGCTGTTTTTATTACTATAGCTTTATAATACAACTTGAAGTTGGGTATTGTAATTCCTCCAGCTCTGTTCTTTCTGCTTAGGATTGTTTTTACTATTCTAGGTTTTTTATTTTTCCATATGAATTTCTGGATTGCTTCCTCTATTTCATTAAAAATGGTGTTGGGATATTAATGGGTATTGCATTGAATTTGTAGATAACCTTTGGCAATATTGCCATTTTCATTATATTAATCCTCCCAATCCAGGAGCACGGGAGGTTTTTCCATTTCCTTAGTTCTGACTTAATTTCATTTTTCAAGGTTTTAAAGTTCTCCTCAAAGTGGTCTTTCACTTCTTTGGTTGAGGTTATTCCTACATATTTTATGTTTTTTGAGGCTATTGCAAAAGGAGTTGCTTTCCAGATTTCAGCCTCGGTCTTCGGGTCCTTACTATAGAGAAAGGACATTGATTTTTGAGGGTTTATTTTATATCCTGCAACTTTGCCAAAGTTTTGGATCAGCTCTAGTAGCTTGGGGGTAGAGTCTATAGGGTTCTTTAGGTATAGGATCATGTTATGTGCGAAGAGAATAAGTTTAACTTCATCTTTTCCTATTTGGATCCCCTTTATATTTTCTTCTTGCCTAATTGCTCTGGCTAGGAATTCTAGTGCTATGTTGAACAGCAGGGGAGACAGTGGACATCCCTGCCTTGTTCCTGATTTTAAAGGGAATGGCTTTAGTTTTTCACCATTTAGAGTTATGTTTGCTGTTGGTTTGTCATAATCTGCCTTGATTATATTCAGGAATGTTCCCTGGAATCCCAGTTTTTCCAGTGCTTTTAGCATAAATGGGTGCTGGATTTTATCAAATGCTTTCTCTGCCTCAAGTGATATAACCATGTGGTTCTTTACCTTGCTCCAGTTGATGTGGTGGATTACATTAATTGACTTGCGTATATTAAACCAACTTTGCATCCCTGGGATGAATCCAGTTTGATCGTGGTGTATGATTTTTTTGATGACATGTTGAAGTCGATTGGTCAGAATTTTATTGAGAATTTTTGCATCTACGTTCATCAGGGAAATCAATCTATAGTCCTTTTCCGTGATGAGTCCCTGCCTGGTTTTGGGATGAGGGTTATACTGGCTTTATAAAAAGTGTCTGGTAGTGAACTTTCTCTTTCAATTTCATTGAAGAGTTTGAGAAATATTGGTGTGAGTTCTGTTTTGAAGGCCTTGTAGAATTCTGCAGTGAATCCATCTGGACCTGGGCTTTTCTTGGATAGGAGATCATTTATTGCCGGTTCTATTTCAATACTGGATATGGGTCTGTTTCAAAGGTTTAAATATTCATGGTTCAGTTTGGGGATATGAATTTTTTCTAGGAAATCATCTATTTCTTCCAAGTTCTCGAATTTGTTGGCATAAAGGTTTGCAAAATAGTCCCTTATTATTTTCTGAATTTCGGTTATTTCTGTGGTGATGTTACCTGTATTATCTCTTATCTTGTTTATTTGAGTGTGCTGACTTTGTTTTTTCGTCAGGTTTGCCAGGGGTCTGTCTAACTTATTGACTTTTTTCAAAGAACCAACTCTTTGTTTTGTTGGTTCTTTCAATGGTTTTTTTCATCTCTAATTGATTTAATTCTGATTTGATTTTAATTATTTGCTTTCATCTATTGACTTGAGGTTTGGCTTGTTGTTCTCTCTCAAGGAAATTAAGGTGTTTCCTTAAATTATTGAGTTGCTGTTTCTCCACTTTGTTGGTGTATGCACCCAGAGATATAAATTTTCCTCTGAGTAAGTACTGCCTTTGCTGTATCCCAAAGGAGCTGGTACGTTGTGTCCTCATCTTGGTTGAATTCCATAAACATTTGAATTTCCATTTTAATTTCTTCAATGACCTTCTGATGGTTCAGCAGTGTGTTGTTTAGTCTCCATGAATTGTAGTATTTTCTGTGGTGGCTGATTGAGTTGAGCTCTAATTTTATTCCATTGTGGTCTGAGAGAATGCAGGGAATGGTTTTGATACTTCTGAATTTGTACAGATTTTCTTTGTGCCCTAAGATGTGATCTATTTTGGAGAATGTTCCATGTGCTGCCGAAAAGAATGTTTATTCTGTCCTTGCTGGGTGGAATATTCTGTAGATGTCGTTTAAGTCTAGTTGGTCTATGCAATTATTTAGGTCTGTGGTTTCTTTGTTCAGTTTTTGGCGTGTTGATCTGTCCAGAGGTGATAGTGGAGTGTTAAAGTCCCCAACTATCAATGTGTTTGGGTCTATGAGTGTTTTTAGAGTCAGTAGTGTTTAGTTGATGAGGTTGGGTGCTCCTGCATTTGGTGTGTAGATATTTAGAATGGTTATATCTTCCTGTAGGAGAGATCCCTTTACTAGTATGTAGTAACCTTCTTTGTCTCTTTTTACCTTTTTTAATTTGAAGTCAATTTTGTCTGATACTAGGATTGCAACTCCACCTTGCTTACTGGGGCAATTTGCTTGATAGATTTGATTCCAGCCTTTCACTTTTAGAAGATGTTTACTTTTGATGGATAGATGTGTCTCTTGGAGGCAGCAGAAAGATGGATCTTGGTTTTTGATCCAACTCATGAGCCTATGTCGTTTGATTGTAGAATTAAGTCCATTAATGTTGGGAGTTAGGATAGAGAGATGATCGTTTGTTCCTTTCATTATCACTATCTTGTTTAAAGCTGTGTTTTCCCATTTCTTGATCTGATGTTTACTATTTAGGGTTCACTTCTCTGTCTCTATTGGGATCTTGATTATTTTCCCTGTATAGTACATCTTTGAGGATTTTCTGTAAAGCTGGTTTGGTGGAGATATATTGATTCAGTTTTTCCTTACTGTGGAAGACTTTTATTTGATCTTCATCTATGAATGAGAGTTTGGCTGGGTACAGAATTCTTGGTTCATAGTTATTTTTATTTAATGTTTGGTATACCTCATTCCATGCTCTCCTTGCGTTCATGGTCTCTGCTGAGAAGTCTGGGGAAATTTTGATTGCTTTTTCTTTATATGTGATTGTTTGCTTCTCCCTATCAGCTTTAAGGATGCTGTCCTTGTACTCTACTGCTCCTGTTTTGATCACAATGTGTCGGTGGGATGTCCTATTCTTTCCTGGTCGGTTTGTGTTTCTAAATGCTTCTTGTATCTGTATAGGCCTATCCTGGATATTTGGGAAGTTCTCAGCTAATATTCTGTTAAATAGGTTGCCTATCCCATTACCCTCTTTCTCCCAGTTTTCCTCAATACCTATTATCCTTAAATTGGGCTTCCTGATCGTGTCTTGAATCTCCTGTAGCGATCTGTTTTGTTGATTGGACTGGATTTGTATTGCTTTTTTATCTTTCTCCATAGATTCTAGGGAATCTTCAGCTCCTGAGATTCGATGATCTGCTTTAGTTAGTCGGGACAAAGTTCACAATTATATACAGATACCTTGTATACCTGTCTATAAAATTAGAGTTGGTGTTCCTAAAGAACACAATTTCAATATAACAACCGATCCTGGGCCCTGTATTCAGTAGTTACTTATTTACTGTTAAAACCCTATTAGCAATTCTTGTTCTTATATTAAGTTCTTTTAGGACTGGCTTTGTCTATGAACCCCTTTGATTCACTCGGATTAAGCAGGGATACCCTCTATCCAATAACCAGGAGTCAATGGAACCAAAGGTCCTGGCAGTAAGTCAGGAGGGAAAGTTAGAGGTAGTAAAGAGAATAGAGTAAAATGTATTGGTGGGGTGGTGATTTGGGTTTAGTTTCAGTGACGTGGAAAGGTGGGGAAGAGTAGAATCTGTAGAAGGAACAAGGTTAAAATGATAGACAATGGAGAATTAGCAGAAAAGAGTGGAGGTGTTACTTATAGGAAAGTAATTTTAAAGAAAGAGAATGCAAAGAGAGAAATAAAGAAAAAATACTGGAATACAGATGCACAAAACAGAGAAAAATTATTTAAGAAAATAAAATAAAAAGGAAAAAAAAACGAAAAACGAACAACAACAAAAAAAAACTTGATAAAACAAACATGCAAAAATGGACAACAATCAAAAATTTTTAAAAAATTTAAAAAAAGTTTAAAAAAGGTTGGAAAAGAAAAAAAAATGGAGTCCTCCTTGTTTAGGTGGTCTTTCCCAGTCTCTGGTTTCCTTGCAATGGTCTGCAGGCTTTTTTCCTGATTGGCTGGTTTGACTTGATTTCAGTTTGCAGGGGGTTGATCTGTTCTGACCCTTCTCCCCTGTTGGTGCAATCCTGGGTCTCGGTGGTTCGCACAGCTTGCAGGTAGGCCTTGGGCGTCCTCTGTAGATGGGGACGTGAGCAGTCTCAGGAACCATGGCTTCTTCATCTGCTGTGGGGCTGCAGCCTTTAACGCCTGGCTTTGAATAGGCTGTGGACTCAGCAGGGCGGGGCGCCTCTGGCCTGGTTTACCCAGCTGAGAGTTGCTTGCCTGGGGGAGGTTCCTCACTCCTGGGCGGGGCGGCCGCCTGGCCGAGCTGGCTATGGAATTCAGCTTCATTTCGGGCTGGGAATTGGGCTTCCTCTGTGACGGGACCATTTAACTGCCTCAGGAACTGTTAGTTCCCCCGTCTGGTGTTTTCATGCAGCGGGGAGCTGCTTGCCACTTTCGCTTTAAATTTAGGAATTCCAGCAGGCAGGGCGGGGCACCTCTGGCTAAGCCGCAGCCCAGGACACACCTCCCACCTGGGCAGGGGGTGTTCTTCTGGGCGGAGCTGGTTCTCACTGATTCTGCCCCTCCTGCCCTTTTCAAAGATGGCTTCTTTGTCCTCGTTTTCCCCAGGCCTGCTTTAGTTCCAGTCTGGTCTGACCCTATGCCAGTGGCAAAGATGGCACTTTGTTCTGGCAGTTGGGGAAGGGTTGCCTTCCAGAAGCTGCTCTGTGGTGCGAGTGAGAATATCTTTTGTGGGGTACTCACGCTTTCTCTGCTATTTCAGCCCTCCCGTGGTCAGCCGCCATCTGGGGGATTTCTCCCTGCTCTATGCTGTGTGCTTTAGCTGCATGGAGTGCGGGTCTCTGTGCAGTGCACTGTGCCAGTGCCAGCATTGGTGTGGTGGCCGGATGCCACCCAGAGCTCAAATCTGTGTTTTCAGACGAGCAAAGTCGATGTTTCCTTCCTGGCCAGAATCCCTGTACTGTTAGAACTTACTCCGGCTGTCTTTCTAGGAGTAAAAGTTTCTATGGGGTGGGAAAACTGTGATGTTGGAGGGAGCTCAGCTAGGGCTCTGCTGCTCCTCCTCCCAGAAGTCCCCAAGATTGTATAATTATTAAACTAGCAGAAGAAATGGGATTTCAAATATCATCTTATTATTCTGTAGGTTTCTACAGATGATTAACATGTAACAGGTACTTATAATGAGTGAACCTCCATATGTTATACAAGAACTATACCATTGACTTATATGATGCTGCCATTTTTTCTAAATTTTCTTTGGTACAGCTGATGATGTCTAATATTTTACTTAAGTAATATGTATACACACTATCATGACAGTAACAGTACTTAGAAGTAATAACCTCAGACACACTTGAAAGATTCATCCTAAAGTATGAATAATGTAGCCCAATATTCAAATACGGGATGTGTGTGTATTTGTGTGTGTGTGTGTGTGTGTGTGTGTGTGTGTGTGTATAATCAGTCCTAATATAGTGAAAAGGGGATTTGATTTTAGTGTTAGGCATTTGAGAATTATGAACTTTCTCAGAAAACTGATGAAACATGCGAAATTTATTTCATATTGTTATATATGAGAATATCACAAACTCAGTGCTTTAAAATACTATTCATTTATTCTCTTTCATTGTTTAGTGTTTTGGGTTGAGGTCATATATTGTTGGCTATGGACTCTGTGATTAAGGTCTCCAGAGGCTAAAATCAAGGTTTCTAGAAAGATTAGCTTCTTATTTGACAGCTCTGACAAGGAAACTGCTTCCAGGTTGATTAAATTTACCGGCTAACATTATTAATTTCTCATGGTCATAAGTTTGATATCCACCATTTGTCACTATTCATCAGCAAATTGTTAGAGATTACTCATATTCACTGATGTTCAACTTCTTTCATTTTCAACCCAGCATTTACTTTAAGCCTTACTATATACTTCATATCTGTCATTTCTTCTTCTATGAACACCAGAAGAAAACTCAGATTTGAAGAGGTTTTTTTGTTATATAGGAGCCACATTAATAAGCTTCCAATTTTAAGGGTCTAAGCCAACATATATATGATCTTTAAACTCCCTTTGCTATAGTACCTAGGTTAGTATTTGAGAGAATAATTTATAAGGCGGAGTAACTCAAATAAGACATGGGGAATATTCTAGACTGCCAAAAGATTTTGCCAACCACAGATGGACTTCACAAAATCAATAGTACATTATGAAACCAGTAGGATAGGTAATCCAAAAAGAGCTCAGTGTAGAGGAGACGCTATGAGACTATCTTACACAAACAGACATCTACTGCAGCTCAGGGAGCCCAAAGATCATAGGAAAAAATCCTTGTGAGAAGCATAAAGACATGGCCCAGTAACTTCATATAGTGTAATGCTTGAGAAAATAGCTTTGAAAGGCCATGACAGATCTTGCATATTTAATATTACTTACATTGAAGTTGAGTAAGCCAATAAAAGAAATGGGAAATTAACACTAGGGTATAATAAAAAGTGCTATAAAAGCACAAATGTATTTTTTAAATGTAAAAGTAAATGCGAAAATCAAGAAATAGAAAGAAAATGATTATTTTGCAAGGGTGTTAATGGAACTTTTTGCTGCTTTTTATAGGCTTTTCATGTATATTTTGCTTCTTACATTATGTTCATAATTTAAAGTTGATAACTATAAAACAAATTTAATACAAATTTTATGCATATGCACTTTGTCCAATGAGGAGACCTGAAACTACATATTATTCTTCAAGAAATGTAACAAGACCAAATTCTACTTTCAAATGCTAGTAAACTATACTTGTTCCCAATTATTGGCCAGAAGTCCATTTTAGGACCCATTAACTTTGAATCCTACTTATACATAAAGTTGTTTTTTCCCCCTACAGGTTTTTTTACATGCTAATGACAAAGTTTAACTTACAAATTCATCATAGTATGAGAGCAACAAAAGTAGAAAAAAGCAAAATAAAACAACTAAACAAAACACTGAAATTAAGGTTCTGTGGTGCTCTTTCTCTGTCTCTCACACATACAAACATACTATCTTATTAAACTGTATTTACCATTATTATAGTGATGTTATAAGATGACACAATGCTTATTTTTTTATGATGAACTGATGAGGTTGAGGTGAAGGTATAGGCAATGCATCATGGCTGATAATGATGCCAGAAACATGGTCATAGGCTTCATGCCATCTTGTATCTGGAAGACTCAACCATGTCAATCAGTGTATACACTAAATTTATTGCAAAAGGGATGTTCCCTGTCACAGGTAGGAAAAAACTAGAGTGAGAGTTCATTACATCACTAAGATTATGTGTAATTCTATATTTAAGGCTTATTCCTGGAATTTCCCGTGTTTTGATTTTCAGACTTCAGTTGAAATGAGGAAGGGAAATCAAAGAAAGTAAAACAAGGGAAAGGGAGACTGCTGTATTTAAATGTACATGTTTACTTGAATGCTTTCTTCCATCTTATTTGTGTGTCTGTGTGTGTTTGTTTGTCTGTGTGTGTGCAATTAGCTAATATGCAGCTTCACTCTTTTGACTGAAAGCATCATTAACTAATAAATGCTTACTTATCTTCAAACCAATCTGTTAGCGCTTATAGATTCTCAGTATTTTGCTACGTTGAACATCAAAAAAAGCTCTTTGTCAAGCTCACAGTCACCACTGTGCTAATATGCACTAAGAATGATACAGCTGATAGCCAATTACCACGTCTTTAGAAGAAATGTAGTCAACATAGTCACCAACTACTAATATGCTAATAGTTACCAGACAGTTGCCAGGCAACCACCAGGCTCAGCATATTTTTCGTACTCATGCTTTGCTCAGAAAAGGAGTATTTTAGTACTTTCATACTTTAATTTCTTTCCTTTTATCCTGAGTAAAAATTCATTATCTCAGGAAATGCCTTAAAACAGTAAGTTCAAGGATTATTAACAATATAACAAAATGATGTACTGAAATATCACCAGGTGCAACTTGATCTGAAGATGAAAAATTTTGTGAAATTATTAGTGTTGAAATTATTTTGTATGAGAATCACATATTAAAATATCTTAATAATAACAATAATATACATACTAGAACTCAATGAACAATTCACCACATGGAGAATATATTAATGACACAGATTCTAA